>NW_028318581.1:102500-437126 GCF_062004578.1 Staurois parvus | reverse complement strand
TGCTGATACTATGCTGGACTATGCTGGACTATGCTGGTACTATGGTGGACTATGCTGGTACTATTCTGGTACTATGCTGGTACTATGCTGGACTATGCTGATACTATGGTGGACTATGCTGATACTATGCTGGACTATGCTGGACTATGCTGGACTATGCTGGTACTATGGTGGACTATGCTGGTACTATGGTGGACTATGCTGGTACTATGGTGGACTATGCTGATACTATGCTGGACTATGGTGGACTATGCTGATACTATGCTGGACTATGCTGGTACTATGATGGACTATGCTGATACTATGCTGGACTATGCTGGTACTATGCTGGACTATGCTGATACTATGCTAATGCTATGCTGGTACTATGCTGGACTATGCTGATACTATGCTGGACTATGCTGGACTATGCTGGTACTATGCTGGACTATGCTGATACTATGCTGATACTATGCTGGACTATGCTGATACTATGCTGGTACTATTCTGGACTATGCTGGTACTATGCTGGTACTATGCTGGACTATGCTGGTACTATGCTGGACTATGCTGATACTATGCTGATACTATGCTGGACTATGCTGGTACTATGCTGGACTATGCTGATACTATGCTGGACTATGCTGGTACTATGCTGGACTATGCTGGTACTATGCTGGACTATGCTGATACTATGCTGGTACTATGCTGATACTATGCTGGTACTATGCTGGACTATGCTGGTACTATGCTGGACTATGCTGATACTATGCTGGACTATGCTGGTACTATGCTGGACTATGCTGGTACTATGCTGGACTATGCTGATACTATGCTGGTACTATGCTGATACTATGCTGATACTATGCTGGACTATGCTGGTACTATGCTGGACTATGCTGATACTATGCTGACACTATGCTGGACTATGCTGATTTTATGCTGATACTATGCTGGACTATGCTGGACTATGCTGATACTATGTTGGTACTATGCTGGACTATGCTGATACTATGTTGGTACTATGCTGGACTATGCTGATACTATGTTGGTACTATGCTGGACTATGCTGGACTATGCTGATACTATGCTGACACTATGCTGGACTATGCTGATTTTATGCTGATACTATGCTGGACTATGCTGATACTATGTTGGTACTATGCTGGACTATGCTGATACTATGCTGGACTATGCTGGACTATGCTGATACTATGCTGATACTATGCTGATACTATGTTGGACTATGCTGATACTATGCTGGACTATGCTGATACTATGCTGGACTATGCTGATACTATGCTGGACTATGCTGGTACTATGCTGGACTATGCTGGACTATGCTGGACTATACTGGCACTATGCTGGACCAGGGGCAGACTGACAACTCATGGGGCCCCTGGCCAATAGGGGATCATGGGGCCCCTGTGTCCTTGCCCAAACTCAAAAAAGCCTATAAAAAAGATGCTAGGGGCATCTCATGGGGCCCTCTACTGACCCCGGGCCCTCGGGCAGTGCCCGAGTTTCCAAATGGTCAGTCCATCCCTGTGCTGGACTATGCTGGTACTATTCTGGTACTAAGCTGGACTATGCTGATACTATGCTGGTACTAAACTGGACTATGCTAATACTATGCTGGTACTATGCTGGGCTATGCCAGTACTATGCTGAACTATGCTGGGCTATGCCAGTACTATGCTGGGCTATGCCAGTACTATGCTGGACTATGCTGGTACTATGCTGCCTCCTGCTCTCCACTCTGCAGAGACGTGAGAGTGACAGAGGCTAAAAGGGGGGGGGGGGGGAGGAAGAGCCATGGTCACAGTCCACCTGTCGGCTCTCCAGGGTCAACTGGTCAATTGCGATCAATGGCACCGTGGTGCATTCTCTACATTAAGGTAAAAGCCCTTACAATAGCAGCGTGTGGGGGGGAGCAGAGTGGTGTGGCGGTACTAAACACAATCCAATAGCAGGATACGGAACTTGTACTAAAGTCAAAGCTCAAACTTACAAACTGCCTGGTGGGAAGACACCCGATCAAGAAAACTCACAGATGAAACAGCGATGCAGAATGGAGCAGAACTCAGGTATGCCAACAGCGTCTGTCTTGAGGGGCTGAATGCGGTCTGGCCCGTTTGTACCCAAATGGGAGGATTCCAGTAAGGATGGCTTATCCCTCATCCCTCCTACTTGTCTGGAACCTTTCCCTGCCACCATTCACTGTTCCTGACAAATGGGTGACCTGTCCCTACACTACCCACATGCAGAATGGGCACCAAGCCTGGGAGCCAGGATATTAAATAGACTCTGCCTGACCCAAGATGGCTGCCAGAGTCATATGGAATGGCAGCATCTAACCAGATAGTTTCCCCAGTTACCCAGGAGTAGCCATGTTGTTCCTGATTACCTCTCCCACTGCAATGACACTACAGTTGAGCACTACACCCTTTTTCAAGCGCCCACCAGGCTCCCTCCCAAAAATGAATCTGAGTCCTGTATCGATCCAGCATTGTGCCTGGATTAGGTTCTTCTTTCCTCTCTCCCTGCTCTCACAAGCAGCAGAAGTTCACAAGCAGCTCCTGCTGCTGTCAGTCAAATCATGGGAGGAAGGAGTGGAAGGTGGGGAACACTGTATGTGTCTATGGATGCACACAGAACAGCTCGGGATTGAATCTTCATATCTTTCCCCATTCCAAGTGGCTTGCTATGGGGGCACACAGTGAAGAGGAGGAGCCAAGTGTGCAGGAAAGCACCCCAAAAAAGGAGGTTCGAGGCTGCGTTGTGCAAAACCAGTATATGGATGCACACAGAACAGCTCTGGATTGAATCTTCATATCTTCCCCCATACTAAGTGGCTTGCTCTGGGGGCACACAGAGAAGAGGAGGAGCCAAGTGTGCATAAAGGGCACCCCAAAAGAGGAGGTTCAGGGCTGCGCTGTGCAAAACCATTCTATGGAGCAGGTATGTATGACATGTTTGTCTCTCCAAAGACATGCTGGTAGTTTAAATTTCTCCTGTCTAAATGTTCATGTACAGTGGGTATAGAAACCCCCCCTTTAAAATAATCACGGCCTGAAATGAAGACAGACACAGTTTTCGTTTAATCCAGCTGTATTTACTCCAAGCAACTTAGATCATCCAAGTGAAAGATATAACACCAACATGTCTGAAAAAATAAAAATAAATTCAAAAACAGAATCACTGAGTTGGAAAAAGAATCATTCCCCCCTCCTAAAAATGACTTGAAAACTCAGGTGTAGCTATTCACCTTCTCAATGGCACACAAAGCCATTTGACTTTCAGCTGTGATCAGCTATGGTGATTTTGATTGGCTCAGCATGAAAAGTGCTTTCCTGGAGCATGTTGGTCCTTGTAGTGCGACTGAAGCAAACAATAAATTATGGGTGGCAAGGCACTGTCAAAAGATGTGGACAGGCACATATTTGGTAGAACACAGACCCTCCCTGGATCAGGACATTGCTCCAAAGTGGATGAAAGAGCCAGGAGGAAACCGGTCAGAGAGGCCACCAAGAGGCCTACAGCAACTCTGAAGCCGTGTCAGGAATTGATGACAAAGAGCGGTCAATGTGTGCAGGTGACAACAAGATCACAAATCCTCCACAAATATGGGTTGTATGGGAGAGTGCAAGAAAAATGCTGCTCCTCAAGAAAGGCCACATGTAGCCACCACTGAGCTTGAAGACCTTGAACCTTGAAGATTCTGAGGCCACATGGAGAAAGGTGTTCTGGTCAGATGAAACTAAAATGGAATGATTTGGCCTCAACACTAAACAATATGTCTGGTGGAAATCCAACCCAGCTCACCATCCAATTCCCACCATTCCTACAGTAAAGCATGGAGGTGGGAATATCCTGTTATGGGGGGTTTCTCTGCAGCAGGGACTAGAGCACTTGCCAGGATGGAAGGAAAGATGGGTGAGGCAAAATCCCGTCATATTCTGGAGGAACATCTGGTGCCTTCTCCCAGAAAGTTGTCAATGGGAAGAAGGTTTACCTTCCAACATGACAATGACCCAAAGCACACAGCAACAATGAGCCCACAGTGGTTGGAGGAGAAGAAGGGGAATGTCCTTGCATTGCCTAGTCAGAGCCCAGACTTCAACCCCATCGAAAATCTGTGGAATGACTCGAAGACTGCAGTCCACAAACGGTCACCATCAAATGTCACTGAACTTGAGCTATTCTGCAAAGTAGAGCAGGCAAATATTGCAAAGCCTAGATGTGCCAAGTTAGTAGAGACAAATCCCAACAGACTAAAGGCTGGAATTAAAGCAAAAGGGGGTTCATCGAAATACTGACACAAGGGGGGGGGGGGATCCTTTTTCAAACTCAGCGATTCTGTTTTTAAATTTTTTTTTTATTCTTTTTTGACATGCTGGTGTTCTATCTTTTACTTGGATGTTATAAGTTACACTGAGTAAATACAGCTGGATAAAACAAAAACTGTGTCTGTCTTCATTTCAGGCTGCAAAGCAACAACATGTGATTATTTTAAAGGTGGAGGGAATACTTTTCTATACTCACTGTATGTATGTATGTATGTTTGTGAGTTAGGGACTTTAGATTGTATGCTGCTTGAGGGCAGGGACTGATGTAGACGTACTCTATATATGTAAAGCGCTGCCTGAGGGCCCAGGTCAGTAGGGGGCCCCCTGAAATGCCCCTGGTACCTTTTTTATAGGCTTTTTTTATAGACTCTTGGCTGGCTACAAAAAGCGTTTACAAGCCGTGATACTTGCCAAAGGGGGCAGTACAAGATATTAACTCTGCAGGGTGCCCAAACTTTTGCAGATGCCATTTTTTTGTTTTCTGTTATCTTGAAAGTGTAAATGATGGAAATAAAATCTAACTTTTGTTGACATATTATAAGAATGTCTAATCTGTAATTTGATGCCTTTTGGAGATTTTTCCATCTTTCCTTGGCTTCTTTATGCACATTAATACATATTTTTAGCTGGGGTGCCCAAACTTTCGATCCCCACTGTATATATATATATATATAAGTTTGCATCCCCTGGCAGAAATTGTGTAATTTTGGCATTGATATTGAAAATATGACTGATCATGCCAAAAAATGCTCTTTTATTGAAGGATGATGATCATATGAAGCCATTTATTATCAAATAGTTATCAAATAGTTGTTTGCCTCCTTTTTAAATCATAATGATAACAGAAATCATCCAAATGGCCCGGATCAGAAGTCTCCGCCCCCCGGATCAGAAGTCTCCACAAATTCATAAGGTAATGTTGAGTAGACGAGAAGAAACACCGAACCCTGTGGGAACTGTAACATTTGCTTTGTAACTTTTTGTTTTGGAGTTTAAACTGAAAACTCAACTAGGCTTTACACCAGGAGCAGGAACTGATGTGAATAATGAAATGCAAAATGATGAGTAATATGTTGGAGGTACGAAGACATTAAACAAGAATAGATACTGAAATAGAGATCTAATTGTACGTTGAGCATGCACAGGCTTACGAGCCACGGGCCGGTTATTGGATGTCACTGTGAGGACCTCTCTGTCTCCTTATCTATCTAATCAATCTGCCTCGTCTGTCTTCGATTTACTTTAATTGTTTCATCAAACTGAAATATTGCAAATCAGTCCCATCGAATGGCTATCTACCTAGCGGCTGTCAGACGTCCTTTAATTATTAATAATAATGTGCAATTAAGTGATCCCGGAATGATATCATCCCTTTCTATATTATGCGAGGACATGATTTTTCAAGGGCTTCCATTTTTGTTATCAGTATACTCCAATTTTAGTATTTGTGATGCTTTTTTGTATTAATATTAGCCGCATTAAAACTACTAAAAATAATAATAAAAATACTACTACTGCTAATAATAATAATTATTATTATTATTATTTTTATTAATATTACAACCTTGTGATCAACTAACCATCAGAGTGACCAAATGGCCAAAACTATGTGGACTTCCCTCCAAATGATGGAGTTCAAGCCTTTCCAGTGAAGAGTATTGTTAATAATACAACAGACAAAGACCTTGTAGTAACTGGTTGCCTTTCTGTTCCAGCTTGACAATACCCTTGTCCAGGGGCGGACTGACATCTCATGGGGCCCCCGGGCAATAGGGGATCATGGGGCCCCTGTGTCCTTGCCCAAACTCAAAAAAGCCTATGAAAAAGGTACCAGGGGCATCTCATGGGGCCCCCTACTGACCCCGGGCCCTCGGGCAGTGCCTGAGTTTCCAAATGGTCAGTCCGCCCCTGCACAGGGGATATGTCATGCTGGAGCAGGAAAGGATCTTCACCAAACCGTTACCCCAAGGCTGGAAGAGCATGATTGTCTACAATGTCTTTGTATGATGTAGCATTTATGAGAACAGGTGCTGATGTTGGGTGAGAAGACTTGGCTCTCGATCAAAGTACCAACTCTTCCCAGAGGTGTTCAGTAGTGTCCCAGCCTCTTTGCATTCTTCCACACTAAATTATGTCTTTACAGAGCTGGCTTTGTGCAAAGGGTATTATCATGCTGCGACAGAAAGGGGCCTTCCCCAAACTGTTACTACAAGCTCTCCTGTACTAACAATACCCTTCACTGGAAACACTTGGACTCCACCATTTGGAGGGTGGTCCACATACTTTTGGCCATATGGCCACTGCGATGGTTGGTTCACCACAGAGTAATAATATTAATTATTGCTATTAACCACTCGCCCTCCAGAGGATTTACCCCCCTTCCTGACCAGGCCATTTTTTGCGATACGGAGCTGCGTTACTTTAACTGACAATTGCGCAGTCATGCAACACTGCACTGCCCCTGTGTACAAAGCCAGCTCCATAAAGACATGGTTTGACCAGTCTGATGTGGAGGAACTCAAGTGTCCCCCATAGATTCCTGACCTCAGCTCTACTGAATACCTTTAACCTCCTCGGCGGTATGATTCTTTCCGGTTTTTGGTGCTGAAAGCAGTACATTTTTTTGCATGAAAATATGTAGTTTTTTATTGTAGGCTGTAATTTTTAGGAATAACTCACTGAAATCTGTCTGAACAAGAGTCTAGTAAACATCCCGGGTAGGATAAAATTTGAAACACGAAATGATAAATTATAATTTAATAAATAATCATAAAAAATAATAATATAATAATAATAAATTTAATTCAATAATATAATCAAACCAAAAACACTGAAATTTGAAATACAGAGGCAAATTCGCACATCGCTGAGCAAAGTCGCAAAATTGTTTTCAGTGTCTGATGACGAATTTCCCTACGAATCATTATCACTCAATTCTGCAAGTGGTTCTGATTTACTATCGCTGTTCTCTAGCCGGTCTAAAACCGCTTTTGACCTAAAGGGACGCTTTTTGGACGCCATGAACTTTTCTAAGTTTCCAGGCAGAAAGAACATTCAAAATGCAGGCAGGGCGCCGGAAAAAGCACTCGGGACACAATGTATGTGAAATGCATTGAAACAGCAATGACAGCAAAAATGAAATTTTTAAAAAAATTCAAATTTCCCGCCGGTTCCGGCGCCCGTACGTCCCGACGTCACAGGGACCGTAACACAGAAGCCGGATGCCGGCATCGGCCCGAGGAGATGGCCGGGGACGCTGGAGGGGACAGATCGCGGGAGCGAAGGACAAGGTAAGTGCTGCAGGGACCCCCTGAGCAACACCGCATGGTAAGCCCGAATGTAGCTCGGGGTTACCGCTCTTGGTATAGAAATTTTACCCCGAGCTACACTCAGGAACACCGCTAAGGAGGTTAAGATCAATTGAGAAGCTATTTGTGAGCCACGTTTTCTCATCCAGCATTAGTGCTTGACCTTGAAAATGGGGACAAATTCCCACATTTAACAACCTTGTGGTAATAGTTTGGGGAAGACCCTTTTCTGTTCTGACTGTGACCCTGTATATGGATAACATAAAATGTACTGTAAATGTAAAAACATAATAGATACTGAAATATAGATTTAATTGTACATTGAGCATGCACAGGCACAAGCTGTGAGAAGGTTATTGGATGTCACTGTGAGGCCCTCTCTGTCTCCATATCTATCTAATCAAGCTGCCTCGTCTCTCTTCTATTTACTTTAATTGTTTCATCATACTACAATATTGCAAATCAGTCCCATCAAATAACTATCTACCTACAGGCTGTCAGATGGCCATTATTTATTAATAATAATGTGTAATTAAGTGGTCCAGGAATGATATTATCCCTTTCTTACTATGTGAGGACATTTTTTTCAAGGGCTTCCATTTCTATCAGTATGCTCAGTACACTCTCCAATTTTATTATTTTTTTATTATTGATAGTATAATAATTATTATTATTATTGTTACTAGAGATGAGCGAATCGAACCTGGCGAAGTGGAATTCGTTTCGAATATTAGGAAAAATTTGATTCGCGTCGAATCCGAATATTAGCAAACTTCGGATGCACGAATCGAATTTTCCCCGATCCGCTGATTTTCATCCCTTCTACAGCCGGCAAAAAGTGTCCCTGCAGAGAGCTCCGCTATTTCTGACAGTTCTCTGACAGTTCCTTCACATTTACAGCGGTTGAAACATTGTATCTATTTGTTTCCATTTAGGATACAGATGTTTTTATTCGGAAACAAACAGATACAATGTTTCAACCGCTGTAAATGTGAAGGAACTGTCAGAGAACTGTCAGAAATAGCGGAGCTCTCTGCAGATACACTTTTTGCTGGAATGGAATTCTTCTTCATCCTCATCCTACTTCTTCTTCTTCTTCTTCTTCTTCATCCTCATCCTTCTTCTTCTTCTTCTTCTTCATCCTCATCCTACTTCTTCTTCTTCTTCTTCTTCTTCATCCTCATCCTACTTCTTCTTCTTCTTCTTCTTCTTCTTCTTCATCCTCATCCTACTTCTTCTTCTTCTTCTTCATCCTCATCCTACTTCTTCTTCTTCATCCTCATCCTACTTCTTCTTCTTCTTCTTCTTCTTCATCCTCATCCTACTTCTTCTTCTTCTTCTTCATCCTCATCCTACTTCTTCTTCTTCTTCATCCTCATCCTACTTCTTCTTCTTCTTCTTCTTCTTCTTCATCCTCATCCTTCTTCTTCTTCTTCTTCTTCATCCTCATCCTACTTCTTCTTCTTCTTCATCCTCATCCTACTTCTTCTTCTTCTTCTTCTTCTTCATCCTCATCCTACTTCTTCTTCTTCTTCATCCTCATCCTACTTCTTCTTCTTCTTCTTCTTCTTCTTCTTCATCCTCATCCTACTTCTTCTTCTTCTTCATCCTCATCCTACTTCTTCTTCTTCTTCTTCTTCTTCTTTTTCATCCTCATCCTACTTCTTCTTCTTCTTCTTCTTCTTCTTCATCCTCATCCTACTTCTTCTTCTTCTTCTTCTTCTTCTTCATCCTCATCCTACTACTTCTTCTTCTTCTTCTTCTTCTTCTTCATCCTCATCCTACTTCTTCTTCTTCTTCTTCTTCTTCTTCATCCTCATCCTACTTCTTCTTCTTCTTCTTCTTCCTCATCCTTCTTCTTCTTCTTCTTCTTCTTCTTCATCCTCATCCTACTTCTTCTTCTTCTTCTTCTGCTTCTTCTTCTTCTTCTTCATCCTCATCCTACTTCTTCTTCATCCTCATCCTACTTCTTCTTCTTCTTCTTCATCCTCATCCTACTTCTTCTTCTTCTTTTTCTTCTTCATCCTCATCCTACTTCTTCTTCTTCTTCTTCTTCTTCTTCTTCTTCATCCTCATCCTACTTCTTCTTCTTCTTCTTCTTCTTCATCATCCTCATCCTCATCCTCTTCTTCTTCTTCTTCTTCTTCATCCTCATCCTACTTCTTCTTCTTCTTCTTCTTCTTCTTCATCCTCATCCTACTTCTTCTTCTTCTTCTTCATCCTCATCCTCATCCTCTTCTTCTTCTTCTTCTTCTTCTTGCCATGGGCCCCTGTACCGCCTCCTCATGCTGCTGCCAGGTCCAGAGTCTCTCATGGGTCCCTGTACGGCCTCCCATTGCTGCTGTCTTCATCGCCACACTCTGCCATGTGCCACTTTCAGGTCTCCTCACACTGCTGGTGGTTTCCATTTTTGTCATAGGTTGCTGTATGGCCTCCCATTGCTGCTGCCTCCACCGCCACACTGTGGCTCCACACTCTGGTTTTGGCCCCGTGACTGCCCAAATGAGTGAAGTGTGCGGTGATTCTAAGATCGACGGCACTCATCTGCATGTCATACTGACTGTCAGTATTATTTCTCTTCCCCAGCAGACTCCAAGGGCATTTAAATTAAAGGTACAGTGTTCTGCACTAATATAAAGGCTCTCTGAAGCCTAGAAACCCTTTTTATAAGTTAAATTCGCAGCGAATAAATTCGCATCGAATCGAATTTATTCCACAAATTCGGCGAATCAGCCGAATCGAATTTTTGAATAATTCGCTCATCTCTAATTGTTACATTAATAATAATGCTAGTATTGTACTTATTATTATTACCATTACTTTTTAGTCAACTAACCATCACGGTGACCATATGGCCAAAAATATGTGCCTCCCCCCCATCCAAATGATGGAGGTGTTAAGGTGTTTCCAGTGAACGGTACTATTAATAATACAGCACAAAAACATTTTGGTAACAGTTTGTGGCACTTTCCCCTTCCAGCATGAAACGACAACATGGTTTACATAATTTAGTATGGAGGAGCTTGAATGGTCTGCACAGAACCCAAACCCTGTTTAACACCTGTGGGATTGACTGTAATTGCCATTGCCAACATTAGCACTTGACCAGGGACGGACTGACAACTCATGGGGCCCCTGGGCAATAGAGGATCATGGGGCCCCTGTGTCCTTGCCCAAACTCAAAAAAGCCTATGAAAAAGGTACCAGGGGCATCTCATGGGGCCACCTACTGACCCCGGGCCCTCGGGCAGTGCCCGAGCTTCCAAATGGTCAGTCTGCCCCTGCACTTGACTTTTTAACTGCTAACTAAGTAATTTTAATTAGTTCTGCTCCTCCAACCTTTTGCTGACAGTTTTGGGAAGACCCTTTTCACCATAATTGTGCCCCTGTGCATAAGCCAGATCCATAAAGACATGATTTGACCAGTTTGATGTGGAGGGACTCAAGTGTCCTCCACAAAGTCTAGACCTCAACCCTACTAAACACTTTGAAATGGAATAGAACATGTATTATTGTGAGTCGGGTCTTCTTATCAAACATCAGTACTTGACCTTACATATTGGAAAAAACTCCCACCGGTACAGACCTTGTGATACCATTTGATTCTGTTCCAGCATGACTGTACCCCTGTGTACAAAGCCACCTCTGTAAAAACATGGTTTGACCAGTCCAGGGGTGGACTGACAACTCATGGGGCCCCCGGGCAATAGGGGATCATGGGGCCTCTGTGTCCTTGCCCAAACTCAAAAAAGCCTATGAAAAAGGTACCAGGAGAATCTCATGGGGCCCTCTACTGACCCCGGGCCCTCGGGCAGTGCCCGAGTTTCCAAATGGTCAGTCCGCCCCTGGACCAGTCTGATGTGGAGGAAATCAAGTCTCCTGCACAGAAGAGCCCTGGCCTCAACCCTAATAAACACCTTGAGGATGAATCGGAACACTAACTGTGAGCTAGGTCTTCTCATTCAAAATCAGTACCTGACCTCACAACTGACAAGAAATTCCCACAGGCAACAGACCTTTGTAGGTAACAGTTTGGGAAAGGCCTTTTTTGTTCCAGCATGACTGTGCACCTATGCACAAATCCAGCTCCTTGAAGGCATGCAGTGAGTTTTGCGCATACGCAGTAGGAAACGGACTGTAAAGCCGCAAGACTTCACTTCCAGTTTCCCGTACTGAAGACGGAAACTGGAACTTTGATGGTGAGCCAGGTCTTCACACCCAACATCAACATCTTCCCTCATAAATGCTACATCATACAAAGACATTGTAGACAGTCCTGCTCCTCCAACATTGTGGTAACAGTGACATGGTTTGTGTCAGGATCCTATCCACAGCAGAAGTTCTGGAAGATCTGGCATTTCCGTGCCTTGTTCCTGTTTTCTGTGATTGTGACCTGTGATTTCCTGTTACAGACTCGGCATGCTCCTGGACCTGTCTACTCTGCTTTACCCCTGATCTGACCTCAGCTTGGCTTACAGATACTCTCTCTTTCTCTCTCGCTCCTCTGTGTATGACCTCGGCTGTCCCACCTGACTACATCTGCTCTGATTCCCACCTGCTACCTGACCTTGGCTTGAACCAACTACCCAGTAAACATCTAAATCCCGGAAGGGTTTGCATACCACGCACAGGCCCCTGCTGTCTGCAGACCTATCTCCGTGCACCAGCTGTGCTTCTGAGTGGACCACCAACCAGCACTCCTACAGGTGACCTGTGCCACTTTGGGCCTGACTCCCGCTGTCACACTCTCAGGGGAGTCCAAAACTTAGCCGCAAGGGAAGCCCTCTCTCCATTGGCCTCCATCACCAGGTACATGATAGTTTGACTAGTTTGCTGTGGAGGAAACCAAGTCTCCTGCTCAGAGCCCTGACACCAACTCAGTTGAGCACCTTCAGGATGAAATGAAGCACCAATTGTGATCTAGATCTTCTTATCCAAATACAGGACCTGACCTTAAAAATGGCACAAACTCCCACAAGCAACAGACCTTTTGATAACAGATTGGAAAAGGTCCTTTTCTGTTCTAGCATGACTGTGCCCCTGTGTATAAAGCCAGCTGCATTAAGTTCTGGTGTGATGGCACTGGAGCAGGGGCGGACTGACAACTCATTAGGCCCCCGGGCAATAGGGGATCATGGGGCCCCTGTGTCCTTTCCCAAACTCAAAAAAGCCTATGAAAAAAGTACCAGGGGCATCTCATGGGGCCCCCTACTGACCCTGGGCCCTTGGGCAGTGCCCGAGTTTCCAAATGGTCAGTACGCCCCTGAACAGGAGTGTCCTGCACAGAGCCCTGAACCCTACTGAACACTTTAGGGATGAATTGGAACTTTGATTGTGAACCAGGTCTTCCCATCCAACATAAGCTCCTGCCCTCTTGCGGCAGCATACAAAGACGTTTTAGACAATTGTTCTCCTCCAACCTTGCGGTAAAAGTTTGGCGAAGACCCTTTTCTATTCCAGCATGGCTGTGCCCCTCTGTACAAAGCCAGATCAATAAAGACATGGTTTGACCCATGTGATGTGGAGGAACTTGAGTGTCCTACACAGAGACCCAACCCTAACCCTACTGAACATCTTTGAGATGAATGGGAACACTAACTGTGAGGCAGGTCTCCTCATCCAGCATCAGCGCCTGAACTCACAGATGATATTTTTGCTGAAAGGGCACAAATTTCCACAAGAAAACTCCAAAATCTTGTGGAAAGCAATGGTATAAGCCCCAAAGGGATCCAACTCCATATTAACGGCCATGTTTCTGGAATTGGATGTCCAACAAGCTCATGGCGTGATGGTCAGTGCCCACTAACTGTTGGTCATATAGTGTGAGTGGATGAAGTTGTTGTAACACTTTCAGTTGTATTATCATTGCAGTTGGTGTTACCATGATATACTGTAATTATCATTGGTATACTTTTTGGATCCTTATTTACACATTTGCATTTTCAAAAGGCATTATGACACATTAGAAGGTGTTTTTATGACATGTCTGTTTGTTTTGTCAACATGTTCTCCTTGCAATGTAAGCAATTCATATTTGATATCATAAAATTCTCTTTTTTTTTCCATTTCACATTTCCCTTTTGCTGCGTTCGTCATGCACTTTGCAATCACATTTGCAGAACACGTTTTTATGCCGTCTAGCGGCAAATGGATATCAATCCCTTATTATAGCCTAGAAGCTATGCTGCCTGAGTCAGCCCTACTTTAAAGGATATCTAAAGATAATCAAAGTTCTTGGTTTGTGGGTGTACCGTTAATATAGTCCCAATCTGTGACATAATGTTTCTTACAATTTTAGCGCTACCCCCGCAGGATCCGCTGGCAAAAGCTGGTTCTTCACTAATCTTACAGAGGCTGCCTATCACCACAAGCTCCAGTTTATATACTCTGGCTCCAATAACTCGGTCTGGGGGGATGTCTTTTTTTAACCATTTCAATACCGGGCAATTTTACACCTTCCTGCCCAGGCCATTTTTCAGGTTTCAGCGCTCTCACACTTTGAATGACAATTGCGCGGTCATACAACATTGTACCCAAACTGAAATTTTATCATTTTCTTCACACAACTAGAGCTTTCTTTTGGTGGTATTTAATCACCGCTGGTGATTTTATTTTTTGCTAAATTAACAAAAAAAATGACCAAACATTTTGAAAAAAAAAACACGTTTTTCTTTATTTCTGTTATAAAAGTTTGCAAATAAATAATTGTTCTTCATAAATTTAGGCCGAGATGCATTCTGCTACATGTCTTTGGTGAAAATAACCCAAATTAGGATGTATTATTTAGTTTGTAGGAAAGTTATAGAGTTCACAAACTATGGTATAGATCTGAATATTGATCAATCCTGAAGTACTGACAGCCAATCTAAGTTCTTGAGGTCCAAGAATGTCAGAATAGTACAGATATCCCCCAAATGACCCCTTTTTGCAGAGTAGACAGTCCGACGTACTTCATAAGAGGAATGGCGAGTTTTTTGAAGCTGTATTTTTTTTTGTCATAATTTTTCGGAAAATGAAAAAATTAAAAAAATTATTTTCACTATTTTTTTTTTACATACTGTCACCAGTGCAGTACAGCGTCATCATATAACTGGCATGGCGGTGAACAGGGACACTGACTGGTGACAGTATGAAAAAAAAAAATATATATTTTTTTATTTTTTTATTATTTTTAATTTTTTATTACTTTTTTTTATTTTTTTTTAAGATTTTTTTTTCATATTTTACTATGACCAAAGTAGTACAATGTTACCATAGTAACATTGTACTACTTTGGGGAAATGATCAGTATTTTTTTTTTTTTTTTTTTTACACAATTTGCTTATAGCAAAGAATTACGTTGCTATAAGCAAGCATTTACCTGAATGAAATCGCTTCATTCAGGTTTTTTTTTTTTTTTTTTTTTTTGTGCTTAGCTGTGATTTGATCACAGCTAATCACATGACATGCGCATGTGACCTGCTGTGACCATTCACAGCTAGGCACTAGTATACAATGGATGGCATGAATGAAGCCATCCATTGTATACAACTGTCATGTGACCTGCTGTGATTGGTCACAGCAGGTCACATGGTACCAGCAACGGGGACCGGTGCTCAGATCTGTCATCGGCCATGTCCGAGGTACACGGCCGGTGACAGATCGCGCCGCTGCGCGGCTCTGCATTAGCGCAAACTGCGCATGTGTGGGAGCACGCCAAATGGCGTGCACCCGGAATGCCGAAGCACTTTTGAAGCCACCAAACGGTCATTGGCTGGGCGGCTAATGGTTAAAATGCATTGCTTGTCGATTCCCGTGAGCTGAACTGAAAGCTCAATTTTATCTTCCTTCTATGAACCACTGATCTCCCCATATAAAGGGAGGAGGATGCATAGGTGACAACCAGGGCCGTCTATAAGGGGGTACCACCAGTCCTCCTGTATGGGGCCCAGGCCAGCGGGGGGACCCAGGCAGCTAGGTGAATTGGATGTGGGCAGGAAGAGTGATCACCACAGCAGGGAAGGGGGGCATTTACTGGAACGGGTCCCCTGCATAGCTCTCTCCTTAGCAGCTGAAAGCTGGCTTCTTCTCCTCCCCCTCCCACTGGCTTTTAGCTGCTGAAGAGAAATCCATACAGGGGATCAGCTCCAGTAACTGCCCCCTGCCGCATCCACCACCCTCCCTATGCAACATACGTTTCCCCCTGCTGCCCAGGCACCCCTGTGTGCCCCCACGGTGCTGCCGCTTCCCTCCTCTCCATTCCACTGGCAGCTGCAAGCACACAATAGGACCCTCCAGGATAAAGAGTGAGGGAAGGGTCCAGTAAATATGTCAAATTTACCAGCCCATTCCATTCCTGAATTAACACAATGAGAGATCGGTACCGATCACTCCTGGTGTTCATTCATAACTGCAGTATAGTAAACTGTGTTTTTTTGGGGGGAGGGGCCCTGTCAGATTGGCTGAATGGGGCCCTATGGTTTCTAACAGCAGCCCTGGTAACAACCTATGAGGGATGCCATCCTAGGACAGAAATTGTGCTATTTGCAATGTTACAATGTGAAAATAAAGTAAAACAAAAAGAAAAGTAAGGTGGCCACCACCACATGGACTGAAAAGCTGCAACATATTACATTTTTGTTTTTGGATTTAGATATGCTTTAAGTCTGACCTCCGACCTCCCCTTCAGTCTTGCACATTTGTAATGGCTCCTCTCCTGGACTCAAATGGCTTATGCAGGCCATACATGGGTCAAATTCTGAACGATTTTTCTTTAGAAAAGAAGACATTTTGTGGGTTTTGTAATCCAACGACGCCACCATTGATTGTGAAATTTGACCAACCAAGCCTTCAATTTCACCTCACGTTGATAAAGAAAAGAATTTTCATACCTGGGAATCTTCTTTTCTTTCCAGGTCACAGCTCATGCTCATTTCTTTTTTCGATTATATTTCTCACATGATTCTCCCATCAGTGATTAGAAATTCATTTGTTTTTTTCCAAAAATTTACAACATGCCTAATCACTCAAAGTCCATGGCTGCATGAATATTGGCCGATTCTGCGGCCCAAAAATGGTGCGAAATTTGAACGAAAATGATTCGTTATGATTTTCGAAAGAAAATTCTTTCAGAATTTGACCCATGCATGGCCTGCATTTACTCTGATTTTACTGCACACTGTGAGCTTCTCACAGTGTGCATTAGAAGCTGCAGCTGCATCCTAATGACACACATAGGAGATTGCCCCTGTTGGCTCATGTTTCTGGTTGTTTATCCATCTATGGCCTCCCATGGATGAGGTGCAGCCACACAACTCCCATTTTCTTTAAGGTGTTTCCACAGAACTGATAGATCCAATGAAGACCAATAAACATGGTTTTCCTAGGTGAGGCTGATGTTATTCTGAATTTCTCTTCCATCATCCTTCTTCTTTACAAAAACACAAAAGGAAAAATTACAGAAACATAAAAACAATTTCAGTACTAAGAGTAAAACTGAGATTCAAACTTGATTATATAATTGCAGTTACTCCCTACATGTTTCGCCCTCACGGGCTTCTTCAGGGGAGTTTTTGAAGAAATTTCTACCGCCGAGGCAATCTAAAGGTATATCAAAGGGAAATTATACAATTACCAAACAACTTTAATATATCCAATACAGAGTATTTAATCAAATATATATATGGGACTCAATGGCTCACCCTGGATGTGAAAGCTCACAGAGCTAGAAGAAAATGACCTAACAAAGATTTAAATTTTATAAATTAACACCTTTTGATTTCTTTTTTTAAATTAAATTAGTTTCTGATCTCTTTGTCTATCCTATTATGTCTAGATGGATGATTGATGTCCATTGTTTCCTCTCCTATGGTTGTGGACGCATAGGTCAATTCGATCTTTGTTAGGTTATACCTATATATCCTTCTAAAGCATTTAACAGCTAAAATTGACCAAAAGTTAACCTTAACCTAATGAATTATGATCTCTTCTTCATAGCTTCCGTTAAATTTAATTCATTTATTTTTTGTATATCCTATTATGCCTAGATGATATTCGATGCCCATTATATCCTCTACAACTGTTTTGGACGTGTAGGCCAATTAAGATCTTTATTAGGTCATTTTCTCCTAGCTCTGCGAGCTTTCACATCCAGGGTGAGCCATTGAGTCCCATATATATATTTGATTAAATACTCTGTATTGGATATATAAACCATTAGCCGCCCGACCTATAGCCATTTGGCGGCCGCAAAAGTGCTGTAGATTTCCGGGGTATACGCCATTTGGCGTCCTCCCGCACATGCGCAGTTCGTGCGGTTGCAGAGCCGTGCAGCGGCGCGATCTGTCACCGGCCGTGTACCTTGGACACGGCCGATGACAGATCTGAGTACCGGCCCCCGTTGCTGGTACCATGTGACCTACTGTGACCAATCACAGCAGGTCACATGAGATTTGTATACAATGGATGGCTTCATTCATGCCATCCATTGTATACTAGTGTCTAGCTGTGAATGGTCACAGCAGGTCACATGCACATGCAATGTGATTAGCTGTGGCCAAATCACAGCTAAGCACAAAAAAAAAAAAAAAACCTGAATGAATCGATGTCATTCAGGTAAATGCTTGCTTATAGCAAAGTAATTCTTTGCTATAAGCAAATTGTGTAAAAAAAAAAAAAATACTGATCACTTCCCCAAAGTAGTACAATGTTACTATGGTAACATTGTACTACTTTGGTCATAGTAAAATACGAAAAAAAATCTTAAAAAAAATAAAAAAAAATGTAATAAAAAATTAAAAATGATAAAAAAAAATATATATTTTTTTTTTCATACTGTCACCAGTCAGTGTCCCTGATCACCGCCATGCCAGTTATATGATGACGCTGTACTGCACTGGTGACAGTATGTAAAAAAAAAATAGTGAAAATAATTTTTTTAATTTTTTCATTTTCCGAAAAATTATGCCAAAAAAAATACAACTTCAAAAAACTCACCATTCCTCTTATGAAGTACGTCGGACTGTCTACTCTACAAAAAGGGGTCATTTGGGGGATATCTGTACTGTCCTGACATTTGGGGATATCTGTACTGTCCTGACATTTGGGGGATATCTGTACTGTTCTGACATTTGGGGGATATCTGTACTGTCCTGACATTTGGGGGATATCTGTACCGTCCTGACATTTGGGGGATATCTGTACCGTTCTGACATTTGGGGGATATCTGTACTGTTCTGACATTTGGGGGATATCTGTACTGTTCTGACATTTGGGGGATATCTGTACCGTTCTGACATTTGGGGGATATCTGTACCGTCCTGACATTTGGGGGATATCTGTACCGTCCTGACATTTGGGGGATATCTGTCCTGTTCTGACATTTGGGGGATATCTGTACTGTTCTGACATTTGGGGGATATCTGTACTGTTCTGACATTTGGGGGATATCTGTACTGTTCTGATATTTGGGGGATATCTGTCCTGTCCTGACATTTGGGGGATATCTGTACTGTCCTGACATTTGGGGGGATATCTGTACTGTTCTGACATTTGGGGGATATCTGTACTGTCCTGACATTTGGGGGATATCTGTCCTGTTCTGACATTTGGGGGATATCTGTACCGTCCTGACATTTGGGGGATATCTGTACTGTTCTGACATTTGGGGGATATCTGTACTGTTCTGACATTTGGGGGATATCTGTACTGTTCTGACATTTGGGGGATATCTGTACTGTTCTGACATTCTTGGACCTCAAGAAATTAGATTGGCTGTCAGTACTTCAGGATTGATCAATTTTCAGATCTATACCATAGTTTGTGAACTCTATAACTTTCCTACAAACTAAATAATACATCCTAATTTGGGTTATTTTCACCAAAGACATGTAGCAGAATACATCTCGGCCTAAATTTATGAAGAACAATTATTTATGTGTAAACTTTTATAACAGAAACAAAGAAAAGCGTGTTTTTTTTTCAAAATTTTTGGTCTTTTTTTGTTAATTTATCAAAAAATAAAAACCCCAGCGGTGATTAAATACCACCAAAAGAAAGCTCTAGTTGTGTGAAGAAAATTATAAAATTTTAGTTTGGGTACAATGTTGTATGACCGCGCAATTGTCATTCAAAGTGTGAGAGCGCCGAAATGTGAAAACTGGCCTGGGCAGGAAGGTGTAAAATTGCCCGGTATTGAAGGGGTTAAAGTTGTTTGGTAATTGTATAATTTTCCTTTGATATACCTTTAGACTGCCTCGGCGGTAGAAATTTCTTAAAAAAACTCCCCTGAAGAAGCCAGTGAGGGCGAAACATGTAGGGAGTAACTACAGTTACATAACCAAGTTTGAATCTGTTTTACTCTTAGTACTGAAATTGTTTTTATGTTTCTGTATTTTTTTCCTTTTGTGTTTTTTACAAAAATACAAATAGAAATTATATAACTTTTTAATATGTTTGGTATTCATGTTCATGCATCCTGAAAGTCCCATTTTCTCTATTGAATATTTGCAATTTTAAGGGATGTGGTGCAATAATCATATCTGGTCGCTCGCTCGCTACTTCACTGTTACGTCTTCTTTACAAATCATATAATTCGGAATCTGGTACATTTGAATAAGAACCTCTTTACACCCCCCACACACAGACAGGCACTGTGCAGAGCTATTTGTCATGAGCTGTCTATACACTTTATTAGTTATTCAGGCATATGAAGCCCATTCATTTAAATTGAATTAACAAAGCATTAAACACATACAGATGTAGCTGTGCTAATATTTCCATTTGACTTGACAAGGCGATTTGTTTCATGGTGGCTCCTCGTGTAATGGATGATGCCGGGAACTTTGTGCAGCGGGGCGACTTGTCTCGACACCGGCGCCGAGCTGTTATCTCTTGCCGCAGGGTGGTGCGAATTGGGCCTTAATGATAACAAAAAAAAAATTGAGTTTTTTTTTTAAATATTATACTGTTGCTGTATATTGTGACATGTCAAGAATTTATTTATTCCAATTCACTTACTGAAAGGTTCACTTGAAATTAAGCCGTACTGAGACTGGTGGAAGAACAAGAAGACCCCTAAAGCCATCAGCAGAATGAAATGTATTACTGGAAGGTCTCGCTCTCTTTTAATCTGTCTGTCTCTTCTCTCTCCACTATCTCTCTGTCTCTTTCTTCCCTCCTTTTCACTCTCACTCCCCCTTCTCTCCTTTTCTCTTCTCTCTCATCTCTCTTGTCTCTTTTCTCTCTATATTTCCTCACCTCTCTCTCTCTCCCTCTATCTCATCCCTTTCCTCTCTCTTCTGTTTCCCTTCTTTTCTGTCATTTCTATTCCCTCTCACTCTCTTCTCTCTTTTTCCCACTATTACCTCTCTTCTCTCTATTCCTTCTCTCATACTTTCTTTTCTCCTTTTCTCTTCTCTCTATTCCTTCTCTCATTCTGTCTTTTCTCCTTTTCTCTTCTTTCTCTTCTTTCTTCTCTGTCGTTTTTCTCTCTCTTTCCTCTCTTGTCTCTCCTCTCTGTCTTCTCACTTCTCTCTCTTTTCTCTTTCTTATTCTCTCTCTGTCTGTCCGTCCTTCTATCTCTCAGTTATTTCTCTCATCACTTTCACTTTCTCTCTCCTCTCCTCTTATTTTACTTTTTTATTTCTCTTCTTTTTTCTCTCTCATTTCTATCCCCTCCTCACATTCCTCTACTCTCTTTCACTCATTTTCTTTGTCTTCTCTTTTCTCTTTCTTCTCTCTTTCCTACTTCTTCTCTCTTTTTCTCTGTTACCTCTCACTCTCTCTCCCTCTATCTCTTCCCTTTTCTCTCTCTCTTCTGTTTCTCTTCTTTTCTCTCTGTCATCTCTCTTCACCCTCTTTCTTCTTTCTCTTCCTTCTTTTCTATTGTTTCTCTCTCTGTTTCTTCTCTTCTCTCGCCTCTCTGTGTCTATTTTCTTTCTCTCTTCTCTCCTTTTAGCTATTCCTCTCTCCTCTCACTTTTGTTTCTCCTTTGCTGTTTTATTTATGTTCTCTTTCTTTCCGATCTTATTCTCTTCTCTTTTATCTCTCTTCTATCTCTCTGTTCTATCCTTTTCTCATCTCATTTTCTGTCTTCTTTTTTCTCTTTCTTCTTGCTCTCTTCCTTCTTCTTTCTTTTTCTCTTTTATCTTTCTCTTTCCCCCATCTCTATCTATTTCTATCATCTCCCCCTCTATCTCTTCCCTCTCTCATGTTTCCTTTCATCTTTCTTTTCTATAATCTCTCTTCCCTCTCACTCTCTTCTTTGCCTCTATTACATCCCTTCTCTCTCTTCCTCCTCTCATTCTTTCTTCTCTCCTCTCTCTTCCTGCTTCTCTATTGTTTATCTCTCTCTTTCCTCTCTTGTCTCTCCTTTGCCTTCTCTCTCTCTCTCTCCTGTTTATCATTCTCTCCTTTTATCTGTCCCTCTCTCTTGTTTCTCTCCCTCTCTTTTCTCACTCTGTTTCCCTTTTACTGTTTTCTTTCTCTTCCCTTTTATCTCCTGCCTGTCTACCTATCTATCTTCAGTATCTACCTCTCACTTCTCTCTCTCTCCTTTCATTATTTTTCTCTCTTCTCTTCTCTTCTCTTCTCTTCTCTTACTCTTCTCTTTTCTCTCTAGTCTCTCTTTCTATCTCCTCACATTTCTCTCTTTTCTCCTACTCTATTGTCTCACTTTCTCTGTCTCCTCTTCTCTCTCTTCTTTTTATTTTTTCTCTATCTTTTCTCTCAATCTTTCCTCTTTTGTCTCTTGTCTGTCTTTTCACCTCTCTCTCTCTTTTTTCTTTCTGTCTTCTCTCCTTTTATCTAGCTTTCTCTCTTTCCCTCTCTTTTCTCACTCTTTTTTCTTTCTCTTCTCTTTCTTCTCTCTCTTCCCTCTTTTTCTCTCTTCTACCTCCCTATTCTATCCTTCTATCTCTCTTTCTCATTTCTCTTTCTTCTCTTTTATCTCTTTCTCTCTCTCTCTCTCTCATATCTCTCTCGCTCCTCTTGTTTTCTCTTTTTCTTCACTTTTTTTCTGATCTTTTCTCTTTTGTTTTTCTCTCTCTCCCTCCCATATCTCTCTCGCTCCTCTTGTTTTCTCTTTTTCTTCACTTTTTCTCTTCTCTCTCTCACTCCTCTCTTTTTCTCTCTCTCTCTCTTCTCTCTTTCTTCTCTTTTTTCTACTCTTTTCTCTTTTATCTCTCTTTCTTTCTTTCTGTCACTCTCTCTCCTTTCAAATTCAAATTAGCTTTATTGGCAGTACCAAATACATTTTAGCATTGATAAAGCAGTTGAGTTTGCATGGGAAGGAGGGGGGGGGGTATCTCTAGGGCAGCTTTGATGGGTTAAAGTGGTTGTAAACACAAATATAAAAAAAAATACTTTTTGCCATAAATGAATGCATTTCAATGTAAGCATACATACAGCTTTGAGCGTACCTTAGAAAAATGTTCCCTTAGCTTGTCTCAGCCCTCCAAAAACTACTGGTCTGTGGGCGTGGCTTAGTACCAGAGATGTGATGTCACACAATTCCTCAGTTATACACACCCTCCAGCCTCGACTCAAGAACGTGCACAGCTATCTGACGTCTCTATGCCGGCGAGCGTGTCTCCTGAGTACATTCAGAGGAATAGACAGGTGTCGGTGACTATGTATCTGTGCTAATCAGGAGAAAGCTGGTAGGAAGGGGTTAATGTTAAAAATCCTTGGAATCCTGCAGCCTAAAGAGGCAATGTGGACCAGCAAACATTTTCCTGTAAATCTCTGTAAACAGCAATTCACACGTCAGATGCTGTGAATAGAGCAGGACAATAATCAGCTGTCAGCACACCTACCTAGATAAGTACAGCATTACTGAAGTGATGCCGATCTATGTCATAAATAATTGGTGCTGAATTCTGGATCTTGTGTAGGCAGAGGCCAGCAGGAAGAAGACACTCGCTCCCCCACCCCTTTGCAGTGTATTACATGGAGGCTCATGCTGGTCTTGTCTTTAGCACAGCCTGTCACTCACAGGAGAAGGGGAGTGGCGACACCATTTTCTGCTTGTGTTGGATCTATTCTGTTCAGAAGAGCGGGGGGGGGGGATTTATGGAGAAGGGATTTGCTTCAAGATACCAAACTAAGCTCAAATGCTTAGTAAATGTAAAATCTATTCAACTGTAGGATTAGATTGATTTGTGTTTTTTAGGTTTACAACCACTTTAAGGGGTAATATACATTCACCGGCCACTGTATTCGGTCCATCTGTTCAATTGCTTGGTAACACAAATTGCTAATCAGCCAATCACATGGCAGTAACTCAAAGCATTTAGGCATCTAGACGTGGTAAATACGACTTGCTGAAGTTCAAACCGAGCATCGGAATGGGGAAGAAAAGGGATTTAAGTGACTTTGAACGTGGCGTGGTTGTTGGTGCCAGACGGGCTGGTCTGAGTATTTCATAAACTGCTGATCTACTGGGATTTTCATGCACAACCATCTCTAAGGTTTGCAGAGAATGGTCCGAAAAAGAGAAAATATCCAATGAGAGGCAGTTGTGTGGAGGAAAATGCCTTGTTGATTTCAGAAGAGAATAGTCAGACTGGTTCAGCTGTGACATTCAGATGGTAGGGTCATAATTTGGCGTAAACAACATGAAAGCATGGATCCATCCTGCCTTGTATCAACGGTTCAAGCTGGTGGTGGTGGTGTCATGGTGTGGTGGATGCATCCTGCCTTGTATCCACGGTTCAGGCTGGTGGTGTCATGGTGTGGGGGATCCATCCTGTCTTGTATCAACGGTTCAGGCTGGTGGTGGTGGTGTCATGGTGTAGTGGATCCATCCTGTCTTGTATCAACGGTTCAGGCTGGTGGTGGTGGTGTCATGATGTGGTGGATTCATCCTGCCTTGTATCAATGGTTCAGGCTGGTGGTGGTGGTGTCATGGTGTGGGGGATCCATCCTGACTGGTATCAATGATTCAGGCTGGTGGTGGTGTCATGGTGTGGGGGATCCATCCTGTCTTGAATCAATGGTTCAGGCTGGTGGTGGTGGTGTCACGGTGTAGTGGATCCATCCTGTCTTGTATCAACGGTTCAGGCTGGTGGTGGTGGTGGCATGGTGTGGGGGATCCATCCTGCCATGTATCAATGGTTCAGGCTGGTGGTGGTGGTGGCATGGTGTGGGGGATCCATCCGGTCTTGTATCAATGGTTCAGGCTGGTGGTGGTGGTGGTGTCATGGTGTGGTGGATCCATCCGGTCTTGTATCAATGGTTCAGGCTGGTGGTGGTTGGTGTCATTGTGTGGGGGATCCATCCTGCCATGTATCAATGGCTCAGGCTGATGGTGGTGGTGTCATGGTGTGGTGGATCCATCCTGCCTTGTATCAATGGGTCAGGCTGGTAGTGGTGGTGTCATGGTGTGGAGGATCCATCCTGCCTTGTATCAACGGTTCAGGCTGGTGGTGGTTGGTGTCATGGTGTTGGGGGAGATCTTCTTGTCACTAGCAAGGTGTACCTAATAAAGTGGCCTGTGAGTGTAAAGGGTGATGGGGGAGAGTATATGTAAAGGATTTTTAGGTCCAAGATTTTCATGCCCCTCTCAGTCTGTGGCATGCTGTCACATATTGTGCAGCTATTTCTTCTCCCAGTAGAATTTGAAGTTTCCTCCTCTCTTTCATAGCGCTGTATATAAAAGTGATATCAATCATGCAGAACCTCAATAAAATGAGATGAAACCACAAACACCATAAGTGAAAAAATATTGACACCATGTGTGAAAATATCTTGTTTTGAATGCCACCAGTGAGTCCCTCCACCATGACACAAACAGCCTCTTACCAGAACAAAAAACCCTAAATTATAGGTGGTTTATTAATTTGAGTGTCATAAGCTTGGATGTGTAGGCAGCATTCACAGGTTTGGGACTGTCTATTTAAATACACTGAATGTCAGCAAATCCTCTTAAGAACATCTTTTCGGATGAAATGTACATCAGGATGGAGCCTATGCTGACGTCACCACGCATGCTGGAGCCGGTACTAGTAAAGGTGTTTACCTATGTGTTTTGTGCATTTTGCTGGATGCATTGAGTGGAATAGAGACACGATACAGTCTCCTGCTGGTGTGCTCCATGGCTCCCTATGCTGGATGATCCATCGTTGCAAAGTCCATACTCCTTTCTGACCACTTTTAATTTGATGTCTTTTGTTCCGGTAAGAGGCTGTGTGTGACATGGTGGAGGGACTCATCGGTGGCATTCCAGACAAGATATTCTATTGATGGTCTTATTAGGTTTGTTTCACACATGGTGTTACTATTTTTCACATACAGTGATTGTGGTTTCATCACTTTTTATTGAGGTTCTGCATGATTGATATCATTTTTATATACAGCGTAACAGTATTGGGACATGGGGTGAAGCTTATAGGCTTCAGAGGCCCGTGTCAGTTCCTGCTCTAATTGCTGTTCGCACTGCTCTCATTCTCGGTGTCTCTGCAAAGCTATTTGTATCAAATGGCCAAGGGTGACAGCCTTATAGGTCAACAATGAAACTAATTGGGGATTCTGCTGGAAGCACTTGATAGTGACTGAATGCAGTTTATCTGGGACATCAGGGTGTGAGAGCAGAGAATCGTTTAAACTCCAGGTTGAGGACCTGGGTTTCTGTATCAGGGAGCTGCATAAAGCTTCTACTGGGCCATGGTCTGACCAGGGTACTGGCTCTAATGAGCTCCAGGAGGAAGGTATGTTGGACCCATTTAAGGTCGATACAGGGGAAGAGATTGTGCAAAGAAGAGAAGTAGGTGTAATCCATCTCCAAGGGATGCGATTCCCTCCAAGCATCGACTAAGCCAACCCGGGTGAAAATAACAAGAAAGGATTTGGAGTCCTGGTTCAGTGGGCATGTTGAGTCAGAGGACTTATCTATTGAAGGATGTATAGAGTAGTTAAATTGGAATTGTCAAAAAGAAGAGGGTGGCTTTAGCAGGAGAGGTGAGTAGGTCTAGTTGTTGGGAAAGGAGAGGGACACCATTAGAGTTAGTGGCATAATAGCTTAAGTTAGTCATGTCCACACCCTGGAGTGTACCTTCTAATAGGAGGCACCTGCCCTTAGGAACCTAAAGTTGTTTATGACAGATAAAGGTGAGATTTCTATAAAGCCCTCTGTGCTTGGTAGGGGCAGAGGACATATAGACAAGTGGAAAGAGAGGGTGAAAGTATCTAGGCATGGATATGGTGGAGAAGTGTGTCTTCTGTAGGCAGGCTATATCCATTTGTTTGGAGTCCAAATATTGGAAAGTTGTCTGCTATTTGGCAGGCAAATTTAGGCCCTGTACGTTAAGGGTCAAGAGTCTGAGAGCCAAGAAAAGCACAAAACAAGAGTAGCAAATGCACCCGTGGCAGCTGGGATGGGGTGAGCAATTGCTGGAATGGGTAGGCATTTCTTGTAGGGGGAAGGAGAACCGAAGTGGGAGGGGGGGTTGGAAGGAGAAAAAGTAGCATAGAAAGTGAAAGGTGGGGAGAGCAAGAACAGAGGGAAGAATAAATTAAATTATTTGGGGACAAAATAGTCTCAATGAAAGTAGAGTTCATGCCCGATTGCCCGTACTCAAGTGGGGTTGGCAAGTATTATTGGGTGGGCTAGGGATTGTGTTGTGCTGCTAGAGGATTTATAGTGGGGGTCCCCAAACTGTGGTTTTGGGGCTGGATGAAACCTTTTGCTGGTCTTTATCCAGCCCTTGAGGCATAATTCCTTCCACTGCCACCAACAATGGGGCACTAGTCCTTCCACTGGCACAAAACAATGGGGCACTATTCCTTCCACTGCCACCAACAATGGGGCACTAGTCCTTCCACTGGCACAAAGCGATGGGACACTATTCCTTCCACTGCCACCAACAATGGGGCCTAGTGCTTCCACTGACACCAACAATGGGGCACTATTTCTTCCACTGCCATCAACAATGTGGCACTAGTCCTTCCACTGGCACAAAGTGATGGGACACTATTCCTTCCACTGCCACCAACAATGGGGCCTAGTGCTTCCACTGACACCAACAATGGGGCACTATTCCTTCCACTGACACCAACAATGCGGCACTATTCCTTCCACTGACACAAAACGATGGGACACTATTCCTTCCACTGACACCAATGATGGGGCACTATTCCTTCCACTGCCACCAACAATGGGGCACTATTCCTTCCACTGCCACCAACATTAGGGCCCTAGTGCTTCTACTGACACCAACAATGGGGCACTATTCCTTCCACTGCCATCAACATTGGGGCACTATTACTTCCACTGACACCAACAATGGGGCACTAGTCTTTCCACTGACACAAAACAATGGGACACTATTCCTTCCACTGCCACCAACAGTGGGGCACTAGTCTTTCCACTGCCACCGACAATGGGGCACTATTCCTTACACTGGCACCAACAATGGGGTACTAGTCCTTCTACTGCCACCAACAATGGGGCACTAGTCCTTCCACTGTCACCAACAATGAGGCACTAGTCCTTCCACTGACACAAAATGATGGGGCATAATTTCTTCCACAGACACCAATGGGGCACTATTTCTCCCACTGGCACCAATTATTTCTCCTCCTAATATCAAAGATCGAGCATTGGGCACAGCTGGCGCCCCTGTAGTCTGGAGAACAGTAAACTGACCCTTTCATAGAATTTTATAGAATTAGGGTAGCGGCCTTAGTTGCTTACTAAAGTAGCTTTACATGTTAGATGAAGAAGAGTATACAGGAACACACATGGGACTTAGGATAAGCCAGTCCATATGCCAAACAGGGAGGATACCAAACAACCAACATTATTCTAATAATCTGCGGTGCCAGGGCCCAGTCCAGTCATAAGAGAGTGGTGGGGGTGCAGGTCTGAGCACCTAAATGGAGGTCCAGGGATGCAACGCCCACCGACTCCTTGGTGTTGGTGCTTTCTCTTTATCCTACTTTCTTTCTCCTGGAAAACACACTTGAAAATGTGTAAAACATGCACCAAAAAAAAAGTAATCTAAAAACTGTGGACATTTTAAAACACAAGTGCGTGAACCTACTTTTAGGACATCAACTTGATTCCTCTACCCACTATAACAGAAGATAAAAATATACATCTGACCTAAAATAAATATATAAATTAGACATGAAAACGTCCAAGCTTTTCAGTTTAAAAGATGAATGACATAAGAAAAATAAAGTTTTTTTTTTGCCAAGCTTAGAAGACCAAAAAAGGAAAGGCTCGGCAGATGAATCGGCGGCAATCACAAGGCTATCTACTGTCATATTTGAGCAAAAGACATATTCCAACCCAATGATCACTTCCTAGCTACTAATTTATTAATCTTGAATTAAAGGAACAAAGACGGCATTTCCATATCAAATCTCGCACATGTTTGGGTCACTATTTGAAGTTGTCCTTGCTTTTTATTTAAAAATCCCAGAAACGTATGAAGGGGAGGAAAAAAAAAAATATTTTGATAGAATAAAGAACCTAGAAACCGGAGCTGTCTGAAACAGAGCAATTAATTTAATTACGTGTTTGATCTAGTCTACATTGGTCATACAGTATTTAAATATATTAGTATAAGAAAGGGAATGCAGTTTGACGTCTGTCCTTTCAAGTTTGGCGTTACGTTTCCAGTGCCGGGTTTAGTTCCGGAACAAATTATTTTGCTACAAACTTCAGGGATTTTAGATTTGCATAATGCTCTCCTTTACTGCGAGGTTTTTTTTTTCGGTTTCTCAATTCCTCTCGCGGATCTATTTTTAGTGACAATTCCATAGGGTCCCTGGTGAAAATATATCAAACATCGCAATTCTGCGAGCAGCCAGGCTTGTTACCACAGTTTGTTATACTCCGTCTAGTCCTCCTAGGAACAAGCGGTCAACGCCAAATAAAATGGATGGTAACGTAACAAGAAAAATGTGCCTTCCGCGCTGATCTCCAGGCAAGCCGCTAAATGCACAGCCCAAATACATATGTATACTTAGATTTTTTTTCCCTTGACAATGTTTAACCCTTTTACGCCTTCCCCAGCATCCCCTTACAAAGTTCTGAATGCCTAGGTCAGGGGTAGGCAACCTGCGGCTCTCCAGCTGTTGCAGGACTACAAATTCCATCATGCCTCTGCAAGTCATAGCTGTAACTGTCAGTTTTGTAATCTTTGCAATGCCTCATGGGAAATGTAGTTCCACAACAGCTAGAGAGAACCCTGGCTTAGGGGATGGGAAAGATTGGTGCCCATGTGACCACTGTGACTGGCTGCGGGGCTGGGATTAGGAGGAGTGGCTGCCCTGGCAGCGAAGGGGATTTAGGAGGCTTTGCTAGAAGGGGTGATTTGGAGGGGGATTTGTACTAGGAGGATGGATTTGTGTTAGGAAGGGGAATTTGGAGGGGAGGATTTGTGCCAGAAGGGATGAGTGGGGGGATTTGTGCTGGGAGTGGGGGTTTAGAGGGAAGGATTTGTGCTGGAAGGGACGACTGGGGGGGATTCGTGTTAAGAGAGGAATTTTGGGGGGAAGACTAGTGTAGGAGGGGAGGTTTTGGGAGGTTTGTGCCGAGAGAAAGTGATTTGGAGAGGAGGAGAGGATTTATGTCCAGAGGGGAAATCTGAGTGGTAGAGAATTTGTGCTAGAAGAGGGGATTGGGGGGGAAGATTAATGTAGGAGAGGAGATTTTGGGGAGGTTTGTGCTGGGAGAAAGTGATTTGGAGAGGGGGAGAGGATTTGTGTCCAGAGGGGAAATCTGAGTGCTGGAGGATTTGTGCTAGGAGAGGCGATTAGGGGGGATTTGTGCTGGGAATGTGGGGTTTAGAGGGAAGGATTTGTGCTGGAAGGGACAACTGGGGAGGATTTGTGTTAAGAGAGGAATTTTGGGGGGGAGACTAGTGTAGGAGAGGAGATTTGGGGGAGGTTTGTGCTGGGAGAAAGTGATTTGGAGAGGGGGGAGGATTTATGTCCTGAGTGGTAGAGGATTTGTGCTAGGAGAGGGGATTTGGGGAGGGAGAAGACTTGAGCTGGGACAGGGGATTTGTACTGAAAGATGAGGAAGTTTTTCTTGGGGAGAATTTTGACTTACAAAAGGTAATTTATTCTTAGAGGGGAATTGTGAAGATCAGTGCTCAAATATTTATTGGGGGTGGGGGTGGTGGATTTTTGCTGACACATAATGCTCATACATTTTGAGATGGGGGGGGGGGGGGGGGTCACCATATGGAATCTTTTGTCTGGGTGCTGGATGACCTTGTCTCGGCACTGATTGGCTGTCATAGTGATGATTGGGTGCTGGTCCCACTGGCTAACACTTCTTAGTGGGAACCGAAAGCTGTCTTTGAGAGCCTGGTCTCTGTGTTGGCAGCTCTTTGTCTGCCCAATGATGCATATGTCTGGCTTGTAGGCATCAAAACCTACTTTTTTGCTTCAGCACATATGTGATCAATGGGCGAGAACGCTTGTCCACCAAGGTGCGGTTATATCATGGTAGACAAATCCAGTGCACAGTTGATACTTCTGTTTTAAGCTGGATACCAATCTAAATTTGGTGGAGGACTTTCCAAAATGTCCAGGCACCTTTAGAGTCACCAAGTCACTTTTAACAGGCTCTCCCCCTACCTGCCAGCGGCATTGGCTGCATCCACAGTGGTTCCCAGCTCTCCCATTCCACCAGAGAGTCCGGGACCAGAAGAAACTGCTCTCCCGGTGAAATCAGGAGAAACTCGGGGAACATCTTCACCTCAATCCCTCCTGTGACTAATTTCCCTGGAAACGACGTGTATTACATCACTTCCGGGGTCACAGCCGTCATTCCTCAATTACTGTAGTGAAGATGCAGCTATTAAAGCACAATCTGGGTTTGAATAGTTGCACTAGAGCAGGTGGCGGACTGACCATTTGAGCACTCAGGCACTGCCCAAGGGCCCGGGGTCAGTAGGGGGCCCCATGAGATGCCCCTGGTACCTTTTATAGGCTTTTTTGGGTGTGGGCAAGGACACGGGGGCCCCATGATCCCCTATTGCCCGGGGGCCCCATGAGTTGTCAGTCCACCCCTGCACTAGAGGGCAGAGGAGATATTGGGGGTCTAATAGAACGCCAATGTCTCCAAAAAGAGTACCTGTCATTTGTCCATATAATCACATAGGGGGCTTATTTTCCCACGTGACAGCAATAAACGTTTTAAAAAATGTATAAAATAAAAATAATTTAAAAAAAACGTAAAGCACCCCTATCTTAGGGTACTTAAACCTACATTTCCTTGCTCCCTAGACCTAGACACAGCCCCATGGCAAAGGCAGAATTCTCAAGTTTCCTGGAGTTGGCCTATACTGCTCACCCATTACAGTACACCAAGATGGCGCCTGTGACATCATATCCAGTTTAGAGGCCATCTTGTTTCCGATTTAGCAGCATCCAGGGTGGAGGAAACTGTTCCTTTACAGGTGGTTGTTAGAATATATGTTGCATTTTCTCTACATGGGTCTGGAGTGACTTATCTGGTCTCTACCAGTGAGGAGAGGGCCTCCGCCCAATTCCCAGGGTGTTCTTCTTTCTGATTGCAGGTCTGGGCCCATTCTAGAAGGAATATGGAAAAAGTCTTTGGGAGGAAGAAGGAGTATTTAGTGGGGGGTGAACTACGGTAATCTGGAGACATGTGGTGACTTTGAACACATGGGTGTCTGGCGTTTAGTTCCTTTTTGTGGCCGATACGATAAACGTAAGTTGTTGTGTCTTGTAGGGGGGAACAATACTTTTTATTGGGAGCTCTAATTTTCTGCCACCTTCATGTGAGGTATGGAGATTCATGAGTCCCCCTGTTTTATTGTAGACATAATCCTTCCACCATGGAAGCAGTGGTTGTGACACACTGCATGACACCCCGACTGGGTATCTCTGCCAAACTACAGCTTCCTCCACTCTGGAACCAGAAGATAGCAAATTTACCCCAAGCATCAGACAGAACCAATGTTGAAGTGAAACAGGACCGACCAGGGGCGGACTGACCATTTGGAAACTCAGGCACTGCCCGAGGGCCCGGGGTCAGTAGGGGGCCCCATGAGATGCCCCTGGTACCTTTTTCATAGGCTTTTTTGTTTGGGCAAGGACACAGGGGCCCAATGATCCCCTATTGCCCGGGGGCCCCATGAGTTGTCAGTCCGCCCCTGGGACCGACTTTGTTAAGACACACATTATTACGCAAAAAACTTCCCCCCTAAGCAGGTACGGCCCAATTACAAGTCCCAGGAGAAAATTACATCACATAAACAAATAAACAATCAAACGCAAAAAAAAAAAAAAGGATTCCTTCCCGGCACCTAGCCGTCTGAACTCTAGAGGTAATTAAACAAAGTGAGAGCTTATTACCTAAACCCAGTTGCAGCAAACAATAGTTGATGCCAGGAAATCTGTAACAGAAAATAAAGTTTCTTAACCCCACATATGCTGGAATTCATCCCCTGCTCATAGTCCCACTGTGCACAGTATGCCAAGGGGCTCCAGAAACAGTCCCTCCAGGCTCAATTGCATGGACAGGGTAGATGGTATAACTTACGGCCAGCCAGATACCCAAGGATATAACCCTCTTGGGGAACAGGTTCCTTGTAACCCCAAGAGGGGAGTCTCCTTACCCACATGGAAGAACAATATATTTTAAAGATATTCTATTATTGACATATATTTGAAATACTACAATTTTGGCCATATTCAATATATTTCAAAATATAATAAAAAAAAAAATAATACATATATATATATATACACACACACACACACACACACACACACACACACACACACACACACACACATACTGTATGTTGAAATGCGTTTTTATAATAAAATATATGAAAATATTTTTAAACAAACATTTTCAAATATACTGTATGACTTTAAAAATACATTTTTGGAACGCAGTTGCAAATATTTGTAAAAATATATGTTAAAATTACTCTTTTATATGTTAAAAAAAATCTGAAGAATATATTTTCAAAAAATATATTTTCAAAAAAATTCTTCCCAAATATATTGACACATATTTGAAATACTACAATTTTGGCCATATTCAATATATTTCAAAATCTATTTCAATAAAAAAATAAATATATATATATATATATATATATATATATACACACACACACACATACTGTATGTTGAAATGCATTTTATTACAAAATATATGAAAAGTATTCTTAAAAGTACATTTTCAAAACACTGTATGTCTTTAAAAATACATTTAATCTACATCTTTGGACTGCAGTTACAAATATATGTAAAAATATATGTTAAAATTACTTTTTATAATGTTAAAAAAATTTGAAGAATATCTTTTCAAAAAATATACTTTCAAAAATATTTTTCATATATTTTGTAATATATAAAAATTGCATTTCAACATGCAGTGTATATATATATAAATATTTCAGCATGCAGTATATTTCCATGTGGGTAGTCCTGGGTCCATAGTCGGTGGGAAGGAGGCTGGCCCCCAGGCCTCTCCAGGAGCCCAAGTCACGTTGGTTTCCATGACTCTATTTCTCTAGCTAGGTATGAGATATATTCCTTCTGCCTCATAACTGTTTGGAATGGAAGATATATAGCAAATCTTCCTCGTTTTCTATATAAGCCTTTGAGGTCAATATCAATGATAATTTGAGTACCCTTCTATTATTGGGGTGGTCGTTGTGCTGAATTTGAATATTTTATTCCAGTTCAAATTGTGATATACTGATCGGATATATTTGGAACTGGATGCTATATTGATGAAAGACACTTAATGCTGGAGGCTATATAGAGGGGAGGCTCTAGGTAAGCCATTGGTGGTGTTAGAATGCAATAGGAGTGTTTCCTCTGTATTTTATCTTTTTCCCCAGGTCTCTGGGAGATTAAAATGCTATGATTGTTAATTTTAGCAGTTTGAAAACTTGGATACGCTACATTGTCACTGGAGACCCATGTGGAAGAAAAATATATTGTAAAAATATTCTTCCCAAATATATTGACATATAATTGAAATACTACAATTTTGGCCGTATTCAATATATTAAAAAAAAAAAAATTATATATATATATACATACAGGGGAAACTCGAAAAATTAGAATATCGTGCAAAAGTTCATTTATTTCAGTGCAGCAACTTAAAAGGTGAAACTAATATATGAGATAGACTCATTACATGCAAAGCAAGATAGTTAAAGCCGTGATTTGTCATCATTGTGATGATTATGGCTTACAGCTCATGAAAACCCCAAATCCACAATCTCAGAAAATTAGAATATTACATGCAATCAATAAAACAAGGATTGTACATAGAACAATATCGGACCTCTGAAAAGTAGAAGCTGCATATGTACTCAGTACTTGGTTTGGGCCCCTTTTGCAGCAATTACTGCCTCAATGCAGCGTGGCATGGAAGCTATCAGCCTGTGGCACTGCTGAGGTGTTATGGAAGACCAGGATGCTTCAATAGCGGCCTTCAGCTCTTCTGCATTGTTCGGTCTCATGTCTCTCAGCTTTCTCTTGGCAATGCCCCATAGATTCAAGCGAGTTTGCTGGCCAATCAAGCACAGTAATCCCACGGTCATTGAACCAGGTTTTGGTGCTTTTGGCAGTGTGGGCGGTGCCAAGTCCTGCTGGAAAATGAAGTCAGCATCCCCATAAAGCTTGTCTGCGGAAGGAAGTATGAAGTGCTCCAAAATCTCCTGGTAGACGGCTGTGTTGACCCTGGACTTAATGAAGCACAGTGGACCAACACCAGCAGGTGACATGGCTCCCCAAATCAACACACACTGTGGAAACTTCACACTGGGCTTCAAGCATCTTGCAGTGTGTGCCTCTCCATTCTTCCTCCATACTCGGGGTCCTTGGGCCTCTCCATTCTTCCTCCATACTCGGGGTCCTTGGGCCTCTCCATTCTTCCTCCATACTCTGGGTCCTTGTGCCTCTCCATTCTTCCTCCATACTCGGGGTCCTTGGGCCTCTCCATTCTTCCTCCATACTCGGGGTCCTTGTGCCTCTCCATTCTTCCTCCATACTCGGGGTCCTTGGGCCTCTCCATTCTTCCTCCATACTCCGGGTCCTTGGTTTCCAAATGAGATGCAAAAGTTGCTCTCATCAGAAAAGAGGACTTTGGACTACTGAGCAGCAGACCAGATCTGTTTTTCTTTAGCCCAGGTAAGACGCTTCTGACGTTGTTTGTTGTTCAGGAGCGGCTTGACAAGAAATACGACATTTGAAGCCCATGTCCAGGATCCGTCTCTGTGTGGTGGCTCTTGATGCACTTACTCCAGCCTCAGTCCACTCCTTGTGAAAGTCCCCAACACTTTTGAATGGCCTTTTCCTGACTATCCTCTCCAGGCTGCGGTCATCCCTGCTGCTTGTGCACCTTTTTCTTCCACACTTTTCCCTTCCACATAACTTTCTATTAATGTGCAGCACTTTGTGAACATCCAACTTCTTCTGCAATTCCCTTTTGAGGCTTTCCCTCCTTATGGAGGGTGTCAGTGATGGTGTCAGGTCAGCAGTCTTTCCCATGATTGTGATTCCTACTGAACCAGACTGAGAGACCATTTAAAGGCTCAGGAACCCTTTGCAGGTGTTATGGCTTAATTAGCTGATTAGAGTGGGACACTTTGAGCCAAGAATATTGCACCTTTTCACAATATTCTCATTTTCTGAGATTGTGGATTTGGGGTTTTCATGAGCTGTAAGCCATAATCATCACAATGATGACAAATCACGGCTTGAACTATCTTGCTTTGCATGTAATGAGTCTCATATATTAGTTTCACCTTTTAAGTTGCATTACTGAAATAAATGAACTTTTGCACCATATTCTAATTTTTCGAGTTTCACCTGTATATATATATATATATATATATATATATATATAATTTTGTTTTTATATATATATATATATAATCTATCTATCTAATCTATTCTATCTTAACTATATCTATATACCTATATATATACACATATATAAACATACATACATATGCATACACTGTATATACAGTATATATACACACACACTTTATGTTGCAATGTGTTTTTTATATATTAGGAAATATATGAAAAATATTTTTAACAATACATTTTCAAATATATGTCTTTGAAAATACATTTAATCTTCATTCTTGCTGTGTAGGAATATATTTTGGAACAAATATGGGTAAAATATATGTTAAAATAACTATTTTATGTGTTAAAAAAATATGAAGAATATATATTTTTTTAAAAATGCACGGCCTGATTCTTCTATGTGTAAAAATTAGTGTACTATGACCAGGCCCGGACTGGCCATAGGGTACACCAGGCATTTGCCCAGTGGGCTGGCGCCGCCCAATTGGGAGGGGCGGCCGGGTGGCACATAGAGGTACCAGGCCGTGCATTTTTCGGTTCCTCCATGTGCCACCCGGCCACCCCTCCTATTCCATCTCCTGCATGCTGTGGGCTCCTGTATGCTCCCCTCACGGCCGCCCCTCCTATTCAGGCAGCTCCAGCCCACTGGGCAAATGCCTGCTGTGCCCTATGGCCAGTCCGGGCCTGGTCTTAATACACTAGTTTTTACTGTATAATGTTGTATTTCCCTATTTGGAGTAGGTGTGTTGATAAAGATTCCCATTATATAAGGAGGAGCTGTGACCCTTATGAATAAATAATGGAGACTACAAAAAACATCTGTTGACACCCTTTTTTTGTAGTCGCCATGAAAATCCGATGAATTTCACATCCCTTGCATCTTGGTGCCTTTTCGTCTTCCACTGAAATCAATATAAACACATCAACATGCATGTCAACACATGTCAGCATACATTGCCGAATATTTTGACGCATGAACTTTACTTTGCACATCAAGGAGAGTCATAACACATTAACACACCTCAGGGTGCAATGATGCGTGATGCTCATTGCAATGCAGGTTGACGTGTGTTTCCAGCTTTTATGTTTTTACATTTTTCATTCCCATTAATGTCAATGAAATACATCAAAATGAATTCCGGGTGCATTGTAATTCGGGATGAGCCGACGGTTCAATCGAAACCTAGGTCTGCTAAGGAAGCAGCAGGTGGCGATAGCAGTGACATCGCATACCAGTTATGGCCACTGGCCACGTTCAGTCAGTGGTGTCACCATCATCCTCGCCCCTTCCTATATATAGCTCAAGGAGCATACTGCCAGAATTAGTTGTGTGCGTCGGATGGGTCTTTTTCTTTTTTTTTTTTGGACAGTTGATTGACAAAGGATTTACAAGAAGGGAAATTTTGGGGGGATTTTTATTTTTTTAATAAAGGACTTGATTCAAATGTTTTGGGTGTCTCTTTATGTGTCTTGGTCACAACTTATTTTTTGGGAATGAGTAGAGGTACTGTGTATCCTATACTCATTACTTTGAGGTGACGATATCAGGGCTTCTTGATCCCATAAGCCCCCCCTCCTGCAGACCCCTGCCATCACTAGGGTTGCAGTGATGAGGCCCTTGTCCTCATCAACATGGGGACAAGGTGCTTTGCTGGGGGGCAATCATGGAGACTCAGCATCACATTGCTAGCTGTATGCAAATGTAATTTGCCTAGGAACACCCACTATTCTAGACTGCCACCCACCCATCGAGGCATTTTAATATTTGCATAACTCCTCTCAAGAGCCAGCCCACTGCTTGTATCAGGGCTTTGTAGAGGAGTACTAAGGTAGGGTGCTGTGATGGTTTCAGAAAGCTATGTACATCACCCTGCCGGCCCTTCCCACCAGCCATGATCTGCCTACTGCTTCCATATATGATAGATTCTTGCTGTCATTGGTTACTAAGGAAGCAGCAGGTACCTGCACCCGTGGCATCCCTAAGAACCATTGATGTCACAGGGAATAGCTGCCCCTTTTAAGCAAAGGGGTGGGGATAGCAGTGACATCACTGACCAAATATGGCCACTGGCCATATTTAGTCAATGGTGCCCCCATTATCCTCATACCTTCCCTTATATACCTAATGACAGCTCAGGGAACTTTCATTTGGCTATGAGCCAGCCCACTGCTTGCATCAGGGTTCTGGAGAAGATTACTGAGGCAAGGTGTTGTGAAGGTTTCAGGAAGCTATGTACAGTGCCCTGCCGAACCCTCCCACCAGCCATGATCTGCCTACTGCTTCCATATATAATAGATTCTTGCTGTCATTGGTTGCTAGGGAAGCAGCAGGTACCTGCACCCGTGGCATCCCTAAGAACCATTGATGTCACAGGGAATAGCTGCCCATTTTAAGCAAAGGGTTGGGGATAGCAGTGACATTGCTGCCCAAATATGGCCACTGGCCATATTTGGTCAATGGTGCCCCCATTATCCTCGTACCTTCCCTTATATTCCTAATGACAGCTCAGGGAACTTTTATTTGGCTATGAGCCAGCCCGCTGCTTGCATCAGGGCTCTTGAGAATAGTACTGAGGCAAGGTGTTGTGAAGGTTTCAGGACGCTATGGCCTTCTGTTCAAAACAGCCAAGAAAAAAATGATATATAGATGCAATATTTTAGGCAGATCCTCACTGCCATTGGTTGCTATGGAAGAAATGGGTACTTACAGACATGGCGTCCCTAGGAACCACTGATTTCAGGTGGAATCCCCATCCCTTTCAGGAAAATAGGTGTCAATGACATCACTTACCAAATATGTCCACTGGCCATATTTGGTCAATGGTGCCCCATTATCCTCGTACCTTCCCTTATATACCTAATGACAGCTCAGGGAACTTTCATTTGGCTGTGAGCCAAACAGGAAAATAGGTGTCAATGACATCACTTACCAAATATGGCCACTGGCCATATTTGGTCAATGGTGCCCCATTATCCTCGTACCTTCCCTTATATACCTAATGACAGCTCAGGGAACTTTCATTTGGCTGTGAGCCAGCCCACTGCTTGCATCAGGGCTCTTGAGAAGAGTACTGAGGCAAGGTGTTGTGAAGGTTTCAGGAGGCTATGTACAGCAACCCACCAGTCCCTCCCACCAGACATGATCTGCCTACTGCTTCCATATATGATAGATTCTTGCTGTCATTGGTTGCTAAGGAAGCAGCAGGTACTTGGACCCGTGGCATCCCTAGGAACCATTGATGTCACAGGGAATAGCTGCCCATTTTAAGCAAAGGGGTGGGTATAGCAGTGACATCACTGACCAAATATGGCCACTGGCCATATTTGGTCAATGGTGCCCCCATTATCCTCGTACCTTCCCTTATATACCTAATGACAGCTCAGGGAACTTTCATTTGGCTATGAGCCAGCCCACTGCTTGCATCAGGGTTCTTGAGAAGAGTACTGAGGCAAGGTGTTGTGAAGGTTTCAGGAAGCTATGTACAGTGCCCTGCCGAACCCTCCCACCAGCCATGATCTGCCTACTGCTTCCATATATAATAGATTCTTGCTGTAATTGGTTGCTAGGGAAGCAGCAGGTACTTGCACCCGCGGTGTGCCTAGGAACCACTGATGTCACAGGGAATAGTTGCCCCTTTTAAGCAAAGGGTTGGAGATAGCAGTGACATTGCTGCCCAAATAGCCCGCTTGGCCTTCTGTTCAAAACAGCCAAGTCAAAAATGATATATAGATGCAATATTTTAGACAGATTCCCACTGCCATTGGTTGCTAAGGAAGCAGCAGGTACTTGGACCCGTGGCATCCCTAGGAACCATTGATGTCACAGGGAATAGCTGCCCATTTTAAGCAAAGGGGTGGGTATAGCAGTGACATCACTGACCAAATATGGCCACTGGCCATATTTGGTCAATGGTGCCCCCATTATCCTCGTACCTTCCCTTATATACCTAATGACAGCTTAGGGAACTTTCATTTGACTATAAGCCAGCCCACTGCTTGCATCAGCGCTCTTGAGAAGCGTGCTGAGGCAAGGTGTTGTGAAGGTTTCAGGACGCTATGGCCTTCTGTTCAAAACAGCCAAGAAAAAAATGATATATAGATGCAAAATTTTAGGCAGATCCCCACTGCCATTGGTTGCTAAGGAAGCAGTGGGTACTTACACACATGGCGTCCCTAGGAACCACTGATATCACTAGGAATCTCCATCCCTTTCAGGAAAATAGGTGGCAGTGACATCACTTACCAAATATAGCCACTGGCCATATTTGGTCAATGGTGCCCCATTATCCTCGTACCTTCCCTTATATACCTAATGACAGCTCTGGGAACTTTCATTTCACTATGAGCCAGCCCACTGCTTGCATCAGGGCTCTTGAGAAGAGTACTGAGGCAAGGTGTTGTGAAGGTTTCAGGAGGCTATGTACAGCAACCCACCAGTCCCTCCCACCAGACATGATCTGCCTACTGCTTCCATATATGATAGATTCCCACTGCCATTGGTTGCTAAGGAAGCAGCAGGTACTTGCACCCGTGGCATCCCTAGGAACCATTGATGTCACAGGGAATAGCTGCCCCTTTTAAGCAAAGGGGTGGGGATAGCAGTGACATCACTGACCAAATATGGCCACTGTCCATATTTGGTCAATGGTGCCCCCATTATCCTCGTCCCTTCCCTTATATACCTAATGACAGCTCTGGGAACTTTCATTTGGCTATGAGCCAGCCCACTGCTTTCATCAGGGCTCTTGAGAAGAGTGCTGAGGCAAGGTGTTGTGAAGGTTTCAGGACGCTATGGCCTTCTGTTCAAAACAGCCAAGCAAAAAATGATATATAGATGCAATATTTTAGGCAGATCCCCACTGCCATTGGTTGCTAAGGAAGCAGTGGGTGCTTACACACATGGCGGCCCTAGGAACCACTGATATCACGAGGAATCCCCGTCCCTTTCAGGAAAATAGGTGGCAATGACATCACTTACCAAATATGCCACTGGCCATATTTGGTCAATGGTGCCCCCATTATCCCCATCCCTTCATCAGAGAACTTTCATTTGGCTGTGAGCCAGCCCACTGCTTGCACAGGGCCCTTGAGAAGAGTACTGAGACAGGGTGTAGCGATAGTTTCCACCCTGCTGGCTCCTCCCACCAGCCATGATCCGCCTGCACTGCATAGAGGGTCACAGAGATCCAATGATGGTGTCACTTGGTCTAAAATAAGGAATGTAGTAAATAAACAAAGGTTGTATTTCAAAATTTCATTAGCATGTTAATGAGAGAGGAAGAGAGGAACCATGGAGGGCAAACCATAAGCTGATTAATCTTCAGATTTAATTCCTCTTTTATTCCTTAGCAAAACTGAAAACAATAGTGAGCGTTGTACACGGAAGGATTTCAGATTTGCTGCAATGGCTTTGGAGATGACTTGAAAAAAAAAATTTAAATTGTCTCCCCGCTGTTGGTTTTAGTTCAACTGCTTGCAAGATCAGCGCTGAACTCGATTTAACTAGGCGGGGAATAGAACATATTGTCCTTCGGGTTCTCCTACATGTACACCATAATTCCTGGAGGATCATCCGGACGCTTCAACTATAAAGTCCAAATCTTTTTAAACCCAGGAACGATTTCTTTCCTCTTGTTATCTCTGTTTATTTCTAGTTTTTTTTCCTTCTCCCTGCTTGAAGCTGAGCTGAAAACATTGTGAAATCCAGTCTATATTGGATCATCGTGCTTCTTCTGTTCTGTCATGTGTAACAGTTGTTATTCCTCCACTCGTCTTTTTTTTCGGGAGGAAAGAAAATAAACTGGAACGATTTGTCCTTCCATGTGAGTTCCATTCCTTCGATGTACTTTCAGACGCTTTCACGCTATGTTTCTTCACGTAAATGCTGTTAAAAGAAGAACTGAGGCAAAGCACAAAAATTCAATCAAATGGGCAAAGAGAAAAAAAAAAAAAGCCATTGACTCGAGTTGGCTTTTTTTCTGTTCTTGAGTTTGCCGTTTGGCGGTACAAATACTCTTTCATAAAGTTTTTACCTTTTGATGGGAAGTTAAGCCAGTCTTTGATCATAGCCTGTAGGATCCATGCTCGGTATTGGCCATAACACAAAATGCAATTCCATTACGAGCTGATATGAGAATGAACAATTTTTCATGAGAGGGTGTAAAGAGTGCTCCTGGGTTGAAAAGACTTCTGGGTATTGCTATTCTCTGGTCCAATAGGTGGGACCAACTGGAAGAAACCTTGTATGCACTTCAGCAGCACTTCATAAAGAGAGCAGAACAAAGAAAACAAAAAAGGCAAGAAAAAACAATGTTTAACCACGGGAGTCACTTTGGGTGGGGGGCCCATGGAACCCAGCTCACTTTGGAGAGGTGGGGAGACCCCTATCCCCATATCCCTCTTATGTGTAAGTCACCCTGTGCTTGTTAGGGGTACAGGATGATCTGTCCCAATATTGTGTAGACATGTCTAGGAGATAGGTGGAGTGGGGGGTTGTGGGTTGTTTGGTGTTATGGTTGCATCCCATTGTTCTATTGTGTGTCTGGCTTGGGAGTAAACTATTATGGGATGTATGTGTTTATGGGTATTGGCTTGGTGGGGGGGGGGGGTTGGTGTCTCCAGCAGCCTTCCCTCCTGATGGGACTGTCTGTTGGTGTGTCTCTTGTTACTAAATGTAGATTGCCCCGCCCTGGGTCATTATGCAGGGAGGGGGATTGCCCCCTGACTGTATATATCTTGTATCTGTGTTAAAATAAACTAGTCTATTTCCTGGTTTACTTCAAGACTGGTGTCGTCTAGTCTTGTATGGTCGGCTGTGGTGTCTGTTGTCAGTGTTCGGATGGGGAAGCGGTATTCTAACGGAAGTACCCAAGCGCAGTCTGGGGTTGGTTCCGTTACACACTTCAATACCTACACTTTTACCCCCTTCCTGCCCAGGCCAATTTTCAGCTTTTAGCGCTCTCGCATTTTGAATGACAATTGCGCGGTCATGCAACACTGTACCTACACTAAATTTTAATAACATTGTACTACTCTGGGGAAGTGATCAGTATTTTTTTTTTTTGCACATAATGATTGCCTACAGCAAAGAATTTCATTGCTATAAGCAAGTGTTTACATGAATGAAATAGATTCATTCAGGCTTTTTTGTTGTGTTTAGCTGTGATTGGCCACAACTAATCACATGACACAGATAGACTGGGAGTGGCCCAGACTGGGAGTGGCCCATTCTTTACCATGTGATCACTGTGACCAATCACAGCTAGCAACACAATTGTATACCATGGATGGCATGAAAGGAAGCCATCCATTGTTTACAATTGTCATGTGATCTGCTGTGATTGGTCCCAGAGGTCACATGGTACTGACAATTGGCCGCTACACAGATTTTTTTTTTTTTACACATAACGATTGCCTATAGCAAAGAATTTCATTGCTATAAGCAAGCATTTACTTGAATGAAATTGATTCATTTAGTTTTTTTGTTGTAATTAGCTTTGATTGGCCACAGCTAATCACATGACACAGATGGACTGTGGGTGGCCCATTCTGTACCATGTGATTACTGTGACCAATCACAGCTAGCAACACAATTGTACACAATAGATGGCATTAAAGGAAGCCATGCATTGTTTACAATTGTCATGTGACCTGCTGTGATTGGTCCCAGAGGTCACATGGTACTGATAATGGGCCGGTACACAGATCTGTGTCCGATGGTCACAGCCGTTAACAGATCTCACCACAGCGCAGCCCTGCCAGCGTGTGCGAGGCGCAATCTGGGTGGACGTCATATGACGCCCACTTGGATTGATGAAAGTCCTGCTCGGCCGTCATTTTGCTATTGGCTGGGCGGGAACTGGTTAATGGGAATAATGGTTAAAACACTCAGAAGAAAGAGGTATAAAGCAAGCTCATCAATCCCATCTGATGTGTAGGCAGGTCTCCTGTCACAGCTCTCTCCTCTCACATCTGACCAGTGGCTATGGGAAGGTGGATCGGTTCAAGATGGCTGTCGCACTTCTGGAAGCAGCGTGAACATGAAGGGGGTGGTTACACATTTCGGAGTATGCTCACAGTTCCCTTGTCAAACCCTGTTTGACAATCTGGTTTAAGACAATGGCTCCTGCTGCTGCCTCTATGTCCTGTGAGGAGAGGAAGGTCGGAGATTTTGCCAGTGGGCACAGTACTGGATCGAGATAGGACTCAGGTAAGTATAAGGGTGGTGAGGGAGGTAAGACAACCACTGGGACATTTTGTATCTTAATGCAGGGAATGCATTAAGGTAAAAAATGTTCTACTTTTAGAATCACTTTCAAGCCGCACCATACTCAATGAACAGGCACTCCTGAATATAATGGAAGTCCTATTGTCAAGCATTTAAGAGTTCCTGGTGAAGCTTCAAATCAAACATTAAATAACCCAGTTTTGAATGGGGCTCATCTGCATAGCTTGCCCCTGTTGGTGACTTTTTAAGTTCTTCAGTCTTGCATCCTGCTTCACTGGTCCTGACCTCAACTTCTGTTTCAATAATGTTTATTGAAACTTTATATACAATACAGGAAAATAGAAAACAGTATAAAGGCCTTCAGCCAACAAATGGCCCAGTTCCAACCATAAAAGGAGGGGCGGTATTGCCTCATGGGTTATATATAGTAGGCACATAGGAACTAAAACAACAATCAACTTAAAAACCAACTGGTTGGTGGTCATAAAGTACTAAGAAAGATTATCAACAGCAATGTTATCACATTATTGGCTAAATTGCCATAGAGTGATAGAGATTTGTGACAAGGGGCAGAGGCATAAACAGTTTAGCCCACTTCTCGCGAAGTGGAGCATTCCCTGGCATACAATCAAATGTCAAATAAATTTATACAGCTGAACCGAGCCAAGGGGAAGAAGAAACCCCCCAAAAAATGTGAGTAAAAAAAAAAAACTATGAGCTGGGCCTCTGGTAGAAGCTTTGCTTCCAGAAGGAAAAAGGAAGATAAGAAAGAGACTGAAGGAAGAAAGGGCAGAAAAGGAGAAAAAGAAAATGAAGAGCAAGGCAAGATTTCGGTTGTCCACCCCTCAGGTCATCGTTGGAACACTGACCTCAACTTCTATAATAACATCTGTCTATTGCAGGAGCTCTCAAAATAAACAGGGAGCATGATTGTCACGGTCAGGGGTCAGGCTTGGAGAAAAGTAGCTATGGAAGTAGAGAGGCTCCCACCAACCAGCTGGGTAAGTACACAAGCAGGTCACCCTGGTGGATGATGCAGGCTCACCTGAGATGCTAGGTGTAAGCACCAACCGGTATTCACCAGAGCTTCTGATGGTGGTGATGGGTCCTGCTGCGTGTTAGTACCAGGTCCCAGTCCTCAGGATCACTCCACCAGGAGGTGAGCAAGTTGGGGTCCAGTAGCAGATATAGCAGGATGGGATCAAGTGGAAGTGTAGTCAGTAAACACTCCAAAGGTCAGTAATTAGTGGTTGCCGGTTGGAATCAAGCAGTAGCTTAGTTGGGGAACAAGCCAAAGATCAGGAGTGAGTGGTAGTGGAGATACGGACAGCTGCAGGTACACAAAGGAGCAAGATGTCAGCAAAGAGCACAATAATCTGGCAAACCGGAAGTGCAAAGACATGACTTAAATCAGGATGTTTGTGGGAGGAGCAAAAAGTTCAAGGTTCACCCAAAACAAGAGACAAGGAAAGAAAGTCCAAAGGATCAGATAAGGAGCTGTCCAGCATCTCAAATGGTTAAGATAGAAGAGCCACTGCTGGATGCAGCAGAGGTTGTGAGTTCAGATCCCAGTCCTGACAATGTGCTTTACAAAGCTATAGGTCTTAGGCGCGTAAGACCTCTGTAGAGAGACCACTGCTTCCAAACATAGAGCAAAAGGTCCCTATCTGCAGTATGCTGGCTCCCTATGGTGGAGATGGGTTCTGCTGCATGTTAGTACCAGGTCATGGTCCTCAGGATCACCCCACCAGGAGGTGAGCAAGCTGGGGTCCAGTAGCAGATATAGCAGGTTGGGGTCAAGTGAAAGTGTAGTCACTAAACGAGTAATTAGTGGTTGCAGGTTGGAATCAAGCAATAGCTTAGTTGAGGAACAAGCCAAAGGTCAGCAATGAGTGGTAGTGGAGATATGGACAGCTGCAGGTAAACAAAGGAGAAAGATGTTCAAGGTTCACCCGAAACAAGGGACAAGGCAAGAAAGTCCAAAAGATCAGATAGGGAGCTGCCCAGCATCTTAGTTACGCAAGAAGAGCCACTGCTGGATGCAGCAGAGGTTGTGGGTTCTGATCCCGGTGCTGACAATGTGCTTTACAAAGCTATAGGTATGAGGAGCATAAGACCTCTGTAGAGAGACCACTGCTTCCAAACAGAGCAAAAGGTCCCTATCTCCAGTATGCTAGGTCTCTATAGTGGAGATGGGTTCTGCTATGTGTTAGTACCAGGTCACGGTCCTCAGGATCACCCCACCAGGAGGTGAGCAAGCTGGGGTCCAGTGAAAGCGTAGTCACTAAACAAGCCAAAGGTCAGTAATGAGTAGTAGTGGAGATACGGACAGCTGCAGGTACACAAAGGAGAAAGTTGTCAGCAAAGAGCACAATAGTCTGGCAAACAGAAAGTGCAAAGACATGGCTTAAATCAGAATATTTGTGGGAGGAGCAAAGAGTTCAAGGTTCACCTGAAACAAGAGACAAGGCAAGAAAGTCCAAAGGATCAGACAGGGAGCCATCTAGCATCTTGGTTAAGCAAGAAGAGCCACTGCTGGATGCAGCAGAGGTTGTGGGTTCAGATCCCGGTCCTGACAATGTGCTGTACAAAGCTATAGCTTTGAGGCAGAAAAGACCTCTGTAGAGAGACCACTGCTTCCAAACATAGAGCAAAAGGTCCCTATCTGTGATATGCTGGCAAGGAACAGACTTTTCTGCTAAGTTGTGGCTGCTTTCAGAAGAAAATGACCCGTAAGACTTTGCTCGCCTTTTGTTTCAATGCACTAGGAATGCTTGTAGCTGAATTACATTGAAAATCTCCTTTGGACTGCAGGTCCCTCTGTCCGGTGCAGCAAAGCCGTTCACCTTGCTGAGGCACCTGATTGGTGCAAAGTTTTCCTTGTGCCTTAGCGCGATCTTGCATGCGGCAAATGCATTATTTAAACTACCATTAACAAAGGGAATTTGAAGCATCTGTATGCAGGGAGCGCGCCTCGCCTGGTAAACTGTTGCCGCTACGTTCGGCCTTAACACTGAAGCCATTTTTATCCTGTTAAAAAGAGATAGCTGCACAGCTTGATCGCCTTTTGTGAAGTCTGAACGGTTCATAAATAATAATTTATTTTCACTTAAACAGTCTGCTTTGATTTGTACTGTAATTTCCTGGCATTATTCTTTGTGGAGATGGTTTTATTATACTGGATGCAGGGGATGATATTATATATCTGTGTTACTGACTTTTATAACAGAATTATAAGGTGCTGCTAATAACCGGCCATGTTTAATATTCCCAGACGGAGGTTCGAAAACACCCAGCCAGCTTCTGCAGAGAGAATGAGCCAACCTTTACTTGCTGCCTTGGATGCTCCTTCCCCTACACATTGCCGAAACAGAACGTCACTGTATCTGAGCACCACAAACCAAAAACTATCTAATCCCTCGCCCTCCAGAGGATTTACCCCCCCCCCCCTTCCTGACCAAGCCATTTTTTGCGATATGGCACTGCATTACTTTAACTTTAGACTCTGCCTGACCCAAGATGGCCACCAGAGTCACATAGTGCAATAACATCCAGTTGGATAGCTCCTCCAGAGTGTCCAAGGGAATCATAGAGGAACCACATTCTCCTCAATCTTTTTCCCTCTATTTCCCAGAGCAGGGGCGGACTGACAACTCATGGGGCCCCCGGGCAATAGGGGATCATGGGTCCCCTGTGTCCTTGCCCAAACTCAAAATAGCCAATAAAAAAGGTACCATGGGCATCTCATGGGGCCCCCTACTGACCCCGGGCTCTCGGGCAGTGCCTGAGTTTCCAAATGGTCAGTCCACCCCTGCCCCAGAGTCACATGGTGCAAGAGCATCCAATCGGATAGCTCCTCCAGAGTGACCGAGGGAATCATAGAGGAACCAAGTTCTCCTCAACTCTCTCCCCCTATCGCCAGAGTCACATGGTGCAACAACATCCAGTTGGATAGCTCCTCCAGAGTGACCGAAGGAATCATAGAGGAACCAAGTTCTCCTCCACTTCCTCGCCCTATCCGCCAGAGTCACATGGTGCAACAGCATCCAGTCAGATAACTCCTCCAGAGTGACAGAGGGAATCATAGAGGAACCAAGTTCTCCTCAACTTCCTCCCCCTATCCCCCAGAGTCACATGGTGCAACAACATCCAGCCAGATAGCTCCTCCAGAGTGACCAATGGAATCATAGAGGAACCAAGTCCTTCTCAACTTCCTCCCCCTATCTACATTGCTGCAGCTGTCCAGCGCCACCTTCAGTGGAGAATACAGATTGCACCTGCCTGCAGTTGAGTATTGCAGTACTGGGCTATTCATTTTTTCTTTTTTAACTAGAGTTGAGCTTTAGAGGAGAAATCAACTTTAATGGAAAGAACATTAAATAAAGCTAATATTAACCCCTTCCCCTCCTGAGTATCCCCCCCCCCCTTTCTGACCAGGCCATTTTTTGCGTTATGGCGCTGCGTTACTTTAACTGACAATTACGCGGTCATGCAACGCTGCACCCAAATGAAATTGATGACCTTTTTTTCCCCATGAATAGAGCTTTCTTCCGTTGGTATTTGCATTATATATTCTTTGTGCTATAAAAAAAAAAAAAAAAAGACTGACAATTTTGAAAAAAAAAAAATATTTTTGACTTTTTGCTATAAAACATATTCTGTAAAAAAGTTTTAAAAATCAAATATCGTCCAAAATCTATTCCACTCCGTGTCTTTGCTAAAAAAAAAAAAATCCCAAGATGTGTAAATTAATTGGTTTACGTGAAAGTTATAGCGTCTACAAACGGCGGTATAGGTGCTGGAATTTTTTTTTTAATTTTTACTAGTATTGGCACCGATCAGCGACTTGTAGGAATTCTGACACTGGGGGGCAACTGACTTGGTGTCACTGACATCCCCAGTCAGTGGGGTATTTAGATTTTGTGCTACCCTAGGCAACACAGAAATCGTCCGCCCCTCCTCCTCCACGGCTAAAAGAGCCTGACACTGACCAACACCAGACACCCCCCGCGGAGAGAGCCTGACACCGACCAACACCAGACACCCCCCCCGCGGAGAGAGCCTGACAGTGACCAACAACACCCCTGACCCATCCCCCCCCACCAGAGACAGCCTTCCACTAACACCCCCCCCCACTTCTCCCCCCGGTGACAGAGAGAAAGACACTCACCTTTGCAGCTCTGGACATCCCTGGGAATGACAGTTGGACTCTACATACACCATCAAGCAGCCCGCAACCTCTCTTGCATCCCACCTGGTCCCCATGCTGCATGTGTCCCTTCTTCCGGGGGGCAGTGCTGCCCCCCTGAAAAATGTCGCCCTAGGCAAATGCCTTGTTTGCCTTGTGGTAAATACACCCTTGTCCCCAGTGACACCAATACGGTGATCAGTGCTAATAAAAAGCACTGACACTGTACTAATGGCACTGGGCAGGAAGGGGTGAACATCTGGGGCGATGAAAGGGTTAACTGTGTGCTGAGTGTGTTTTACTGTGTAAGCACACTGTTTTGTATGGCTCTGCTATGTACAGTATGTTGTATACCAACTGTGTACAGAACACCTCCAGGTTGCCATATTGCATTGAATTATACTGCACATAAAGTTACAGCTAAAAAGTTGAAAAGGAACATTCATTATTTTTCACCATTAAGCTACAATATAGCTGGAGTTGTAATTGTATATGTTATATTACAGTATATATATATATATATATATATATATATATATAAAATTTTTTTTTTTTTTTTACAAAGGTGAAGTTACCCTTTAAGACAGTGAAACATTGGGGCAACCTAAGCTGGCCATACATAACTCCAGCTGAATTCATCTTCCGGGCAAGTTGCTGCAGTGAAAATCAGTTTAGATCCTGGCCTGAGGATACAGAAGTATATTTTCAAGTTCCAATTCAGCTAATAAAAATGAATAGCCCAATACTAGTCAAAATGAAAAAACAAAACAAAAAAAAACAAAAAAAAAAAACACAAAACATCTTTTATTGCAATACCCATCTTCAATGCTAAGCTGAAGTATTCTATTTGTGCCACTAGGTGGTCTCAGTCTTCAGGGTTGAATGGTACCAGTGTCATTCAAACCACTTCCTCTAAGCCCAGGCTGTCATGGACCCGCCCCCTTTGGGTGAATGGAACTCCTTATTAAAGTATATCTAAAGCCAAAACCAAAAATGTAATGTATTTCAGCACACCCTTCCTTAGATGTAGTGGTGGACATCTTTTTTTTTTTTCAAGTTTCCTTTGCATTATTTTCACCTGATATTCCTGCAAATAGCACGCTTGCTATCTCTGGAAGGCTACGATGCCTCCACTTTATCTATGGAGAAAGCCATTGTTGTCACATTGGAGGGCAATTGGTAAATAGATGGGAGGGAAGATAATATTTGATGCATCTCACAGGAAGTGACAAAGACAAGGGGCGTTTCTGGTGGGATCAGCGAATAGTTTTTGTTGAAAACTTCCTGGGCTTGAAAAAAAAAAAAACTAATGCAGACACACGTCCTAATGACTGTAAGACTGTAAGTTGCAATATATATATATATATATATATATATATATATATATATTTAGTTTGGGGTGGGGAAAGGGCGGGGGCACCTCTAAAAAAAAAAAAAAAAAAGCCATCGTCAGATCATCCCTTTTTTTGTTTTGTTCACCAGATTTTTTTGCTGTTTTACAGTTGACTACAAACTGCTTTTTTGTACATTTTACATTAAATATAGATTTTGTTCTATATATAAAGCTGGCCGTAGAGATTTAATGGTGGGGCTGAAGCCCAACACTCAGGGGAAGCACATGGGAGACTTTATCACAAAGAGATTTTCTTCAAACATTATTTTAGCAAAAGGCGAAAAATACATTCTTCAAAAAAGTATGATGATAGCAGCCTGTTTCTTGCCCCTGAAGGGTTGATTATTACAGCGAATCACAGTGTTCACATGGCTTTGTTTAGTTTATAAAATAAACCTGTTGGCTCAGCTGTCACTGTGCCCCTCGGAGACAGGCACAGTGCAAGGGTGTAAATCGGAGGGGGATAGGGGGGTCCAACTCCACCGGGAGCTTCCATAGTGCCGCAGCTACCGCTGATGGTCACTGCACAGCAGAAACACCGCAGCTGCTGCTCCTATCGCCTGTCAGGAAGTGGCAGTTCGAAGGCAGGGAGGCTCCTTTGCCATTTCTCAGTTCTGGTCACATGACATAGCTGAAGGAAGACCTCATCTCACACTGAAATGCCTTGTCTGGTGATTGGATTTCTTGGAGAAGGGACATCTGAACTGGAAGAGTGGGAGAGATCTGTACTGGGGAAGCTGCACTGGTGGGGGTGGAGCTGTACTGGCGAGAGATAGATTTATAGTGGGGTAGCTGTACTGGTGAAGAGGGGAATATGTACTGGGGGAAACTTTACTGGTTAGGGGGAGCTTGTACTGGGGGGAGATCTGCACTAGGGGGAACTGTACTGGGGGGAAGGAGGGTGAGGATCTGTACTGGAGGAGACCTGTATTGGGGGGCGGGATCTGTACTGGGTGGAGGTCTATATTAGGGGGATATTTGTACTGAGGGGAGATTTATACTGGGAAGGAGATCTAAATGGGGAGTGAGGGAGATCTGCACTGGGGGAGCTGTATTGGTGGGGGGATCTATACTGGGGGAAGATCTGTACTCTTGGGTGGGAGCTGTGCTGGGGAGAGGAGATCTGTACCTGGGGAATCTGTATTGGTGGTTGGAAGAGATTTGTACTGGGTGGAGCTGTACTGGTGAGGGGTAGATCAATACTGGGGTAGCTGTACTGGTGAAGGGGAAATCTGTGCTGGGGGAAGCATTACTGATGAGGGGGAGTCTGTAATGGGGGGAGAGATCTGCAATAGGGGGAACTGTACTGAGGGGGATGATATGTACTGGGGAAAGCTGTACAGGGGGAGGACTGTCTTTTGGGGAGACATTTACTGGGGGGATATTTGTACTGGAGGGATATCTATACTGGGAGGGAGATCTGTACTGGAGGAGAAAAACAGGTGGGGGGATCTATACTGGGGGAGATCTGTACTGAACATAGCTGTACTGGTGAGGGATAGATTTATACTGGGGTATCTGTACTGGTAAAGAGGGAAATCTGTACTGGGAGGAATTTTACTGGTTAGGGGGAGGCTGTACTGGGGGGGGGGATCTGCACTAGGGGGAACTGTATTGGGGGGAAGGAGATCTGTACTGGGGGGAGTCTATATTAGGGGGATATTTGTATTACAAGGAGATCTATACTGGGAGGGAGATCTAAACGGGGAGGGGGGAGAGATCTATACTGGGGGGATATTTGCACTAGGGGGAAATGTAGTGAGGGAAAGGAGGGTGAGGATCTGGACTGGATGCTACCTGTATTGGGGGGAAAAGATATTTACTGGGGGGAGATCTATATTAGGGGGATATTTGTACTGCGGGGAGATCTAAATGGGAAGGGAGAGGGGAGAGATCTGTACCAACGGAAACTGTACTGGTGGTGGGAAGAGATTTGTATGGGGTGGAGCTGTACTTGTGAGGGGTAGATCCATACTGAGGTAGCTGTAGAAGGGGAAATCTGTGCTGAGGGGAGATTTATACTAGGAAGGAGATCTAAATGGGAAGGGGGGAGGGAGATCTGCACTGGGGGAGCTGTATTGGTGGGGGGGGGATCTATACTGGGGGAAGATCTGTACTCTTGTGTGGGAGCTGTGCTGGGAAGAGGAGATCTTTACTGATGGAAGCTGTACTAGTGGTTGGAAGAGATTTGTACTGAGTGGAGCTGTACCGGTGAGGGGTAGATCAATACTATGATAGCTGTACTGATGAAGGGGGAATCTGTGCTGGGGGAGCTTTTCTGGTGAGGGAAAGGATGTAATGGGGGAGAGATGTGGATTAGGAAGAACTGTACTGCGGCAACAGGGGTGAGGATACAGTATGTACTGGAGGAGACCTGTACTGGGGGGGCTGTCTTTTGAGGAGATCTATATTGGGGGGGGGGGATATTTGCACTGGAGGGAGATCTATACTGGGAGACAGATCTGGACTGGAAGAGCTGTACTGGAGGAGGGGGGAGGGGGATCTATACTGGGGGAGTCTGTAATGGGGGATCTATACTGGGGGGAGATCTGCAATGGGGGATCTATACTGGGGGGAGATCTGTAATGGGGGATCTATACTGGGGGGAGATCTGTAATGATGGATCTTTACTGGGGGAGAGATCTGTAATGGAATGGGAGCTGTGCTTGGGGAGAGGAGATCTGTAGTGCCCAAGGTTGACCCCCACAGGAAAAAAAAAAGTTGTTTACAGCCCTTACACAGTGACAACTACAGTTCTCATAATGCAGTAGAATTAATATAAAAGGTTTAAACATTAATACAACCTGTAGTGTACATTGATTTTTTTTTCTTTTTGCCCCTCAGTTTACAATAAAACAATATTTTTTTAACAAGAATTTTAAAAAAGAAAGCTGTACAAGTCCTTGTGAACAATGTAAATATATGTTGGTAGTTACATTAGATATTGAGTTCTAGTCAAATTAACCAAAACATACTGAAGCTTCTTAATTAAAGCCAGACATCTAGGCGGAGAGGAAAATGGTGGACTTGGGCTCCAATGCAGAGTTTTTGGGAGAACCTTGGACTATCTGACATCAATGGAACATCTGCTATTTCACATACAGAGTAAGTTGTAGGAAGTTGTAGGCGCTCATCCATTAAGCATTCTTTTCTGGCATCATCCATCTAGTACCTATCCTCCTGTGTCTTCATTATCTACATTTCAATGCATCATTTCATCAATGTCATCTCACTGCTGCAACCACACTATGTACGAATCTACCTTTGTTTTTTCTTCACTCCCTTTTATCCTTGCCTTTCTATTAATCTCTCTAAAAATCCAATTTATTATCCGGATCACAGGCATTATATTACATATATTTTCAGCAGTAACATCACGTAAATCCTGATTGCGGCGGCTCCTATAATTAAGGCAGCTCCGTGCATCCACTGCTGAATTTTCATTATAATTGTGCTGCTATTTTGTGATCTGGTTCTATCCATTTTGTACGTTTTATCTTTTGCTGACAGCACTCGCTCACATTAACAAATCTATAGAGGAGTATAGCTCTTTTGTCCATAAATTACATCCATGCATTGTGTTGTGTATCGAAAACAAGCAAAACAATTTCTACAGCAACATAAATGTACCTCCAAACAGCTCCAGTTTTGGGTTTTGTAAGGCAGTGTTTCTCTACCTTTTTCAGTCAAGGCACTTGACTTGACTTTAAAATTATGGAAAGTCTCGAGGCACCCAATTCTAAAATTTTAAAAACTATTCTAATAGTTTTACATAACACGTCAACATCCACATACATAGGACACCCAACATTGGAGGACATCTGTTCTTCCAAACCAAATACTCTTTTGCACACTGGTACTGACTAGTATTCCAATGTTTCTCTTCTCCTTTTCTCCATCACTCAGCTGGCGGCTAGAGGGTCGTAGTGGTGCACAGTGAAAACCCATGACTTTGTGCAACTAAAAGGTATAGTTGATCCACCTGCTGTCTTGTAGCCAAACTTTTGGGCAATTTTTAGGCATTTTGCCAAGGCACCCCTGAAGAAACCTGTGGAAATGCTGTGCAGACAACCAACATCCTCCTTATTGATGGATGATATCATTGGTTGTTGGGATGCCGGTGGCTAGAAGGTCGTAGTGGTGCACAGTGAAAACCCGAGACTTTGGGCAACTAAAAGGCATAGTTGATCCACCTGCTGTCTTGTAGCCAAACTTTTGGCCAATTTTTAGACATTTTGCCAAGGCACCCCTTAAGAAATCTGTGGAAATGCTGTGCAGACAACCAACATCCTCCTTATGGATGGATGATGTCATTGGTTGTTGGGATGCCTGAGGCTAGAAGGTCATAATGGTGCACAATGTAAACCTGTCACTTTGTGTAACTAACAGGAAGAGTTGGTCCACCAGCTGGCTTGTAGACAACTTTTGGGCAATTTTTAGGCATTTTGCCAAGGCACCCCTGAAGAAACCTGTGGAAATGCTCTGCAGACATCCAACATCCTCCTTATTGATGGATGATATCATTGGTTGTTGGGATGACAGTGGCTAGAAGGCCGTAGTGGTGCACAGTGAAAACCCGAGACTTTGGGCAACTAAAAGGCATAGTTGATCAACCTGCTGTCTTGTAGACAAACTTATGGGCAATTTTTAGGCATTTTGCCAAGGCACCCCTTAAGAAATCTGTGGAAATGCTGTGTAGACAACCAACATCCTCCTTATGGACGGATGATGTCATTGGTTGTTGGGATGCCTGAGGCTAGAAGGTCGTAATGCTGCACAATGAAAACCTGACACTTTGTGTAACTAACAGGAAGAGTTGATCCACCAGCTGGCTTGTAGACAACTTTTGGGCAATTTTTAGGCATTTTGCCAAGGCACCCCTTAAGAAACCTGTGGAAATGCTGTGTAGACAACCAACATCCTCCTTATCGATGGATGATATCATTGGTTGTTGGGATGCCGGTGGCTAGAAGGTCGTAGTGGTGCAGAATAAAAACCTGTGACTTTGTGTAACTAAAAGGCAGAGTTGATCCACCTGCTTGCTTGTATACAACTTTTGGGCAATTTTTAGGCATTTTGCCAAGGCACCCCTGAAGATACCTCAAGGCACCCCTGGGCACCCTGGTTGAAAAAAGCTGCTGTAAGGGATAGGTCATATCTGGACAGTGTGTGGATTGATCAAGTATAGGAAAATTGAGGATCAGTATGATTGATCTGGGTTCTATAGTAGAGTGCTGGATACCACCATGTTCTTTGGGCTCCATCAGTAAGGAGAGAAGAAGAAGCGCCTCTAAGTGCAGCAGACCACTTTAATATATAATAAAAAGTAGGAACACTCACATGGTAGTAGAGTAATAAAAGCATGTAGGGTATTTTGGTGTAGAAACACCACGTGGAACGGCTGTCACTGGTGCCTGTATTGTCCACGTCTCAGTGGTAGGGAGCGTGGTTCAGGAGGGAGACAGATGTGGAGCCGGCCGGCATGCACGTACTCCTAAAAGATGGTGGCTGGAACGCACGCTGAACCGCAACGTCGGCGTAGGCGTGATGTCGTCAGTGACCAAGATGCAATGCGATGCGTTTCAAAGCATGCGCTGGCTTCTAATGGCGGAAGCGCATTCCTTTCTCAAGCAGGGGCTCCATCAGGACTGGGCATGGTTTGACCAATTGTGAAAACTGGGGAGAGGTATAATTGATATGGGTTCTATTGGGCTAGCTCCCCGTGTTATTTGGAAGATAAAGTATTCGATGTAAATGCTATATTTCTTTTAAAGAGTTAACCACTTGCCACCCTGCCACTGTAGAAATACGGCAGCACGGGCAGGCAAAACCACATTTTAAAACGTGTGTTTTGTAAACAGGTTGGGAGCGCGCCGCCGCCCTGCTTGTCCCACCGATCACAGCCGCGGATGTCAGTCGCCGGGTCACAGCCGGTCCTTACCGGCTATCTCCCGGCGATCGGCATTAATCAGTGACAGAGAGCACAGCTGCAGTAGCTGTGCTTTCTGTCACTTCCTTGACAGCTCGAGAACACGCTGACCGGGACAGAAGAGTTTCCCTCTCCCAATCAGCGGTGTTCCCTTCAGTACACACCCCGCCCCCTAGTAAAACACTCCCCCTCACTCAGATAACCCTTCCCTACAAAATAAAATTAACCCCTTCCTCCCCAGTGCCATTAGTACAGTGTCAGTGTTTTTTTTTTTGCACTGATCACTGTATTGGTGTCACTGGGGATGTCAGTGACCCCAAGTCAGTACCCCCCAATGTCAGAATGTCCGCCGCAGTCCCGCCATAAGTCGCTGATCGCCGCCATTATTAGTATAAAAAAACTAAAAATCCCAGTATCTTTCCCGCCATTTGTAAACGCTATAACTTTCACGTAAACCAATTAATTTACACGTATTGGGTTTTTTTTTTTTTTACCAAAGACATGTCGCAGAATGCATTTTGGCCGAAATTTATGACTAAATTTGATTTTTTAATCTTTTTTTACTGGACATGTTTTATAGCAAAAAGTCCAAAATATTGTTTTTTTTCTCAAAATTGTCAGCCGTTTTTTTTATAGCACAAAAAATAAAAACCGCACAGGCGATCAAATACCACCAAAAGAAAGCTCAATTTGTGGGGAAAAAAAGGATGTAAATTCCATTTATGTATCGTATTGCATGACCGTGTAATTGTCTGATAAACTAGCACAGTTCTGTATAGCAAAAAAATGGCGTAAATTGCAGTATCTATACCATAGTTTGTAGACGCTATAACGTTCACAAAAAGGAATCAATATACACTTATTGGGATTTTTTTTACCAAAAACATGGAACAGAATACATTTTGGCCTAAATTTATAACCAACTTTGAGTTTACTATATATTTTTTTATAGCTGAAAGTAAAAAATATTGTTTTTCTTTTTTTGTTTATAGCGTGAAAAATAAAAAGCGCACAGATGATCAAATACCACCGAAAGAAAGCTCTATTTGTGTGAAAAAAGGACGTAAACTTCGTTTGGGTGCAGCATTGCATGACCGCGCAATTATCAGTTGAATTAGTGCAGCGCCGAGTAGCAAAAAGAGGCGTGGTCATTAAGGGGGGTAAATCCTCAGGAGCTCAAGTGGTTAAAGACTTTATTAAATTTCAAACAAATAAATACAGACATGACAAGGAAGAGAGCCTCAACGATGTGCTTCCAGAGAAACAAAAGATGAAGTACAATAATCAATTTACGAATCCAGTCAAACGTAACCTGAGGACTTGCATATAAAAGAGCCACCAAAGAGAGTCAACTATAGGCGAAGTGTACATGTAACAATATATTCGAGCCAAAGTAATACAAACAACAGAAACATATTATATTCATCAAGTCTGCTCCATCGTGGGAGGGCATAAACCAAGCAGTATGGTAGATGTTGGCAGTAGGTGTGTCGTGGAGGACTCAGCAAGGGTCTCGGTGAAAAGGCATCAGCTAGTGTGGATCATATACGAAAAGATGGTGCATCCGGAAAAAAAAGTTACATGGGGAGGACCAAAAGGGAAATGCTGCTTCGAGGTGGAGATTCGATAAACTTTCAACACCCCCAGGACAGTGGCCTGCAAATGATATAACCACTCATCCTCAAGAGGCTAAGGAAGGGAAAGGGAAAGGAAAGAAAGAGGAAAAGGGAGGACAGAAGAAGTTGGGAGAAAAGCAACCTGGACCCCAAAAGGTCCAGAATCAAGAGAAAAGGTATGAAAAGTGTGAAAAAAAAATCAAGATAGACCATGTGGCCATATAACCAGAGTATTTGTCATGATGTTGTATGTGCCCTATTGAGTGATGAAACACGGTGCTAATCAGAAGCAGGTTTAGGTTACTGCAAATCCAAACACCTTGCATGAACAGCACTTCAACACTGTAGGATAGTCTGAGCCTAGTTTTTACCCGACAGAAGGAAGCCTCTCTTGCCTGCTCTAGTCATATGATGAACCCAAGACAAGGACTACTCTCACTCTGAACTGCTGCAACTTCTGGTCTGGTGAGTAAGTTCAGAGAGGAGGAGGGGCGAACTGACAACTCATGGGGCCCCCGGGCAATAGGGGATCATGGGGCCCCTGTGTCCTTGCCCACACTCAAACCACACCCAAAAAATCCTATGAAAGGTACCAGGGGCATCTCATGGAGCCCCCTACTGACCCTGGGCCCTCGGGCAGTGCCCGAGTTCCCAAATGATCAGTCCGCCCCTGGAGGGGAGTACTGAAAAGGAGGAAGGAAGGGTGATGTTTCTGCACTGAGGGGTCTTAACTGCGGTAGGGGATTTGTATTGAGGTCCAGTGCCCAGGAGGTGGATCTGAGGGGTCTGTACCTGGGAGGATGTCTGCACTGAGGGGTCTGTGCTGGTGTGCTGTGTAATTGGTTGGTCTGTATCAAGGTGGTCTGTGCTAGTGTGCTGTGTAAGGGCATCAGTATGTACTGAGGAATGTGTGCTGGGGAGGGGCATCTGTATTGATGGATCTGTGCTGGGGAGGGGGTCTGTACTGAGGGGTTTATGCTGGGGAGGGGGCCTGTGCTAAGGGCTTGGTGCAGCGGAGAGGGGTTAGTACTGGGGAGGAGTGTCTGTACTGAACAGGGGTGTCTGTGGTCACATACCTGGTTGAGGCCAAGATGATGAGAGGGTTGCCCTTACATCTTTTGTCCTGTTTCCCCTGAAGATGGTGACGGGGTATAACAGGGAACAGAGTGACATGGGTGCCTATAGGAGATCCAGTTCTGAATATCTCGGAAGCAGTGCAGAGCTGGAGCAGGTCAACGGGTAGTAGGAAGATACTGGATCTCGGGTGCATAGTCAGACGAGCAACAAACCTGGCAGCAGGAATGCAGAGTCAGGAACCAGGAGCAGTGTCAGATCCAGGCCAAGGTCAGCATTAAGCGGGCAGAAGATGTACCAGTACAGCAGGTAGTTATCAAGGTCAGATCACAAGCCAGAGTCAGCAACAGAGGTTCAGGAAGAAACAGGATAGCAAGCCAGCTCAGGATACAGATGAGCATGGGGTCAGATCGCTAGCAGAAAGCTGACGACCACTCAGCAATGAAGCCTTAGCCGTGTAAGTCTTTCAATATGTCACTAAGTACATTAAACAAGTATGCTTACACATATGACCATGTACATCATACTAATACTCATGTGCACATGCATGCACATTTCACATACATTTTGTCCCGAGTGCTTTGTCCGGCGCCCTGCCTGCATTTTTACTGTTCTTTCTGCCTGGAAACTGAGAAACGTCCATGGCGTCCAAAAAGCGTCCCTTTAGGTCAGACGCGGTTTTAGACCGGCTAGAGAACAGCGATAGTAAATCAGAACCACTTGCAGAATTGAGTGATAATGATTGGTGGGGGAAATTCCTCATCAGACACTGAAAACGATTCTGCGACTTTGCTCAGCGATGTGCGAACTTGGCGCTATATTTCACATTTCAGTGTTTTTGGTTTGATTACATTATTGAATTAAATTTATTATTATTATATTATTATTTTTTATGACTATTTATTATATTATAATTTATGATTTCGTGTTTCAAATTTTCTCCTCCCCGGGATGTTTACTAGACTCTTGTTGGGACAGATTTCAGTGAGTTATTCCTCAGAATTACAGGCCTACAATAAAAAATTACATATTTCCATGCAAAAAAATGTACCGCTTTGAGCACAGAAATACTGACATAATCAGACCGCTAGGGAGGCTACAAAGGCATTATCTGAAGAAGCTGTATTGGAGTTGGTAAACTTTTCTTCTGAGTTTCCGAAGTGAACTCTCTTGATGATTTAATTGCTGCCTCCCTCTGGAAAAGATAATGGCGTTTCATTTGCAGACACTGCGTGCGGTGCCTTGTCACTAAATGAAGTACGTGGAATCTTGTAACTGACTTGCAAAATGACCGAGAGCTCTCGGGAAAGCAACGCGGATCAATAAATAGTCCTTTAATCACCCTAATCTGAGGTTATTTAGCCGCGGTATTCATAACGATGCCGCATTCATTTTTTTTCCTCTTCTCTTGCTTGTATTGATTAAGAAATGATTAGGAATTCATCATGCCTCGAGGGGAAACTCAGAGAGGAAGAAAAAGTCTGATTCCAGCCAAATGATCCCGCGCTGTTTACTTTTTCTTTTTTTTTTTCTTTTCCAAAATGTTTTTGCATTGTTGGTAGCTGACCTTTTCAGGTGTTGCTGTATTTCACCGCGCGTTACTCCTGATAAATGGATATGATATTTTCGATTCAAAATGTTCCATCGCTGAATATGTATTTAGCATTTGTTATGCTCTTTTGCTGAAAATGGATTTCAGACATTAAAAGGAGTTCGAGACGGCCAAAAATAATTTGTCGACGGGAAAACCGAACACTTCTTTGGGTTTGTGTAGGTAAACTGAGAGGCTGATTTACTAAAGAAGTAGACAATGTTCTCCAGGCTCCAGAGTTGTGATCAGGTCTAACACCTCACGGTGCACGGGGGACTCTAACGCCTTCCAATCCAGGCCAAATTCTGACATTCCTCTCCTTCCTGTAAAAAACATCTGTGACGGAAGGTAGGCAGGACAGAACACACAGAGTAGATGGCAAACTCACAAAGCTTTATTGAGGGAGTTCGCAGGGAGGGTGAATACGCGAGTAAAGGGCGACAAGGAGGGACCAACACACTTAAAGTCCAACACCAAGAGCCAAGGAAGAGTCTCTGTAGCAATTGTAATCCAACAGGGGGTTGGTGTGGGGTCAGCACAGGAACAGTCCAAGTGAAGCAGGGAGAGAGCATGTACTCATGGATCTCTGGTGGCTAGCAGGCAGTCTTCCTGTCAGGAATGGACTTGCCAATAATGGTGGGACTCACCTGCCTTGTGGGCTGCAGTACCAGGGCTGGCCAGCGGGTGCTCTCAGCAATCAGAGACTCACCCCTGCAGTCAGCCAAACACCTGAAGCTGATTGCAGGGGTTGTATTTAAGGAATGGCCAGACTCACAGTCAGGGCCTTGGTGTGTGTTTTTCCATGGGCCCCTGTATCTTGTATCCTGTGTTCCTGTTCCTGTTTCTGCCTGACTTGTTGCCGACCCTGCCTGATCCTGACCTCTGCTGACTTCTCCTGTTTGATCCCTGGCTTGTGATTCTGACCATTCTCGGCCTGACCCTCTGCACCGTGCTGCCCGTGAGTTACTGAACCCAGCTTGTGACCCCGACCACTGTTCCTGGTACTCCGTTTGCCCGTTTGCTACTGACCCGGCCTGCCTGACTACTCTTTGTATTGTATGTATTGTTATCGGTGGGTGGTTTGGTTTGGTTTGTTTGCACTGTGTTTGTGTTTAGTTTTGCACTGCGTTTTGTATTGTTAGTCTTAATAAATCATATTGTTTATACCATATCTGAAGCCTACGTTTCCCTGTGTCAGTCCACACACCTCTGGTCATACCCAGAGCCCTGACACTTCCCCTGCTCTGAGGGGGGGGGGTCCTAGGCAGGCGTGGGTCTCTGCAGAGCCTGGCCACGAAGGTTCCTGCCACAGCTCGGGTTCCTTCAGTGGCTACACAGCGGTGAATTTCCCGGGAGTGCCGGGCATCAGCTTCTTAAACTGATGTCGGACGCCCCCTAGTCGCCTAGGCAACCGGGGCGGGCCAGAGCTGGCATGGCTCCAGTCTGTTTTAGGAATGCCTTTCATCTCTGCAGGAGGTGAGAGGGGCACAGATGAGAGATTGCAGAGAGAGCAGGGACAGAGCAAGTGGGCTGAGAGGGGGAAGCAGCTCTGACAACATCTTTTTTTTTTTTTTGCTAGAAAATTACTTAGAACCCCTAAACATTATATATTGTTTTAAGCAGAGGCCCTAGAGAATAAAATGGTGGGTGTTTGCTTATTTTTATGTCACGCAATATTTGCACAAGTTGTTTGGAAAAAATACACTTTCATTTATTTATTTCAGGTACTTATAGTACTGTCCATTTACACAGTGCTTTACATATATATTGTAGATTCACATCAGTCCCCGCCCCCGAGGAGCGTACAATCTAAGGTCCCTAACTCACATTCATACATACAAATACTAGGGCCAATTTAGACAGGATCTGATTAACCTACTAAGATGTCTTTGGAGCAGTAGCAGACTACAACTCATGGGGTCCCTGGGCAATAGGGGATCATGGGGCCCCTGTGTCCTTGCCCACACTTAAATCACACAAAAAAAGCCTATGAAAGGTACCATGGAAATCTCATGGGGCCCCCTACTGACCCTGGGCCCTCGGGCAGTGCCTGAGTACCTGAATGGTCAGTCTGCCCCTGCTTTGGAGGTGGGAAGAAACTGGACTACCTGGAGGAAACCCATGCAGGCACAGGGAGAACATGCAAACTCCAGGCAGGTGGTGCCATGGTTTGGATTTGAACCAATGACCCGAGTACTGCCAGGTGGAAGTGCTAGCCATTTAGCCACTGTGCTGGCCCATTTGAGTTTTAAGGCACAAAAACACAATATAATTCCCAATTTTTGGGGACCTCATGCACACTGGTCATTTTAAAGAGGAGTTCCACTCGACCTATCAAAAATTCAAAGCCGGCAGCTACAAAAACTGTAGCTGCTGACTTTTGAAAAACAGCCACTTACCTGTCCCTCGGTCCCGTGGTGTGTCCCCGCAGCTCGTTTCACCGGCTGTCCTGTATTCCAGGAGGCCGGCATCTTCAGTGTGGGCACCTGGCTATGATAGCTTGCGGCTTCACAGCCGGGTACCCACTGCGCATGCGCGAGTAGCACTGCTCTTCATGAATGGTCCTGTAGTCTTTTGGGACCTGTTACGTGTCCCAAAAGACTACAGGGAGGGAGGAGGGAGGACACCTTCTGTTTCCGATTACCTAGGCGATCGGACCGGACGTGGGAGGGGGTACCTGCTCCCCCCCTGCCCCCCAAAGGTGCCAATCCTTAATGGAGAGCGGGGGAGCAGTCCTTAAAGTGGAACTTCCCCTTTTGGGTGGAGCTTCGCTTTAAAAACACTGGTAGCGTTAGCTGTACAAAGTCACGTTAAGAACGTGAGTTTTTTGAGTGTTTTTGTCCTCATGCACACTTGAAGTTTTTTCAGCGGCTGTTTCTGACTTTTGGCGATTTTTTCTACAGCCAGTTAACTTAAAAAAATACAAAAAAAATTTAAAAAATACAAAGTTACTGGCGCCCAATATTCTTTCTTGGTCCCCCATTTTATCCATGGACTTTGATCCCCCATTTTACCATGCTAGCCCACCCCATCCTTCTATCACGTACCTGGTGATGGAGGCCAATGGAGAGAGGGCTTCCCTTGCGGCTAAGTTCAAGGACTCCCCTGAGAGTGGGACAGCGGGAGTCAGGTCCAAAGTTGCACAGGTCGCCTGTAGGAGTGTTGGTTGGTGGTCCACTCAGAAGCACAGCTGGTGCACTGAGATGGGGTCTGCAGACTGGAGGCGCCTGTGCGAGGTATACAAGCCCTCCAGGATTTAGATGTTTACTGGGTAGTCGGTTCAGGCCAAGGTCAGGTACCAGGTGGGAATCAGAGCGGTTGTAGTCAGATGGGATAGCCGAGGTCATACACAGAGGAGCAAGAGAGTATCTGTAAGCCAAGGCGAGGTCAGATCAGGGGTAAATCAGAGTAGACAGGTCCAGGAGCAAACTGAGTCGGTAACAGGAAATAAGGGGTCAAAAATCACAGGAACCAGGAACAGGGCACGGGGAACTAGAGATCATTCAGCAACTTGAGGAAGTGATGAGCCTCCTTATAAAGGCCGTCTGGCACCAGACTGAGGCTGATGTGTACTTCTGCGGTCATGCAGAGTACTGGCCAGATCTTCCAGAACTTCTGCCGTGGACAGGAACCTGACACCTACTTTTGGGGTGTCGGGAAAGCGGGTGCTACAAAGCAAAGATACACCAACCCATATCAATAAATACAATGTTACCTGTCACCAATTTGTCACGGAACGGTTTTTATGGGTAGCTACACTATGTGGATTGCTTTTTTTTTCCAACACATTAATACAACAAATGGAACAATAAAAAAACAATATTTTTTCTTGTTTGTCCCCTGTGATCCTGTCCACCATCCATCTTTTCCCAGTGTCTGTTTTTGAAGACAATACTAGTTTTTATGACTTTAAGATGATGTTCCATGTTTTCCCTATGAAGTGCTTCAATAATTTACAAATCAGCCTTTCCACACCGGCTCTGGCATGTTAGAATAATGGAGCATATCATGTATATGGATAGGGTCATTTCAAAGATTTTCCAGCAGAACCCGATCCTGCATAAAATCTGTTATCGCTTCTGGCGTTTGGGAACAGCCAGTGAAGCCGCGCGCAGGAGCCCTGTAGAGGCGACGGCCGTGGCACCAAACCAAGCATGCAGTTTTAACAAGACGCATCCCTGCAAAGTGCTGGAGAAGCATGAGGTGGATCTTTGGTGGATAAAGGGAAAACATTTTTTTGTTCACAATTGGTTTTGAAAAGGGTCTTATGGTGCAATTTAGTTTCCAGGCGCCTGGAGATTAATTCTGTTTTATCGCGGTTACATGATGGTTTATCTTTTTTTTTTATTTTTTTTCCTTTTTAATTTAAATATTTATTAATTTTTCATATAAAAAAGTTATACAAATATACTCAATAAAATCTTAGCATATTGTCAAAACATTTATTGTTTCATCTCCCCCCCCCATCGCACCCCTCTCCCTACCTATATACCACCCAGGGGTGGACTGACCATTTGGAAACTCGGGCACTGCCCGAGGGCCCGGGGTCAGTAGGGGGCCCCATGAGATGCCCCTGGTACCTTTTTCATAGGCTTTTTTGAGTTTGGGCAAGGACACAGGGACCCCATGATCCCCTATTGCCCGGGGGCCCCATGAGTTGTCAGTCCGCCCCTGATACCACCCATCCCCCATCCAATCCCTGACTCCTTCTGCTCTGCATTTTCCTGTTCATTTCTGGAGATCGTAATCCCTATAAAAGAACAAAATATGTTTCCATATTATTCTATATTAATCCCCCATAACCTCTAAGGCTAGTCGTGACTTTTTGAATTCCTCCCATTTGTTCCATCTTGTATGATGACTCTCCATCCTATCTTCATTCAAATGATAAAGTTCCTCCAATGTACATATTTGATCCAACCTATCCACCCAGTCCTTTATTTTCGGCACCCCGTCTCCTCCAATACTTGGGTATCAGTCCCTGTGCTGCATTCAAATAGTACAATAAACCAGATCAGGGGCAGACTGACCATTTGGAAACTCGGGCACTGCCTGAGGGCCCAGGGTCAGTAGGGGGCCCCATGAGATGCCCCTGGTACCTTTTTCATAGGCTTTTTTGAGTTTGGGCAAGGACACAGGGGCCCAAAGGCAGACTGACCATTTGGAAACTCAGGCACTGCCTGAGGGCCCGGGGTCAGTAGGGGGCCCCATGAGATGCCCCTGGTACCTTTTTCATAGGCTTTTTTTGAGTTGTTTGTCACGAGCGCCGTGTTTTCCAATTAACTCATTGGGCGGCAAGTCTGGGAAACACGAGAGGCCTTCCCTGGGGTGGGTTCTTCGGGGCTCTGCTAGGCACCTTGTACAGGGTCTCCCTCTCTACTTCACGCATGTAGGGTACCGGTGCTTTGGTGCCGTTCCCACCAATGCCCTGGGACAAGGCTGAGGTTACCATCATGGAATACTTGACCTTGAGGCAAGCCTCTAGAGATGAACGTGCACCATATACACTCCCGAAAGAACTGTTCTCCAGTTACTCTCGGGTCCCCGAGCAAATATGTGTCGCTTGCAGGTAGGTGGACCTTGCTGAAAATTGTCTACAGTCCCCTGCCCAGCAATTCCTACTACCTGTCCCGGTAGCGGAATGGAACCCTGCTGTGCACAGGCTGCCCACGCGTGGGCCCCATCATGGACTTGACTTTAACTCCTGAGTTTCCGTACCACAATACAGGATGGAGACCTCTGCAATGGAGTTCTGCTCCGGAAGATGGAATGCGGCATAGGGAGTGCCGACAACATCTCCTTCCTGGCAAGAGGCAATTCCACCTATAATACTCCACGGACAGGCAGCTCACTGACTGGTACACGTGTTTCCCTTGGCAACCACATGTGTAACACGCATTAGGGTGACTCTTTCATGTTAGCTCTTATTTACCCCGTGTACTAGTGACCCGAGCTGCAGACTAAGTGTAGAGGTGGGCTGGTTACAGGGGCGGACTGACCATTTGGAAACTCGGGCACTGCACGAGGGCCCGGGGTCAGTAGGGGGCCCCATGAGATGCCCCTGGTACCTTTTTCATAGGCTTTTTTGAGTTTGGGCAAGGACACAGGGGCCCCATGATCCCCTATTGCCCGGGGGCCCCATGCGTTGTCAGTCCGCCCCGAACCAGATTCTTTGTATTTTTTAACTGAAAGCTTAGTACTATGAAAAAGGCAAATCTCTGGGTCTACTAGAACATCAACCTCTTTCTGAATCAAGCTTACTATTTTCCACCAATACTCTTGTATTTTAGAACACTCCCACCATATGTGATACATTGTGCCTCTACTTCCACATCCATGCCAATATGATAGTTTATAATATTCAACAAAAAAACCTGTGCCAAAAAATTATTTTAAATTCCCAAACCAATGCATCTTCTCTGTTGACGAATGATCAAACAAAAAAAAATATAGAAGAAAAACGCAGCGCAAAAAATTATATAAATATAAATAAATCAACATAAATAGAATATATAAAATAATAATGTTCAAGTCAAAGTGAAAAAATAATAAAAAGTCCCAATCCAAAAGAAAAATGAAGATATCCTATATCCAATGTGCTCCAAAGAAATAATGACGTGCCATGTGCAGAAGAACTTCAGTGTATGAACACCATCCGTGATGACCAACATACACTGCGCTCACCAAATGTAATGGACTCTCAAAAACTTAAGAGTCAAATATGCTTTTGGATATTAACCACTTCCTGTCTGGCCGCTGTTTATAAACGGCCGGACGGTGGCACTCCAGGGGCGGGTTGCCGTTCCTAAACGGCACCCGCTTTTTCAAGCTGTGCGCACTCCCTGGGAGCGTGCAGCACCGCGATCCGGTGCCCGCTGTGTCTTCCGGACACAGTGGAACACCAAACGTCGTACGGGACCTCTGTGTGAGGTCCCGATCACATGCAGAGTAGTAAGCAAGATGTCACTTCTGACATCATTGCTTACTACATGTGAAATCTGTGAATGATCACAGAGATCACATGGTACAGGGCTATTCACAGCAGCCTTGTATCATGTGACAAGCTGTGACCAATCACAGCTCACACAGTATTTCTCAATGGCTGCAAGAATGCAGCCAGAGAGAATGAGAAATGATTGCTTTTACAGCCTTTATGGGTTTAAAAGTAATCAGTGTAAAAAAAAAAAATCTTCATCACCCCCCACAAGTAGTACAGTGTCACTATGGTGACACCACTGCTAGGGTGACAGTATGTAAAAAAAAATAAAATAAAAATGTAAAAAAAATTTAAAAAATTATAATTTTTGGTTATAAACTAATTTGGGTTATTTTTTTTTACTAAAAAGATAACGGAATAAATTTTGGCCAAGATTTATGATGAAATATTATTTATTTGCAAAATTGTATAGAAAAAACTATTTTTCAAAATTTTTGGACTTTTTCATTTATATAGCAAAAAAAAAAAATTTAAATCTCAGCGGTGAATAAATACCACCAAAATAAAGCTTTGTCCGTTTAAAAAAAAAGCTACAAAAATGCATATGGGAACAGTGTTGCATGACTGTGCAATTGTCATTCAAAGTGTGAGAGAGCTGAAAACTGAAAATTGCCCTAGACAGGAAGGGGGTGAAAGTGTCCGGACTGGAAGGGGGGAAAGTGTCCGGACAGGAAGGGGGTGAAAGTGTCCGGACTGGAAGGGGGGGAAAGTGTCCGGACTGGAAGGGGGGAAAGTGTCCGGACTGGAAGGGGGTGAAAGCGTCCGGACTGGAAGGGGGTGAAAGCGTCCGGACTGAAAGGGGGGAAAAGCGTCCGGACTGGAAGGGGGGAAAGTGTCCGGACTGGAAGGGGGTGAATATGTCCGGACTGGAAGGGGGGGAAAGTGTCCGGACTGGAAGGGGGTGAATATGTCCGGACTGGAAGGGGGTGAAAGTGTCCAGACTGGAAGGGGGTGAAAGTGTCCGGACTAGAAGTGGGTGAAAGTGTCCGGACTGGAAGTGGTTAAATATCCTGCCAACAGGGACTTGCACTGTTCAGAAAGACGCTCCAATTAGAAGGATTTCCCACACATTTGATCAGTATAAAAAAGAAAAAAAACAGAGTGTAATATTGTCAAAAACAATTTTTTTTTTCTAAAAAACTGCATCAATTGCACTCACACGTTTAAAACAATAGAAAACGCCTTTAGTCGGTTATATATGACCATCATTATACTTTCTGCCAATGAAGATTCCCACAGAGTATGAACTGGCAGCTCAGATGGAAACAGACACAATGAAGACGGCCCTGGAACACAGCGTTCCGCGTGCGTTCCTCTCACCGGATATGACATCAGGGTGTAGCGAGGAAGGACCGGAAGTTTCATCGACGTGTTTCGGCCCTCCTCCAGGACATTATTATAATGGAATGAGGTTTACAGCCAAGCTTGGCGTTTACTTCCAGTCGGTGATGGGGTGCCTGGACTTCACCTGTTGTGTAGGGCATCTCGAAGGCTGATATCATTCCTGATTCATGATATATAAACTCATGGTATCCCTCCATCTACACTTTGCAGTCAGGACCCTGTCAGGGCAGAAACACAGGAGTTGCGAGTCTAGACTTTGTTTTGGGATCCCCTCCCCCCATCCCTTCTTCCAGTGGCCCCCATCCCCTCTGGGTCTGCCCGATATTGCTTCTTTTTCTTTTCTCTCAATAGTGGCGAGTCCCCTTCTTTGCCTCTTCTTCTGATGTTGGGCAGTCTTCTGCCTTTTTGGTCTCTTCTCCAGGCATTGGGCAGTCCTCTTTTGTCTGTTTTCCCACTGTTCAGAGATCCCCTTTGTCTCTTTTCCCATTATTAAGCAGTTCTCCTCCTCTTTGTCCCCCCATCACAGTGTTGGACAGTCCTTGTCTCCTTTGTCTCTTCTCCCGGAGTTGGGCAGTCGTTTTTCCTATTTGTCTCTTCTCCCGGAGTTGGGCAGTCTTTTTCCTCTTTGGCTCTTCTCCTGGAGTTGGGCAGTCTTTTTCCTCCTTTGGCTCTTCTCCTGGAGTTGGGCAGTCTTTTTCCTCTTTGGCTCTTCTCCTGGAGTTGGGCAGTCTTTTTCCTCTTTGGCTCTTCTCCTGGAGTTGGGCAGTCTTTTTCCCATTTGTCTCTTCTCCCGGAGTTGGGCAGTCTTTTCTTCTTTGTCTCTTCTCCCAGAGTTGGGCAGTCTTTTTCCTCTTTGGCTCTTCTCCCGGAGTTGGGCAGTCTTTTTCCTATTTGTCTCTTCTCCCAGAGTTGGGCAGTCTTTTTCCTATTTGTCTCTTCTCCTGGAGTTGGGCAGTCTTTTTCCTATTTGTCTCTTCTCCCGCAGTTGGGCAGTCCTCTTCCTCTTTGGCTCTTCCACCAGATTTGGGCTATCCATTTCCTTTTTGTCTTTTCTCCCAGCGTGGTTCTCTTTTTCTTTGTCTCTTCTCCCATGCCTGGGCAGCCCTCATCCTCTTCCCCAGTGTTGCGTGGTCCTCTTCCTCTTTGTTTCTTTTCCAAGTGGTTGTCAGTCCTCTTCCTCTTTGCCTCTTTTCCCGATGTTGGGCATTCCTTTATTCTTTTGCCTCTTCTACCAGTGGTGGCAAGTCCTCTTCCTCTATCTCTGGTATTAGGGGGCCCTCTATTATGCAGAGAGTAGGGCTGACATGATTATGCTCTGCATCATTATAAACATGTCCTGTGCCCTCTCATCTATACTTCCTCTGTCACAGCCAGCTATGTTTACCATCATAGACGTATGTGAATACGGCAGTGCCCGAGCCAGCAGCCAATCAATGGAGTAACCTCTGCACTTCCCAAGTTTGCCAACACCACTGATTTCGGCACCTGTTGTGATGGAGGAAGGGGCAGAGAAGGAGCACAGGCAAGGTGAGAGTCAGGGCGGTCGATTTGTAGAGACACTATTACTTTGCCATGCATGGGCAATGTGACTGAACCTCTTTAAAGACTAACTGCACTTTTTTGCTCTGCTTATCTCAGAAAAAAAACAAAAAATATATAGTTACTCTCTAGAATGCATTCTTTCTGAAATGCTCCAATGAAGTTGGATGGCTAAAACGGACTATTAATTGGTCCCTTTTTTGGGTAAAACCGAAAGAATTTGGTAGCAGTGGTGAAAAATAACTTTTTCTGAGATTGTATTGTTAAGATGCAGCTGAACATTTTACTGTGGTGCTCAAAAGACTGTAAAAATCAATAAGAATTATTCCGAGGCAGTTAGGTACATTGACGTTCCTGTCCCACCCTAAGGTCCCTGGAGAGAAATGGTTAGTCTGTGACTAATAAATGTAATGGATTTTTATGCTCACATGAGCACTTCTGTGTCTTCTATTTAGGACATCATACGGCTTGCACATAATGAAAGGGTCAGCTGATACTTTGGTGTGACAAGTTCCCCTTTGTACAAAGCTCTGAACCTTCTGCATTTTCAAGACTTCTGGCACTCATAGGAAAAGAAGAATTTAAAGCAGACCTCACATCAGATACTGTCACGGTCAGGGGTCAAGCTTGAAGGCCAGCAGCTATAGCAGTAGAGAGGCTCCCACCAACCAGCAGGATAAGTAGACAAGCTAGTCACACTGGGGTATGATGCTGGCTTAACCAAGGTGCGATGTCTAAGCACTAACAAGCATTCCCCAGAGCTCCTGATGGTGGAAATGGGTTTTGCTGTGTGTTAGAGCCAGGTCTTCGTCCTCATGATCACCCACCAAGGAGGTGAGCAAGCCAGTATCCAGTAGCAGGGTATAGCGGGTAGGGATCAAGCTGGAGAGCAATCAAGGAACAAGCCAGAGATCGGTAACAAGTGGTTGCAGGTAGGCATCTAACGGAAGTGTAGTTGAGGAACAAGCCAAAGGTCAGTGTCAGGTACAGACTGGCAGTGACTCTAGAGATCCACAGGCCGGGGTTCCCCAAAGCGTGGAGTCTAAGCCCCAGTCTGCTTACTCACCAGAGCCCCTGATGGTGGGAATGGACTTGGAGCAGGCTGAGACCAGGTCGCGGCCCCTGAGTACACCGAGCTGTGGTAGAAGTAAATGCCAGTGGTATGAAGCGGATCAGAGCCTGCTGTGAAGAGGCGGAGCAGATCTGGCAGCAGCGGGATGGATGTACGGATGACACCGTGGAGAGATAGCGAAGTCAGGCAGGCCGGGTCGGTAACAGTGGAGGCAAATGGTACAGAGCACTAAGCAAAGCGTAATCGGGTCACAGGCCAGGTTCAGCAGCAGGAGGTCAGATCATTAGGAACAGGCAGATGAAGTTAAGACGAGCCAGGGGTCAGGGCAGGAGACGGTCAATGGCAATCAGGGTCAGGCTAGGTCAGCAACAAGGCAATCTCAGGAACAAGACCATACGGCAATCTGAGCATTGCAAGAGCTGGTTTAAATAGCCCGCCCGGCACCGACAGGAGCGCCTGGGTCCTAGTGCCTGCCCGGCGCCGTCATTGGTGACAGGCACGCCTGGGTCCTAGTGCCCACCTGCCTGTATGTCTTGTCGGGATCCTACGCATGTGCATATTCGTGCGCCGCGGTGATCTTCTCGTTCCCTGACAGTCAGTAACAAGTGGTTGCATGTTGGGATCAATTGGAAGCGTAGTTGAGGAACAAGCTAAAGGTCGGTAACAAGTGTTTGCATGTTGGGATCAAGCGGAACGTAGTCAAGGAACAAGCTAAAGGTCAGTAACAAGTGGTTGCAAGTTGGGATCAAGAGGAACGTAGTCAAGGAACAAGCTAAAGGTCAGTAACAAGTGGTTGCAGGTTGGGATGAGGAGGAACGTAGTCAAGGAACAAGCTAAAGGTTGGTAACAAGTGGTTGCATGTTGGGATCAAGAGGAACGTAGTCAAGGAACAAGCTAAAGGTCAGTAACAAGTGGTTGCAGGTTGGGATGAGGCGGAACGTAGTCAAGGAACAAGCTAAAGGTTGGTAACAAGTGGTTGCATGTTGGGATCAGGTGGAACATAGTCAAGGAACAAGCTAAGGGACAGTAACAAGTGGTTGCATATTGGGATCAAGCTGAAGCTTAGTCAAGGAACAAGCTAAAGGTTGGTAACAAGTGGTTGCAGGTTGGGATCAAGGGATCAAGGGGAAGTGTAGACAATAAACAAGCCAAAAGGTCGGTAAGAAGTGGTTGCAGGGTTGGATCAAGCAGAAGTGTAGTTGAGAAACAAGCTAAGGGACAGTAACAAGTGGTTGCATGTTGGGATCAGGAGGAACGTAGTCAAGGAACAAGCTAAAGGACGGTAACAAGTGGTTGCAGGTTGGGATCAAGCAGAAGCTTAGTCAAGGGACAAGCCAAAGGTCCGTAACAAGTTGGGATCAAGTGGAAATGTAGTGGTATGAAAGAAATGGATGGCAGCAGGAGTGCCAAGAGCAAGATATTGGCTGGTCAAGAGCACAATAATCTGTCCAACAGGTAGTGCAAAGGCATGGCTTAAATAGGAAGTTCATGGGAGGAGCAAAGAGTTCAAGGCTCACTAGACACAAGGTTCAAGGCAAGACTGTCAAAGGAATTGTCCAGGGAGCTGTCCAGCAACTCATGTGGCCCAGCAAGAAGAGATACTGCCAGATACAGCAGAGGTTTTAGGGTCAGATCCTGGTCCTGACAGCTACATTTTTTCATGTTTAGGCCTGTCTCTTTTTTATCAGATACATTTTATTAGGATTTATTAGGATTTACAACTTTTTACATATTAAAAAAAAATGCTCACTCCCCCTGCATCTTGCAAGTCAAACTGTAAGTAGCCAAATCCAAGAAGGCAGCAAGAAAAATCAAGTGCAATGTGCGATGGGACTGGTTCGCCAAAGGCAAATGTGCACGTTGTGAAGTCATTTCTACTTTGCAAGAGAATTTTCCCTTTAGCCTTTTGAATGTGGAAAAAAATTCTGCATCATTATAATAATATCATTAAAAGTTACATGCAATAAAAAATAAAAATTGTGTGTGTGTGTGTGTATATATATATATAAAACATTTTTTATGGCACATGAAGGATGATAGCAGTCGGTAGATTTTTAACCAATTCACTATACTAAGTGAAAATCCCATTGCCAAGCGAAGAGCCAATTTTCTTTTAGTAAATCAAGCCCATTACCGGTCATTACAAGCCTGCAATTAACGAAGCCCTTGCAGGTTATAGGGACAATCATTTCCAGCTCGCCATAATAACAGGTTTACAATATAATATCTACGGAGATAAATCTTGGTGTCAGTGGATCAAATCAAAGTTTACGGGTTCAATAGGCAAACCTAAGAGATGATATTATTGTGTTACGATTCCGGTAATGTTGGTGATAAAAACGCAAACATTTATCAGCGGCACAAGGAGGTTGTGTAGTTAATGACTACATGCTGGGCTTTTAATCGCCTGCAAGAACACTAAAGTTGCATTTATTAAAAAGAAACAAAAAAAACCAAACACATAGTAAAAGTGCATGTACATTCGTTCTGTGCAAATGGGGTAAAAAAAAAAAAAAAAAAGGTTATTAGTCTATTTCCTTTGCTGCAGTATTACTCTATTTATTTGTTTTTTTCCCTACATTATTCTGAGCTTTTCCTAGGAGAGTGGTGTCTGGTGATCCTGGAGGCTGGCTATATTCTGGTCTGGAGTGGCGGAAATCCAGGAATATCTGGAGGCACACTGACTGGGTCTAGGATCCCAAAAAAAACCCTAAAAGGTGTTTATTCACCAATATCTGGTGAGTGTGGTATAATTTTTTGAGCAGTATTTTTGGTGGAAGCACGATTTATTTCTGTGGGAACAGGACTTTGAAGAATATTTCTGTATTTTTTTTATAATTTTTATTACATCATAATATTTTTTTTTCACCAAATTTGGAGTGGGACTTATAATTTTATATATATTTTTTTGCAGTGGTATTTATTTAAAATTCTTTCTGCGCTGTTTTTGGTGGAAGCATGATTTATTTCTTTGGGAAGAGGACTTTCAAGAATATTTATGTATATTTATATTTGATTTTTTAAATAATTTTTATTATATCATAATAATTTGTTTTGCACCAAATTTGGAATGGGACTTCTATTATTTTGGTCAGAAGTTGTGAAAATAAAAATGGTAGCTTTCATTATTACCTCCTCTCAACCATTGCCCCCCCCACTCCCAATATGGAACTGAACTGAATACATATACTGTATGCTTCCTTCTATCCTTTTTTCCTCCTACTCCTCTTTTCTTTCCTCCTACCCCTCTTTTTTTTCCTCCTACCCCTCTTTTTTACCCCTACCCCTCTTTTTTTCTCTTACCCCTCTTTTTTCCCCCTACCCCTCTCTTTTTTCCCCCCTACTCCCTCTTTTTTTCCGTCTACCCCTCTTTTTTTCTCCCTACCCCATCTTTTATTTCCTCTTACCCTTCTTTTTTTTCTCCTACCCCATCTTTTTTTCCTCTTACCCCTCTTTTTTTTCCTCCTACCCCCTCCTTTTTTTCCTCCTACCCCATCTTTTTTTCTTTCTACACCTTTTTTTTTCTCCTACCCCTTCTTTTTTCCCCCCTACCCCCCTCTTCCCCCCCCACCCCTCCTTTTTTTTTCCTCCTACCCCCTTCCCCCCCCTACCCATCTTTTTTTCCTCTTACCCCCTCTTTTTTCCCCTTACCCCATCTTTTTTTCCTCTTACCCCTCTTTTCCCCCCTTACCCCCTCTTTTTTTCCTCCTTCCCCCTCTTTTTTCCCCCTACCCCTCTTTTTTTTCTCTTACCCCTCTTTTTTCCCCCTACCCCTCTTTTTTTTCTCTTTACCCCTCTTTTTTTCCCCACCCCCCTCTTTTCCCCCCCTACTCCCTCTTTTTTTCCGTCTACCCCTCTTTTTCCTCTTACCCCTCTTTTTTCCTCCTACCCCCTCTTTTTTTCCTCTTACCCCTTCTTTTTTCTCCCTACCCCCCCTCTTTTTTCCCCCTACCCCATCTTTTTTTTCCTCCTACCCCCTCCTTTTTTTCCTCCTACCCCATCTTTTTTTCTTCCTACACCTTTTTTTTCTCCTACCCCCTCTTTTTCCCCTCCCCCACCCCTCTTTTTTTTCCTCCTACCCCCTTTTTTCCTCCCTACCCATCTTTTTTTTTCCTCCTACCCCTCTTTTTCCCCCCACCCCATCTTTTTTCCCTCTTACCCCTCTTTTTTTCCTCTTATCCATTTTTTCCTCCTACCCCATCTTTCTTTTCTTCCTACCCCCTCTTTTTCCCCCCTTACCCCCTCTTTTTTTCCTCCTTCCCCCTCTTTTCCCCCCCTTACCCCCTTTTTTCCTCCTTCCCCCTCTTTTTCCCCCCTTACCCTCTTTTTCCTCCTTCCCCCTCTTTTTCCCCCCTTACCCCCCTCTTTTCCCCTTGTCCCCTCTTTTTTCTCCTACCACCTCTTTTTCCCGCTTACCCCCTCTTTTTTTCTCCTACCCCTACTTTTTTTTCCTCCTACCACCTCTTTTTTTTCCCCTTACCCCCTCTTTTTTTCTCCTATCCACTGTATTGGAACTTGACAGCATTTACTGCTATGTAAAATAGCTAGAATTTAGTACACTCCGCTTAATATTATGTTGAAATTGTCAAGCAATTTATCATCACTTGTACAACTGGGAACCCGATTAACCCTTCTTGTTAATTAATTTGTAACTGTACCTGTTAAAACCTAATACAAATTATTTGAATATAAAAAAATATTTAAAAAAAAATGCAGCCAAAAATAACATCACTAGGCTATGGAAATCAATGACATCACCAGCTATAACTACGATGATTAATGACTTAAATTTCCAATATGAAATGGAAAGGAGATGCCCTAAACAACCTTTCCTGCACCAAATGTATCCGTTCTTGGTCTCTATGGTCACGAAATCCAAATTGTGCAGTTAAATTATGATAGCCCGCTCAATATGGAGTATACAATCCTATTTCAACTGGTATCATGTGTAAGTTAGTTAGTCCCTTTAGTCCTTCTATCCCTTTCTTTTCCCTCCTACCCCCTCTTTTTTTCTCCTATTGAGGTTCTTCACTGTATTGGAACTTGACAGCATTTACTACTATATATATATATACTGTATATTTCAAAATATATTTCAATAAAATATGAGTTTTTATTACAAAAATATATGAAAAATATGTTTAAAAATACATTTCACATATACTGCATGTCTTTAAAAATACAAATCCGCATTTTTGGAATGCATTTACAAATATATGTAAACAATATATTAAAATTACTTTTTTATATGTTTAAAAAAAAATTTGAAGAATATATTTAAAAAATATAAAATTTTACAGTCCCCAAAAAACAGGAAAAACACAATGAGACTTCAATACACGCCGTGAAACATCCAGTGCTGCAAAAATACAGTTGTGGCCAAAATTATTCAACCCCCACTGAAATTGAGTGTTTTGGCCAGTTTGACATTGCTTTTGATCATTCAGTCATCTTGCTTACATTTACATTAAAGAGGCACTTGTAGGTCAGACAAATATAACATAACAGTTATAATGAAATAACCACAAATGTCTTTTCTGTGCTCACAGCATTATCAGTTTTATTCAACCCCCAAGTGACATTCAATCTTAGTACTTAGTACAGCATCCTTTTACAGTTATAACAGCTTTTAAACGTGAAGCATAGCTTGACACAAGTGTCTTGCAGCGATCTACGGGTATCTTCGCCCATTCTTCATGGGCAAAGGCCTCCAGTTCAGTCACATTCTTAGGCTTGCGCACTGCAACTGCTTTCTTTAAGTCCCACCAGAGGTTCTCAATCGGATTTAAGTCTGGTGACTGCGATGGCCACTCCAAAATGTTCCAGCCTTTCCTCTGCAACCATGCTCTAGTGGACTTGGAGGTATGCTTGGGATCATTGTCCTGTTGAAAGGTCCAACGTCTCCCAAGCCTCAGGTGTGTGACGGACTGCATCACGTTTCCATCCAATATCTCCTGGTACTGAAGAGAATTCATGGTACCTTGCACACGCTGAAGCTTCCCTGTACCTGCAGAAGCAAAACAGCCCCAAAGCATGATTGACCCTCCACCATGCTTCACAGTAGGCAAGGTGTTCTTTTCATCATAGGCCTTGTTCTTCCTCCTCCAAACATAGCGTTGATCCATGGGCCCAAACAGTTCTAATTTTGTTTCATCAGTCCACAGAACACTATCCCACAACTTTTGTGGTTTGTCCACATGGCTTTTGGCATACTGCAGTCGACTCTTCTTATTCTTTGGAGACAGCAAGGGGGTACGCCTGGGAGTTCTGGCACGGAGGCCTTCATTACGCAGTGTGCGTCTTATTGTCTGGGCTGAAACTTCTGTACCCACATCTGACAAATCTTTTCTCAGTTCCTCAGCAGTCACACGGGGACTTCTCTCCACTCTACGCTTCAGGTAGCGCACAGCAGTCGAAGTCAGCATCTTCTTTCTGCCACGACCAGGTAGCGTTTCAACAGTGCCCTTTGCCTTGAATTTGCGAATGATGCTTCCTAAGGTGTCTCTTGGTATGTTTAACATCTTTGCAATCTTCTTATAGCCATTGCCCTTCCTGTGAAGAGAAATCACCTCTTCTCTTGTCTTCCTGGACCATTCTCTTGCCTTCACCATGTTTGTAACCACACCAGTAAATGTCTAGAAGGAGCTGAGTATCACAGTCATTTTAAAGCTGCCTAATTGGTGCTTATTATGCTTGATTGCTGCTCGGTGACATCCACAGGTGTTTTCAATACCTGATGGAAAGCACCTGTATGAACCTCTGTTCTTCAGAGTGGTAGTCTTTAAGGGGTTGAATAATTGTGGCAATGAAGAAACCACATAAGAACCATTTACTACTGTATTACATAAACAATTGATGTCATTTTAGTTGCATTTGGGTAGTTACAACGTCCTTGTAGGATTTGATTCTGAATACAATTCCAAATGTACACTATAGTCCCTAAACCCCTTTACAGCATTGGGGGTTGAATAATTTTGGCCACAACTGTATATAAAAATCCTCCACCAGCTAGAGTATGTGCTCACCTTCAAAACTTATTGGAATTTTTCATTTATATATATAAAAAAAAATCCCAGTGGTGAATAAATACCACTAAAATAAAGTTTTATCTGTCTCAAAAAATGCTAAAAAATTCATGTTGCATGACCGCGCAATTATCATTCAAAGTGTGATACCGCTGAAAGCTGAAAATTGGCCTGGACCGGAAAGGGGATGAAAGTGTCCGGATGTCAAGTGGTTAAGTATATACCTGTATTTGGTTTTGTATTTGCGCGGATGAATTCAAGCATATGTAATGATCCAATGGAATTTTTCATTTATATATAAGAAAAAAAATGTCAGTGGTGAATAAATACCATCAAAATAAAATGTTATTTGTCTAAAAAAAAAAAATGCTAAAAAATTCATGTTGCATGACCGCGCAATTGTCATTCAAAGCGCGATGGCGCTGAAAGCTGAAAATTGGCCTGGACCGGAAGGGGGTGAAAGTGTCCGGACGTCAAGTGGTTAACCTCTTCACGCCGGCCGAATGCAAATGTGAGGCCTCCCGGTGTCTGGGCCTAGAAGCCGAGCGGCCACATATTTGCGTTCTATTAAAAAAGGACATATGTGCCGACAGCGCGTGGCCTGCGTGCTCCCAGCACACGTGTCTGGTACTCACGGAAAGGTCCCAATCTCCACTTTCGATCGGGACCTTTCCCGATCATGTGACCGCCGTGACGCTCCATCACACCCCGCCCCGCCTGTCCCAACTTGTCTTTTGAAACTCTTAAAGGGCCGGGAGGCACTGGCGGGAAGGGTTTAAGTATATACAGTACCTGTACAGGGGCAGACTGCCCATTTGTAAACTCGGGCACTGCCTGAGGGCCCGGGGTCAGTAGTGGACCCCATGAGATGCCCCTGGTACCTTTTTCATAGGCTTTTTGAGTTTGGGCAAGGACACAGGGGCCCATGATCCCCTATTGCCCAGAGGCCCCATGAGTTGTCAGTCTGCCCCTGGACCTGTATTTAGTTTTGTATTTATGCAGATGAATTCAATTATCTGTAATGATCCATCTCTGCTATCCAGGGGCGGACTGAACATTCAAGCTCTTGAGCACTGCCCGAGGGCCCAGGGTCAGTAGGGGGCCCCATGAGATGCCCCTGGTACCTTTTTCATAGGCTTTTTTGAGTTTGGGCAAGGACACAGGGGCCCCATTATCCCCTATTGCCCGGGGGCCCCATGAGTTGTCAGTCCGCTCCTGTACCTATATGTGGTTTTGTATTTGGGCGGATGAATTCAATTATCTGTAATGATCCATCTCTGCTATCCAGGGGCGGACTGACCATTCAGGCACTCGGGCACTGCCTGAGGGCCCGGGGTCAGTAGGGGGCTCCATGAGATGCCCCTGGTACCTTTTTCATAGGCTTTTTTGAGTTTGGGCAAGGACACAGGGGCCCCATGATCCCCTATTGCCCGGGGGCCCCATGAGTTGTCAGTCTGGTGTCAATCCCTGGTGCAGATGAATTCAAGCATCTGTAATGATCTGTAGCGGATTCATCTCTGCTATCCTATTCTCAGACGTAATGTGGGAATGCCATGTGTAGACATTCGAGTTACCACTTCATTCGCTTGTCTGCGATTGGCTACCTGTAAAGTGCCGCTACGAGGTCCGGATGTGTTCCAAGCCAATGCCGACTATCTTCTGGACGCGACAATGTTCCAAGTGCGGGATGGCGCCGTCACCTCAGAAAATCGACACCTCGGTGCTCATCCCGCCGCCGCAATCCGGAGGAAAACAGCTGAAGCCGGATGGAAGGCAGAGAGTTCATCAAGCAAATGAGAATTGTCAGTGTGGAATTGTTCCCAGCATTGTCCTAATACATTTCACTTCTACTCCTTCCTCTGAAATGTGTCAGATTAGTCATAGACACAGACAAATGGCAGACGGCAAATTGGCTTTTTTAAACAGATAAAGGGAAGTAATCTCTCCTGACTAATTTCTAACACTTCACTTAATTATGGCGCAGAGATTAACAATGATGAAAAAGATGCATCGCCTCTATCGCGGCAAGAATTTTAGGATTTAAAGAGAGACTCCGGCGCTACAAAGTCATTTGAACTTTTTATTCCTTTTACAATGGATTTTTATGATAGACGACACAACATCAAAGAAACAGTCAGAAGCAAGATCACTGACACCAAAGGATAAAGTATACAATTCTTCTGATGAAGGATGGAGGACACAACAAATGAAGTATTGACAAAGAGAGAAACTGATAGAGAATAAACAGGTGGCGCACACACCTCGTGCATTATCCAAGGTTTATTGAAAGGTAAAAACATACTCACAGACGAAGCGTGTATCTAAAAAGCATTTGCATAATGACGATGGCCACAACGGCAAGCAAGGTGTTCCAACTGTCAGTGCGGTCAAATGGCTGACGTGTTTCGGGGACGAATCCCTTTCCTCTGAGCTACTGACCAGCCTGTATGAAGGCCAAGCGGTAAATAACCCTGGCTAGATGCCTTGGGAGCAGAGCTCCACCGCCTCTACTTGTTATAAGGCGAGGAGTTGGAGGGGGTAATTAAAAGTGCAGTATTTGGTCATTTCTATAAACGCATATACATATATATATATGACTTGGCCATTGCAGAACATTCCACTTCTTTCCTTTAAAAAACTCTTTGGTTGCTTTTGCAGTCTGCTTTGGGTCATTGTCCATCTGCACTGTGAAGCGTCCAATGAGTTGTGAAGCATTTGGCTGAATATGAGCAGATAATATTCCCGAAACACTTCACAATTCATCCGGCTGCTTTTGTCAGCAGTCACATCATCAATAAATACAAGAGAACCAGTTCCATTGGCAGCCATACATGCCCACGCCATGACACTACCACCACCATGCTTCACTGATGAGGTGGTATGCTTAGGATCATGAGCAGTTCCTTCTCCATACTCTTCTCTTCCCATCACTCTGGTACAAGTTGATCTTGGACTCATCTGTCCATAGGATGTTGTTCCAGAACTGTGAAGGCTTTTTTAGATGTCGTTTGGCAAACTCTAATCTGGCCTTCCTGTTTTTGAGGCTCACCAATGGTTTCCATCTTGTGGTGAACCCTCTGTATTCACTCTGGTGAAGTCTTCTCTTGATTGGTGACTTTGACACACATACACCTACCTCCTGGAGAGTGTTCTTGATCTGGCCAACTGTTGTGAAGGGTGTATTCTTCACCAGGGAAAGAATTCTTCGCTCATCCACCACAGCTGTGTTCCGTGGTCTTCCGGGTCTTTTGGTGTTGCTGAGCTCACCAGTGCGTTCCTTCTTTTTAAGAATGTTCCAAACAGTTGTATTGGCCACGCCTAATGTTTTTGCTATCTCTCTGATGGGTTTGTTTTGTTTTTTCAGCCTAATGATGGTTTGCTTCACTGATAGTGACAGCTCTTTGGATCTCATCTTGAGAGTTGACAGCAACAGATTCCAAATGCAAATAGCACACTTGAAATGAACTCTGGACCTTTTATCTGCTCATTGTAATTGGGATAATGAGGGAATAACACACACCTGGCCATGGAACAGCTGAGAAGCCAATTGTCCCATTACTTTTGGTCCCTTAACCAGACCAGAATTCCCCAGGGTTCAGAGTCTAAGCCCCAGTCTGCCTTTTCACCAGAGCCCCTGATGGTGGGGATGGACATGGCGTAGGACTGAGACCAGGTCGCGGCCCCTGAGTGCACCCAACTGTGGTAGAGGGGTCCGCCAAGGGTATGTACCGGGGGAAAGCCTGATGTGAAGGGGCTGGCAGGTTTGGAGAGTAGGGACTGGATCCGTGCGGGATGGATGGATCGTCTGGGCAGCGTCAGGCGTAGTCAGGCAGGCCAGGTCAGCAACGTGCGGGCAGTGAGGTACCGGAGGAGCAGGCAGAGAATAGTCAGGGTCACAAGCCGGGTTCAGAAACTCACGGGCAGCGCGGTACAGAGGATTAGGCAGAAGGATGGTCAGGCAAGCCAGGGGTTCAACAGGAGACGGTCAGCAGAGGTCAGGATCAAAGCAGGGTCAGCAACTAGGCAGATAGGCAGGAACACAGGATACCAGGTGCAGGGGCTCATGGGAAACATACACCAAGGAACTGACTGCAGGTCTGGCCATTCCTTAAATACATCTCCTGCAATCAGCCCCAGGTGTTGGCTGATTGCAGGAGTGAGCTTCTGGCTGCTGAGAGCACCCGCTGGTCAGCCCTGGTACTGCAGCCCACACGGCAGGTGAGTCCCACCACCAGTGCTGAGTCCATTTCTGACACACATATACATAGATACATACATGCACTGAAAGAGAAAGCGAATAAAAAATGATATATACATGAATGCATCATTTGCAAATGTAAATAAATAAAAATAAATATAAAAATAATTGTAGTAATAATACTGTCAACAATGATAAAAATAGAGGTAAAAATAATATTAATAAAGATCATAAAAATGAAGATCATAAGACTAGTGGATTGTAGATGATTTGCAGTTCAAAGTATCCAGTGTGGCTGTAGACTATATATATTTTTTTATAAAATTATATAAAAAAAAATTAATAACTGCAAAAAATTATTTTAAAAATAGTTGTAAAAAATTATTGCGACAGCAATTACTATTCTTCTAGTGATTATGAAAGTGGGAGAGAGGCAGAGAGAAGAAAAGAAAATGGGGAGTACATACAAAAGAGTGAAACGGAGTACACAATACACAAAGAGATGGAATGAAACCTTAAAAGTTGCCTTAACCCCCCCCCCCCCCGGTGGTATTCCCAAGTGTAGCTCGGGGTAAAGTTTCTGCACCACAAGCGGTAACCCCCCCCCAGCTACACTCGGGAATACCCTGCAGCGTTGCTCCGGGATCTCTCGATCACTTACCTTGTCCTGTGCTCCCACGATGTCCCTCCTGCAGCACCCCCCCCCCCCCACAAAGAGAGCCTGACATTGACCAACACCTCCCTCCCCCACAAAGAGAGCCTGACATTGACCAACACCTCCCTCCCCCACAAAGAGAGCCTGACATTGACCAACACCCCCCCCCCACAAAGAGAGCCTGACATTGACCAACACCCCCCCCCACAAAGAGAGCCTGACATTGACCAACACCCCCCCCCACAAAGAGAGCCTGACATTGACCAACAGCCCCCCCCCCCACAAAGAGAGTCTGACATTGACCAACAACACCCCAGCCCCCCTCACCCCCACCTGAGAGAGCCTTCCACTACCACCACCCCCCATACACTGACATTGATGAACACCCCCCTCCCCCACAAAGAGAGCCTGACATTGACCAACAGCCCCCCCCCCACAAAGAGAGTCTGACATTGACCAACAACACCCCAGCCCCCCTCACCCCCACCTGAGAGAGCCTTCCACTACCACCACCCCCCATACACTGACATTGATGAACACCCCCCTCCCCCACAAAGAGAGCCTGACATTGACCAACATCCCCCCCCCCCACAAAGAGAACCTGACATTGACCAACACCCTTCTCCCCCACAAAAACAGCCTGACATTGACCAACACCCCCCTCCTCCACAAAGACAGCCTGACACTGACCAACACCCGCCCTCCCTCACAAAGAGAACCTGACACTGACCAACACCCCCCTACGGAGAGACCCTGACACTGACCAACACCCCCCCACAAAAAGAGTCTGACATTGAACAACCCCCCTCCCCCCCCACAGAGAGATCCTGACACTGACAAACACCCCCCTCCCCCACGGTGAGACCCTAACATTGACCAACAGCTCCCCTCACCCCCACCCAAGAGAGCCTTCCACTACCACCACCCCCCATACACTGGAAATGTAACCTCCCACCCACTCCGAATAGAGAGAAGACATTCACCTTCACAGCTCCGGACATCCCCAGGAACAAGAGTCGGGTTCTACATACACCATCAAGCGTCCCGCAGCCTCTCTCAGATCCCACCTGGTGCCCATGCTGTGTGTGTCCCTGAAAAATGCCTCCCTAGGCAAATGTCTTGTTTGCCTTGTAGTAAATACACCCCCGCACACATAGCGCCCTCTCAGGCAGTAGAGGTGACTTTGATTCAAATAGAGGCAGTGGTAAGCTTCTGCAAATTACAGACGTCATGTTGTCTACCTGAATGGTTCTATTGCCATGTAATAATTGTGCAAAAAATTACTTGAACAGTCCTGAAAGGTCTGAAAGGATGTAAACTGCGAAACGCGTCGGCATTACTTGCGGGACACTACATCCGCTTTGAAGTTGTATGATTTTTACATGAACTAATAAATGTCATCATTTTAACTATTATGATCTGCAGGACTACAATGCCTTTAAAGTCCCACCTTTATTGAGGGGTTTCCCTTTAGTTTGTCTTCTTTTTTTGACCTTCCTCCAGTTTTTTTTGTTTTTGTTTTATCTTCTGTCATGAAGGGGTTAATGGAGTTTTGAATGTTTATCAATATGTTTTCATTGCAGCTCTGATGAAGGGGCTGTGCGAACCCCTGAAATGCGTCAACTCCTTTACAATGTTGATCATTCAATAAATAATCCTTGTGGACTCTGGTACTAATAATATGGTGCCCTCGCTACATTGTATCTACACTCACTGGCCACTTTAATAGGTCCATCTTGCTAGTGCCAAGGAAATCTCCCCCACACCATGACGCCACCACCACCACCAGCCTGAACCGTGGATACAAGGCAGGATGGATCCACCACACCATGACACCACCAGCCTGAACCATTGATACAAGGCAGGATGGATCAACCACACCATGACACCACCACCAGCCTGAACCGTTGATACAAGGCATGATGGATCCACCACACCATGACACCACCACCACTACCAGCCTGAACTGTGGATACAAGGCAGGATGGATCCAGCACACCATGACACCACCACCACCAGCCTGAACCATTGATACAAGGCACAATGGATCCAGCACACCATGACATCACCACCACAACCAGCCTGAACCGTTGATACAAGGCAGGATGGATCCACCACACCATGACACCACCACCACCAGCCTGAACTGTGGATACAAGGCAGGATGGATCCAGCACACCATGACACCACCACCAGCCTGAACCGTTGATACAAGGCAGGATGGATCCACCACACCATGACACCACCACCTCCAGCAGCTTGAACAGTTGATACAAGGCAGGATGGATCCATGCTTTCATGTTGTTTACACCAAATTCTGACCCTACCATCTGAATGTCACAGACTCATCAGATCAGGCAACGTTTTTTCAATCTTCTATTGACCAGTTTTGGTGGGCCTGTGCGAATTGTAACCTTCGTTTCCTGTTCTTTGCTGACAGGAGTGGCACCCGGAGTGGTCTTCTGCTGCTCTAGCCCATCTGCTTCTAGGTTGGATGTGTTGTGCGCTCAAAGATGGTGTTATTCATTCCTTGGTTGTAACAAGTTGTTATTTGAGTTACTGTTGCAGTTCTATCATCTGGAACCAGTCTGCCTATTCTCCTCTGACCTCTGACCTCAACAAGGCAGGATGGATCCATGCTTTCATGTTGTTTACACCAAATTCTGACCCTACCATCTGAATGTTGCAACTGAAATCCAGACTCATCAGACCAGGCAACAGTTTTCCAATCTTCTATTGACCAGTTTTGGTGAGCCTGTGCGAATTGTAACCTTCTGTCAGGGATCTCCTCGATCCCTGCCGCGATGGTCCCGGCGCAGGCGCAGTGCACCGCCCTGTGCAGGGACACGGGCACTAGGTCCGGGCCGGCCGCGGCGTTCGAGTTCGCGCATGCGCAGTAGAAGCCGCGGCCGCCCGCTGGGCACCAATGGCAGCGCAGGGCGGGATATTTAAATGGCCCTGAGCTGTCATTCAGTGCCTTCTGGTCTTCCCTGCATCCTGTGAACCTGTGATCCTGTGCCCCTTGTAAGTTTTGACCCGGATTGTACCTGACCTTGCTGCTTTCTCCTGCTCTGACCCTTGCTTTGCCTGACCTCTCTCCTGAATGCCCCCTATTGGATTTGACCTGTTGTTGCTGACCTGGCGTGTGACCCGACCATTCTATGCCCGCTGCCTTGTACCTTGCCGTCCTCTCTGTTACCGACCCGGCCCGTCTGACCTTGCTCATCCATCCATCCATCCCTTGCAGCGGGGTCTTCTGACCTCCTCACATCAGACTCTTCCCCGTGGGAGCCCCTTGCGCATACTACTACCACTGACGGGCGCACCCAGTAGTCACGACCTGGTCTCAGGGAGCTCCAAGTCCATCCCCACCATCAGGGGCCCTGGTGAACAAGCACCCTGGGACTTAGACTCCGTGCGCTGGGGACGCCTATTCAGTGGAGTGCTAGTAGTACCGCCGGGCGGTCCCTTACACCTTCGTTTCCTGTTCTTTGCTGACAGGAGTGGCACCCGGCGTGGTCTTCTGCTGCTGTAGACCATCTGCTTCAAGGTTGGACGTGTTGTGCGCTCAGAAATGGTGTTCTGAATTCCTTGGTTGTAACGAGTGTTTTTTTTTAGTTACTGTTGCCTTTCTATCATCTGGAACCACTCTGCCCATTCTCCTCTGACCTCTGACATCAACAAGGCATTTTCCTCCACACAACTACCACTCACAGGATATTTTCTCTTTTTCGGACCATTCTCTGGAAACCCTAGAGATGATTGTGTGTGAAAATCCCAGTAGATCAGAAGTTTTTGAAATCCTCAGACCAGTTCGTCTGGCACCAACAACCATGGTGCACCTTGCTAGTTCCGGGTTGGACCCCCTTTTGCCTTCAGAACTGCCTTCATTCTTCATGGCATAGATTCAACAAGGTGTTGGAAACATTTTTCAGAGAATTTGGTCCATATTGACATGGGTTACTGCTGCCTTTCTATCATCTGGAACCAGTCTGTCCATTCTCCTCTGACCTCTGATATCAACAAGGCATTTTCATCCACACAACTGCCGCTCACTGGATATGTTCTCTTTTTCAGACCATTCTCTGTAAACCCTAGAGATGGTTGTGTGTGAAAATCCCAGAAGTTTTTGAAATCCTCAGACCAGTCCATTTGGCACCAACAACCATGCCACGTTCAAAGCCACTTAAATCCCCTTTCTTCCCCATTTTGATGCTCATTTTGAACTTTAAGTTGTCTTTACCACGTCTAGACCCCTGAATGCATTGAGCTGCTGCCATGTGATTGGCTGATTAGAAATTTGTATTACCAAGCAATGGAACCAGTGTGCCTAATAAAGTGGCCGGTGAGTGTGTCTGATTGGAAATGAATGGCCCAGTGACGTGACGACGCATGCACTGCTGTATATCTAAGAAAAATGACTGAAAGGAATACACGGATCTGTGATTTTCTTTTTTTTTTCTCTGGTATTGTCATCTGTCTGGCTGAGTGCTTCCACGCCAGTGACACGATTTCTGAATGGAGCTCCTCCTGCGATTTTTTTTCAAGGTATTTCTGTTGAGCCAGAAGTGTTCTGTACTAGGAAGAAGGAGAACCTGAGGCCATCCGGCTGTTCTCCAGATTGAGAGACTGCGTAATGGATATTTTAAGCCGTGCAATACGTTGTCTCCGGAGAGTCAGGCAGAACGATAATGTGGCCGAGACACTTGCCAGGCAGACTCTCCCTTCTCCATGAGATGTATGAAGATGGCTCACCGTCTTAGTAATATGAATGGCATTAAAGCGGAACTCCGGAAAAGTTGCAAAGAAACCCAACTTTGTGTTCAATGACACATCATGAAATGCAGGTGCGGACTGACAACTCATGGGGCCCCCAGGCAATAGGGGATCATGGGGCCCCTGTGTCCTTGCCCAAACTCAAAAAAGCCTATGAAAAAGGTACCAGGGGCATCTCATGGGGCCCCCTACTGACCCCCCGGGCAATAGGGGATCATGTGGCCCCTGTGTCCTTGCGCAAACTCAAAAAAGCCTTTGAAAAAGGTACCAGGGGCATCTCATGGGGCCCCCTACTGACCCCCCGGGCAATAGGGGATCATGTGGCCCCTGTGTCCTTGCGCAAACTCAAAAAAGCCTATGAAAAAGGTACCTGGGGCATCTCATGGGGCCCCCTACTGACCCCGGGCCCTCGGGCAGTGCCGAGTTTCCAAATGGTCAGTCCGCCCCTGATGAAATATATTTTATAATGCAAGTACCTGCAGGGCCGTGGATAAGGGGGTACCACCAGTCCTCCTGTATGGGGCCCTGCCCATCTGGGAGGCCTGGATGAATGGGATGGGGGCAGGAAGGGTGATCGGCACGGTGGGGGTAATCACTGGAACCGATCCCCTGTATGGCTCTCTCTGCAGCAGCTGAAAGATGGCTTCTTCTCTGGCTTTCAGCTGCTGCAGCGGGAGCCATACAGGGGATCAGTTCCAGTAATTGTCCCCCCCAGTGCACCCATCACCCTCCCTGTGCATCATAAATTTCCCCCTGCTGCCCAGGCCCCCTTGTGTGCCCCCATTACACACAAAATAGGATCCTTCAGAACGGAGAGTGGGGGAAGGGCCGGTAAATATGTCACATTTACCAGCCCCTTTGTTTCCCCAATGAACACAAGGAGTGATCGGTACCAATCGCTCACTGTGTTCATTCATACCTGAAGCATAATAAACTGTGTTTTGTTTGATTTTTTGAGGGGGGCTGTCAGGTTGGCTGTATGGGGGCCCCTTGGTTTGAGTACCTGTATGTAACTCAGTATCAGTCTACTATATAGCAGAGCTCAGAGAAGGAGGAGGAGAAGCTACACCAGGAGCCATCAGTTGTGATGTATAGCAAAGAGCATGCTGACAGCAGGAGGAGAGCAGAGGGACAGAGAGACGCTCAAAAAACTGCTGCTTTTCCTTTCCAGTCACAAGGTGTGGGGTGGGGAGGAGACCGGTAAGTGAAAGTGAAACTGCAGAAGGAAAATCAGGTCCGCTCCCCTGCCAGACAGCTAAGGGACAGAGCTGTGTAAATTTGAGGACTGGATGGACAGAAACTCTTTGGCAGGTAAATGTGTATTTCATCTGTGTATTTATCTGTAGTGTTGGGGCTCTATGTTCGAGTCAAACATGTGATCGCTGGCAGGAGCCCTGACGGTGCATTGTGATTGGTCAAAGCAATGCACCTGAGGTCAGGTGCAATGCTTTGGCCAATCACAACACAGGATGATGTCACAAGGGGGTGGGGTGAACCCCGCCCCCTTGTGACATCATGGCAGTATTTAAGAAGTGTCATAGGGACGCAGCTGTCAGACGGCTGGAGCCAGCGTTGTTAGTGGAAAGCTTTTTTTTTTTTCTTTTTTCAGGTAGCGACGGCGGCGGGCATTGTGTTTGATGTTGGATCTACTTGGGGGGGACATTTTTTTTTTTACTTTTAATTTTAATATAGAACTTGTCAAAGACTGACTACACTACACTTTTTTTTGTGAAGGGATAGCGGTACCTTGTACCGCATACTCATTCGCATGGGGGGGTGGGATCTGGGGGCCTCCTTGTTAAAGGGGGCTTCCTGATTCCTGTATGCCCCCCCCAACCGCAGACCCCCACAACCACCGGCCACAGTTGTAGGGAAGAGGCCTTTGTCCCCTCAACATGGGACAAGGTGATTGGGGGGGGAGCCCCCCATGTTGGGAACATGTGGCCCAACATGTGGTATGGTTCAGGAGGGAGACGCTTGCTCATCCCCCCCCTTTCCTGCATGCTCGGATAAGGGTCTGGTATGGATTTTGGGGGGGACCCCACCATATTTTTCTTTAAATTTTGACGTGGGGTTCCCCTCAAAATCCAAACCAGAGCTGAAGGGCTTGGTATTGATAGGAGGGGGGACCCCGCACCATTTTTTTTTTATTTATAATTGTTGGGCAATGCCGACGATTCTTTTTCCGTTCAGCTGTCAGCGGGGAACCCCACTGACAGCTGAAACATGAATGAATGTGTGAGGGACCGCCGAGCGGCACCACTAGCACTCCACTGGTCAGGCGTGCCCAGAGCGCGGAGTCTAAGCCCCAGGGTACTTGTTCACCAGGGCCCCTGATGGTGGGGATGGACTTGTAGTACCCCGAGACCAGGTCGCCTCTGCTGAGCACACCTGTCAGTGGTAGGGGTGTTCGCCAGGGGCTCCAACCAGGGAGAGCCAGATGTGAGGAGGTCGGGTGACCCCGATGGAATGGATGGATGGCTGAGCAAGTGCGTAGTCAGACAGGCCGAGTCGGTAATGTAGAGGACGGTAGGGTACAAGGGAGCAGGCAGAGAATCGTCGGGTCACACGCCAGGTCAGCAACAGGAGGTCAGATCTAATGAGGGGCATCCAGGGAGAGAGGTCAGGCAAGCAAGGGTCTGGGCAGGAGAAATCAGCAGGTCAAGAAACAATCCGGGTCAATAAACTTACTAGCTACAGGTACAGAATCACAGGAAGCAGGTAAGACCAGAAGGCAACGAAATGACAGCTCAGGGACCTTTAAATATCCCGCCCTGCGCTGCCATTGGTGCCCAGCAGGCGGCAGCGGCTTCTACTGCGCATGCGCGAACTCGAACGCCGCGGCCGGCCCGGACCTAGTGCCCGTGTACAGGGCGGAGCAGTGCGCCTGCGCCGGGACCATCGCGGCAGGGATCGAGGAGATCCCTGACAGAATGTCTCAATACTAAAATACCGCATGACTTCATCATAGAACTCCCGCCGGATTGTAGTCACTGAGCTGTATCTGACCACATACTCAGATACAGGAAGATACCACTCAGTTGTTCGGTTCATGTTCAAAGTTCACGGTTGAACCAGGGGCGGACTGATTATTCAAATACTCGGCACTGCCCGAGGGCCCGGGGTCAGTAGGGGGCCCCATGAGATGCCCCTGGTACCTTTTTATAGGCTTTTTTGAGTGTGGGCAAGGACACAGGGGCCGCATGATCCCCTATTGCCCGGGTGCCCCATACGTTGTCAGTCTGCCCCTGGGTCGAACATTCTGTAGGTTTGGATGTTTGACTGTGAACCGAATAGGGAGGTGTTCAGCCCATCTCTATTTAGCTGTTTCTCTGAATTTCAGCTTTTCCAGGAGTTTAGTATTTTACTAAAAAATAAGTAATAAGGGTCTCCCAATACTAAATTTTCATGATGACCAGATCAGTTTCATCTTTTTTTTTTTTATCCAATATCCATGAGTCTGGGCTATTAATAGAGCCCTCTTATGTTTTCATTTATTGTTAAGTTTTTAACACATTCCACAGTGAAAATCTTTCAAAGCTGAACTCCAGGATAAAGAAAAAAACTGTCTGAATCCATTGGTCTTCTGCTGGAATCTCGGTGAGCTTTGTGTATTTTCTTCTAGATCTGTGAAGTAATCCAGTGTGAGACTTCCTGTAATAAAGACCGCTCACTCCTGCTCTCCCTCCTTGTGCAGGGTGACCGGTCTTGTCTCCGCCCCCCTCCTGTAGTTTCCTGCAGGCAGCCTGTAGTGGGTGGAGCCTGCTGGGCCCCTCCCAAATCTGGGTTTGTAAAGACATTTGGTCCACAAAAAATTGAATTGAAATCCTTTGTGGCAGGAATAGAGTTTTTGTTCCTGGAGTTTAGCTTTAACTTGTACTTGCACACATTCTGATATTGAATTTCAGTCAGATTTGTTTCTCTAGATAAAACTTTAGTGTTGATCAATAATTTGATGAGGATTTTTTGTATTATTTCAAATTAAAATTCTAGTAAAGGTTAAATAGGAAAATACACAATAAATGATTATTATAATTACTTAAAGTATAACATCAAAGGGGTTAGGACCAGAACAGGAGAAATATTCCAATGGGGATACTTGTTCCCATTCTAAGAGGGGATTTCCCCTTGATATATGGTATATACAGGTGAAACTCGAAAAATTAGAATATCGTGCAAAAGTTCATTCATGTCAGTGCAGCAACTTAAAAGGTGAAACTAATATATGAGACTCATTACATGCAAAGCAAGATAGTTCAAGCCGTGATTTGTCATCATTGTGATGATTATGGCTTACAGCTCATGAAAAACTCATAAAAATAATGGCGGCCACACAGAATATTGACACTTTGGGCCCAATTTGGACCTTGTCACTTAGGGGTGGAGTCACTTTTGTTGCCAGCAGTTTAGACATTAATGGCGGTGTGTTGAGTTATTTTTAGGGGTCAGAAAATTTATATGTTATACAAGCTGTACACTGACTACGTCACATTGTAGCAAAGTGTCATTTCATCAGTGTTGTCACATGAAAAGAGAGAATCAAATATTGACACAAATGTGAGGGGGGGGCTCACTTCTGGGAGATACTATATATATATATATATATATACAGTTGTGTTCAAAATAATAGCAGTGTGTTGAAGAAAGTGAATAAAGCTGAAAATCCTTCTAATACTTTTATTTCCATCCACACAAATGCATTGGGAACACGACACATTCTATTCCAAATCACAACATGAAGAAAAATACATCAAATTTGTGTTGTTCCTCTAAAAAAATGGAAGAAAAGTGATTAGACGTTCAAAAAAATGGCCGTGTTTGTATTCTTCTTTACAAACTCAAACATTCACTATATAAACTGAGAAATGTTGGAAGATTTTGCTTTCCTTTGAATGACTTCATGAATATTTGGTTGTAGTCGCACTGTTTCTGAGAACTGCTGTACATCTGTGTTGCATGGAGTCCCCCAACTTCTGGCCCCTGTGATCAGGTATTCCAGCCCAGGATGATTGGACCACATTCCACAGTTCTTCTCTATTTCTTGGTTTTGCCTCAGAAACTGCATTTTTGATGTCACCCCACAAGTTTTCTATTGGATGAAGATCCGGGGATTGGGCTGGCCACTCCATAACGTCCATCTTGTTGGTCTGGAACCAAGATGTTGCACGTTTACTGGTGTGTTTGGGGTCGTTGTCTTGTTGGAACACCCATCTCAAGGGCATTTCCTCTTCAGCATAAGGCAGCATGACCTCTTCAAGTATTCTGATGTATTCAAACTGATCCATGATCCCTGGTATGCGATAAATAGGCCCAACACCGTAGTATGAGAAACATCCCCATATCATGATGCTTGCACCACCATGCTTCACTATCTTCATAGTGTACTGTGGCTTGAATTCAGTGTTTGGGGGTCGTCTGACAAACTGTCTCCGCCCACTAGACCCAAAAAGAACAATCTTACTTCCATCAGCCCACAAAATGTTGCGTCATTTCTCTTTAGGCCGGTCAATGTGCTCTTTGGCAGATTGTAACCTCTTCAGCACACGTCTTTTTCCCAACAGTGGGACTTTGCGGGGACTTCTTGCAGATAGCTTGGCTTCACATCGGCATCTTCTAATTGTAACAGTCCTCACAGGGAACGTCACACCTTCTTTCATCTTCCTGGAGCTGATTGTTGGCTGAGTCCGCCCCATTTTGACTATTCTTCTATCCATTCCAATGGTAGTTTTTCGCTTTCTTCCACGTCTTTCAGGTTTTGGTTGCCATTTTAAAGCATTTGCCATCATTTTAGCTGAGCAGCCGATCATTTTCTGCACTTCTTTATATGTTTTCCCCTCTCCATACTTTTTAATCAAGGTACGCTGTTCTTCTGAACAATGTCTGGAACGACCCATTTTCCTCAGAATTTCAGAGAGAAATGCACTGTAACCAGCATGTCCAACATTTGCTGCCTTCCTTCCTTAAATAAGGGCAATAATTGCCACCTGTTTTTCAAAGAATAAATGACCTCACTAATAGAACTCCACACGGCTATTATTTTGAACACGCCCCTTTCAATGAGTGATTCAATGACACAGAATCAGCAGCATGCATGTCATGACTGTTGGGTCTGTTGGATTTCTATGACTCTACTACACCTGCTAGGAAATTATTTGCCATGTAGAAATATCATTTCCACCAAAAACAGTGATTGATCCAGTTAGTGATGTCTGACTGCTATTATTTTGAACACAACTGTATATATATACAGTCATGGCCGAAATTGTTGGCACCCTTGATATTTCTCCAGGAAATCATGTATTTCTCACGAAACGTATTGCATTAACACATGTTTTGCTATACACATGTTTATTCCCTTTGTGTGTATTGGGACAAAACAAAAAAAGGGAGGAAAGAAAGCAAATTCGACATAATGTCACACAAACCTCCAAAAATGGGCTGGACAAAAGTATTGGCACCCTTTCACAACTGCGGATAAATAAGAATGTTACAAGCATGTGATGCTCCTGTAAACTCACCTGGGGCAAGTAACAGGTGTGGGCAATATAGAAATCACACCTGAAAGCAGATAAAAAGGAGAGACGTTCACTTAACCTTTGCATTGTGTGTCTGTCTGTGCCACACTAAGCATGGACAACAGAAAGAGGAGACGAGAACTGTCTGAGGACCTGAGAACCAAAATTGTGGCAAAATATCAACAATCTCAAGGTTACAAGTCCATCTCCAGAGAACTAGATTTGCCTTTGTCCACAGTGCGCAACATTATCAAGAAGTTTGCAACCCATGGCACTGTAGCTAATCTCCCTGGTCGTGGACGGATGAGGAAAATTGATGAAAGATTGCAACGCAGAATAGTCCGGATGGTGGATAAGCAGCCCCAAACATGTTCCAAAGACATTCAAGCTGTCCTGCAGGCTCAGGGAGCATCAGTGTCAGCGCGAACTATCCGTCGACATTTAAATGAAATGAAACGCTATGGCAGGAGACCCAGGAGGACCCCACTGCTGACACAGAGACATAAAAAAGCAAGACTACAGTTTGCCAAAATGTACTTGAGTAAGCCAAAAGCCTTCTGGGAAAACGTCTTGTGGACAGATGAGACCAAGATAGAGCTTTTCGGTAAAGCACATCATTCTACTGTTTACCGAAAACGGAATGAGGCCTACAAAGAACAAAACACAGTACCTACGGTAAAATATGGTGGAGGTTCAATGATGTTTTGGGGTTGTTTTGCTGCCTCTGGCACTGGGTGCCTTGACTGTGTGCAAGGCATCATGAAATCTGAGGATTACCAAAGGATTTTGGGTCGCACTGTAGGGCCCAGTGTCAGAAAGCTGGGTTTGCGTCCAAGATCCTGGGTCTTCCAGCAGGACAATGACCCCAAACATACGTCAAAAAGCACTCAGAAATGGATGGCAAAGAAGCGCTGGAGAGTTCTGAAGTGGCCAGCAATGAGCCCAGATCTAAATCCCATTGAACACCTGTGGAGAGATCTTAAAATTGCTGTTGGGAAAAGGTGTCCTTCCAATAAGAGAGACCTGGAGCTGTTTGCAAAGGAAGAGTGGTCCAAAATTCCGGGTGAGAGGTGTCAGAAGCTTATTGATGGTTATAGGAAGCGACTGATTTCAGTTATGTTTTCCAAAGGGTGTGCAACCAAATATTAAGTTAAGGGTGCCAATACTTTTGTCCAGCCCATTTTTGGGGTTTTGTGTGACATTATGTCATATTTGCTTTTCTGCCTCTGTTTTATATTTGTTCCAATACATACAAAGGGAATAAACATGTGTATAGCAAAACATGTGTTAATGCAATACCTTTTTTGTGTGAAATACTTGATTTTCAGGAAAAATATCAAGGGTGCCAACAATTTCGGCCATGACTGTATATATATATATATATATATATATATATAAAAGTAAACTAGAATCAAAAACATTAAAATGCTTTCATTTTTCTATTAACAATCAGACAATATATAATTAATATATGTATTTTTTTTCCCAGAAAATAGTGTCTTTTTAAGTCAGCAAATCGCTGTGTATCATTATCCAGAGTTTTGTCTAAGTGACATGAATCGGAGGGAGTCTATCCACATTGTCCTGACTTTCGCCTGGTACTCTAGAGCCCAATTTATTCTCTAGTCTCCCTTCTGTGGTGATACAGCTAAGTACATTTGTCACCTGTCCCCAGATATCACAGTAACAATGACCGTAATGGGTTGTGTCTGATGCAGCTGTATCTCCTCCACCCCTCGTGAGGTCTGCTTTATCTCCCTGTCAATGACATCACAATCTGCTTGCGAAGCATGGCAAGATTGGTGGGGAAAAAAATCAATGCTCTTTCAGTGCTTTAACAGCTGGAAACACGAATGTCCTACAGACAAAAGACTGGTGTGACCTGAAGCCAATTACTTTTTTTAAAGGGTTTCTTACTTAATGTCATTCCATAATCTAATTACGTCTCCAACAAAAAATGTGTACAAGAGGGTGCCGGATATTAAACTAGACTTTTCCAACCTTTCTAACCCAGAGGAAACCCTTGAAATCATTTTCAGGTTTCAGGGAACCCTTCCAAAAACCTTTCTTTGGTGGTTAGTGGAAAAAAATAGCCCTTGCGTTGGTGGTTACCATTGGGTTCATGTAGTTGGCTCTGCCAAGTGGTGTTGACCTCTGTACTCTGCAGGCCCCATTAAATTGGAGGTCAATGAGCCAAAGCTTAACCCCTTGGCGCCGATGCCTCCTGGCCCTTTAAGGGTTTCAGAAGCCGGGAGGCGGTGCGGGGTTTATGGTCATGTGACCACCATGACACGCCATCACGGTGGTCACATGATCGGGAAAGGTCCCGATCGAAAGAGGAGATCGGGACCTTTCCGTGAGTACCGGACGTGTTCTGGAAGGGCTCAGGTCACGCACTCTCAGCACATACGTTTTTTTTTAATAGAACGCAAATGTGCAGTCGCTTGGCATCTAGGCCCAGATGCCGGGAGGCCTCATATTTGAATTCGGCCAGTGCCAAGAGGTTAAGGAAGCCCTAGCAAATTCTGAGGAAACCATATGGTCCCAATGAACCCTAGTTAAGAATTCAACAATGCTTCCTGCAATTGTAACAAAAAGTTGTGTTGCATCTACTTTTTCAAGAAACTTGTGCCTGATCCTTAACAACTTCAATACCGGGGCACTTATACCCCCTTCCTGCCCACTGAGCACTTATACCCCCTTCCTATCCACCGAGCACTTATACCCCCTTCCTGTCCACTGAGCACTTATACCCCCTTCCTGTCCACCAAGCACTTATACCCCCTTCCTATCCACCAAGCACTTATACCCCCTTCCTGTCCACCAAGCACTTATACCCCCTTCCTGTCCACCGAGCACTTATACCCCCTTCCTATCCACCGAGCACTTATACCCCCTTCCTGTCCACCAAGCACTTATACCCCCTTCCTGCTCACAGAGCACTTATACCCCTTTCCTGCCCACCGAGCACTTATACCCCCTTCCTGCCCACCGAGCACTTATACCCCCTTCCTGTCCACCGAGCACTTATACCCCCTTCCTGCCCACCGAGCACTTATACCCCCTTCCTGCTCACAGAGCACTTATACCCCTTTCCTGCCCACCGAGCACTTATACCCCCTTCCTGCCCACCGAGCACTTATACCCCCTTCCTGTCCACCGAGCACTTATACCCCCTTCCTGCCCACCGAGCACTTATACCCCCTTCCTGTCCACCGAGCACTTATACCCCCTTCCTGCCGACCGAGCACTTATACCCCCTTCCTGCCCACCGAGCACTTATACCCCCTTCCTGCCCACCGAGCACTTATACCCCCTTCCTGCCCACCGAACACTTATACCCCCTTCCTGTCCACAGAGCACTTATACCCCCTTCCTGCCCAGGCCAATTTTCAGCTTTCAGCGCTGTCACAGTTTGAATGACAATTGCACGGTCATGCAACACTGTACCCACATTAAATTTTTATCATTTTTTTCACACTAATAGAGCTTTCTTTTTGGTTGTAGTTAATCACCACTGAGTTTTTTATTTTTTGCTAAATAAAACAAAAAACACCTGAAACTTAAAAAAACAATTTTCTTTGTTTCTGTTATAATATTTTGCAAATAAATAACATTTCTTCATACATTTAGGTCAACATGTATTCTGCTACATTTCTTTGGTGAAAATAATAATAAAAATTGAATTTGTATTTTTTTTTCAAATGTCTCTATTATTTTTTTTATTTTGTATTACATTTTTTTTTTTTACTATTTTATTTTTCAGCACACTGTGACCAAAGCAATACAGTGTTACCATAGCAACATTGAGCTACTCTGGGCAAGTGATCAAAATTTTTTTTTTGTAAACACATTATGATTGCTAATACCAATGTATTTCATTGATATTTGCAATCATTGTTACTGAATGAAACTGATTCATTCAGTCTTTTGTTATGATTAGCTGTGATTGGGCAAAGATGATCACATGATGCAGATGGGCTTTGATTGGCCCTGTCTGTATCAAGTGACTTTTAAATATGTGTATATCACCTAACCCCAAAAACCCCTCAAAAAGTCACGCTTTCTCCCCAGAAAGCAACACAGTATTATAACCTTTTTGAAATAAATAAACAAATTCAAATAGATGAATATAATAAAGTTCAAAAAATTCAAAAATGAAAAATGAATAAAAAATATATAAATAAAAAGTCCAATGCAAAGTGTCCCAAAATGTCCCAATATAAACAAAAATAGTGTCAAACAAAAATAGTGTCCGAAAATTGTCCAAATATCCAAATTTTATTCATCCAGTCAGAAGAAATTCCCTTTCATCCCGTAATACCTCGAAAAAAACAAATTCAGAAATCTAGTGCATTACCTTTATAAATAATATATTCTCTCCGTGCAAAAACAAAACACAAAACACAAAAATGTGCAAAAACTATATATGTGTATCTCTTCCGTGCACATGTGAATGAACTGTGACCACTCAGTGAACACTGCAACACTGTGTATCCACCAGCACCAATAGTATTAAATACTATTACCCTCTGTATCCATATACCAGCATCCAAATGAGATCTTCTAAATGCTCCAATGAAATTATTCCAAGGTCCTCAAAAGACAAGAAGGGTCTCAAGGCTCATATTCAAGGTGTAATAAAAAGATTTAATAAGAACTTACATTAAAATTTCATTATTCCGGCTTCCAACATGCTTCCTATGTGAGTCCTATCAAACAAATGCAATTTGCCATGTGTTGACAACCCACAAAATGGCCGCGGCGACACTTCCGGTCTGCGTGCGTGCGTCACTACGTCACACCCTTAACGCGTTTCGTCACTTCCGGACTTCGAAGTCCGGAAGTGACGAAACGCGTTAAGGGTGTGACGTAGTGACGCACGCACGCAGACCGGAAGTGTCGCCGCGGCCATTTTGTGGGTTGTCAACACATGGCAAATTGCATTTGTTTGATAGGACTCACATAGGAAGCATGTTGGAAGCCGGAATAATGAAATTTTAATGTAAGTTCTTATTAAATCTTTTTATTACACCTTGAATATGAGCCTTGAGACCCTTCTTGTCTTTTGAGGACCTTGGAATAATTTCATTGGAGCATTTAGAAGATCTCATTTGGATGCTGGTATATGGATACAGAGGGTAATAGTATTTAATACTATTGGTGCTGGTGGATACACAGTGTTGCAGTGTTCACTGAGTGGTCACAGTTCATTCACATGTGCACGGAAGAGATACACATATATAGTTTTTGCACATTTTTGTGTTTTGTGTTTTGTTTTTGCACGGAGAGAATATATTATTTATAAAGGTAATGCACTAGATTTCTGAATTTGTTTTTTTCGAGGTATTACGGGATGAAAGGGAATTTCTTCTGACTGGATGAATAAAATTTGGATATTTGGACAATTTTCGGACACTATTTTTGTTTGACACTATTTTTGTTTATATTGGGACATTTTGGGACACTTTGCATTGGACTTTTTATTTATATATTTTTTATTCATTTTTCATTTTTGAATTTTTTGAACTTTATTATATTCATCTATTTGAATTTGTTTATTTATTTCAAAAAGGTTATAATACTGTATCAAGTGACTGCCTCGACCAGTCACAGCTAACAACATAATTGTATACAATGGATGGCATGGCAGGAGTCAGCATGTGCATCCTGACCGGTCTACAGCTACACAGCCCCATACACAACAAACTGTGACGCTCTGTGTGTCCTGACACCTTTCTATCAGCTTCAGTAGTTCTTCTATTGGATCGGTCTACACAGACCAGCCTTCTCTACCCACATGCATCAGTGAGCCTTGGCCACCCATGACCCTGTCACTGGCTCACCGGTTTTCCTTCCTTGGACCATTTTTGGTTGGTTCTGACCACTGCAGACCGGGAATATCCCACAAAAGCTGAGGTTTCGGACTTACTTTGACCCAATCATCTAGACATAACAATTTGGTCCTTGTTCAAGCTGCTAAAATCCTTACACTTGCCCATTTTTTCTGCTTTCAACACATCAGGTACAACATGTTCACTTGCTGCCTGTGATGCCTATGAAATATGTTGGCCTTGGATCTTTTGTTTCTTGGGTAATTTTTACAGTAAAGCATTGTTGCTCAAATGCCAGGAGCATGAGAGGTGTCTGATGTAATCAGGGGCGAACTGACAACTCATGGGGCCCCTGGGCAATAGGAGATCATGGGGCCCCTGTGTCCTTGCCCACACTCAAAGCACACCCAAAAAAGCCTATAAAAAAGGTACCAGGGGCATTTCATGGGGCCCCCTACTGACCCCGGGCCCTTGGGCAGTGCTCAATTGGTCAGTACTAGAGATGAGCGAATTATTCAAAAATTTGATTCGGCTGATTCGCCGAATTTGCGGGAGAAATTCGATTCGATGCAAATTTATTTGCCGCGAATTTACCTTATTAAAAGGGTTTCTAGGCTTCAGAGAGCCTTTATATTAGTGCAGAACACTGTACCTTTAATTTAAATGCCCTTGGAGTCTGCTGGGGAAGAGAAATAATACTGTCAGTCAGTATGACATGCAGATGAGTGCCGTCGATCTTAGAATCACCGCACACTTCACTCATTTGGGCAGTCACGGGGCACGACGAAGAAGAAGAAGAAGAATGAAAAGAAGAAGAAGAAGAATGAAAAGAAGAAGAATGAAAAGAAGAATGAAAAGAAGAAGAAGAAGAAAAAGAATGAAAAGAAGAAGAATGAAAAGAAGAATGAGAAGAAGAATGAAAAGAAGAATGAAAAGAAGAATGAGAAGAATGAAAAGAAGAAGAATGAAAAGAAGAATGAGAAGAAGAATGAAAAGAAGAATGAAAAGAAGAAGAAGAATGAAAAGAAGAAGAAGAAGAAGAATGAAAAGAAGAATGAAAAGAAGAAGAAGAAGAATGAAAAGAAGAAGAAGAAGAATGAAAAGAAGAATGAAAAGAAGAAGAAGAAGAATGAAAAGAAGAAGAAGAATGAAAAGAAGAAGAGGAAGAATGAAAAGAAGAAGAAGAAGAATGAAAACAAGAATGAGAAGAAGAATGAAAAGAAGAATGAAAAGAAGAATGAGAAGAATGAAAAGAAGAATGAAAAGAAGAAGGAGAAGAATGAAAAGAAGAAGAATGAAAAGAAGAATGAAAAGAAGAAGAAGAAGAATGAAAAGAAGAAGAAGAAGAATGAAAAGAAGAATGAAAAGAAGAAGAATAAGAATGAAAAGAAGAATGAAAAGAAGAAGAAGAAGAATGAAAAGAAGAAGAATGAAAAGAAGAATGAAAAGAAGAAGAAGAATGAAAAGAAGAAGAAGAATGAAAAGAAGAAGAAGAAGAATGAGAAGAAGAATGAGAAGAAGAATGAAAAGAAGAATGAAAAGAAGAATGAGAAGAATGAAAAGAAGAATGAAAAGAAGAAGAAGAAGAATGAAAAGAAGAAGAAGAAGAATGAAAAGAAGAATGAGAAGAAGAATGAAAAGAAGAATGAAAAGAATGAAGAAGAAGAATGAAAAGAAGAAGAAGAAGAATGAAAAGAAGAAGAATGAAAAGAAGAAGAAGAAGAATGAAAAGAAGAATGAAAAGAAGAAGAAGAAGAATGAAAAGAAGAATGAAAAGAAGAAGAAGAAGAATGAAAAGAAGAAGAAGAAGAATGAAAAGAAGAATGAAAAGAAGAAGAAGAAGAATGAAAAGAAGAAGAATGAAAAGAAGAAGAATGAAAAGAAGAAGAAGAATGAAAAGAAGAAGAAGAAGAATGAAAAGAAGAAGAAGAAGAATGAAAAGAAGAAGAATGAAAAGAAGAAGAATGAAAAGAAGAAGAAGAATGAAAAGAAGAAGAAGAAGAATGAAAAGAAGAAGAAGAAGAATGAAAAGAAGAATGAAAAGAAGAAGAAGAAGAATGAAAAGAAGAAGAAGAAGAATGAAAAGAAGAAGAAGAATGAAAAGAAGAAGAAGAATGAAAAGAAGAATGAAAAGAAGAAGAAGAAGAAGAAGAAGAAGAATGAAAAGAAGAAGAAGAATGAAAAGAAGAAGAATTCCAGTACAGCAAAAAGTGTATCTGCAGAGAGCTCCGCTATTTCTGACAGTTCTCTGACAGTTCCTTCACATTTACAGCGGTTGAAACATTGTATCTATTTATTTCCGAATAAAAACATCTGTATCCTAAATGGAAACAAATAGATACAATGTTTCAACCGCTGTAAATGAACTGTCAGAACTGTCAGAAATAGCGGAGCTCTCTGCAGTGACACTTTTGCCGGCTGATCGGGAAAAATTTGATTCGTGCACCCGAAGTTTGCTAAAATTCGGATTCGATGCGAATCGAATTTTTCCTGATATTCGAAACGAATTCCACTTCGCCAGGTTCGATTCGCTCATCTCTAGTCAGTACGCCCCTGGATGTAATTTTTTTAACCCAAAGGAACAGAGTCACAAGATATTCTGCTTAGAGTAAGATAAAAACTTGTTTGTGGAATTGAATGTTTTTATGACATCTAGTAATGTCACATTAGAAGATAAGAACCTGTTTAAAGACATCTACTTGCTTGAGAAGTTAGAAATCTTTAAGTTTACAGTAGATGAGAAGAAGTTTGGCGTAGATAAGAAGAGGTTTAGGGTAGATAAAAAGCTGATCTGAAGCAAAAGTGTGTCTTTTCAGATAACAATGTTGTCTCAATATGGTGGCTGAACATGACTCTGTTATCCTCATGGAACCTTTCTGCTAGCTCCTCCTAGAGTGGGTGTGGCTCCTGCCCACTTATGGAAAGCTGCCAGAAAAATGGTTTAAAAGCCGGAAGTCCAAGCTGGATTGATTGGAGAAGCCTCCTAGTTGCCAGAGGATGCTCTGACGCTGGGACTCTTGCCAAGGCTATTCGGGCTCATCAATTGTTCGTGCTTACAGCTTCCCCATGACCCCCCTGGGCAGTATGGTTCAATGGGGTCTGTTTCTTCTCGTCTTCCCATAGCTTTGGTAATGTATTAATTCTATGCTGTGACGTTGTCAAATGATGTGTCTATTTCATGCTGTAATGCTCACATTATTATTGGTGTGTGTTATTATGCAGATTGTGATGACAATAAGATATATCCTCCTGTGTGTCGTGTGATAATTAAAATGGAGGTTTTGACAGTGCAAGAATATTGCAGTTGGATTCTGTTATTTCTTGGGGTGCCGAGTTAATGCTATGATGTGCCAGGGCAGGTGTTCATTGGGTAGATGGTCTTTCATATGCATAGAATATGTACGCCTGGATGTCAGTCCACTTCCTCAATCTCAACCTCTCCAAAACTGAGCTCCTAGTATTCCCCCCAGCCCGTGCTACCCCAACTGACTTCACCATAAATATCGCTAACACCATCCTCAGTCCATCCCCTCACGCCAGGGTACTAGGTGTAATCCTAGACTCCCATCTGTCCTTCCAGCCCCAAATGCAATCACTGATAAAATTATGTAGACTTCACCTCAGTAACATCTCCAAGATATGACCGTTCCTAGCCCCGGAAACCACTAAGCAACTTATTCACTCCCTTGTTATATCTCGCCTTGACTACTATAACTCGCTCCTCATTGGCCTACCTCATCATAGACTATCCCCCCTCCAGTTATCATGAATGCTGCTGCCAGACTCATCCAACTCACTAACTGTTCTGCATCAGCCACCCCTCTCTGCCAATCCCTCCACTGGCCTCCATTCAGTGTCCTCCACCCCTCTCTGCCAATCCCTCCACTGGCCTCCACTCAGTGTCCTCCACCCCTCTCTGCTAAACCCTCCACTGACCTCCACTCAGTGTCCTCCATCCCTCTCTGCCAATCTCTCCACTGGCTCGCAATTGCCCAACGAATAAAATTCAAAACCCTAACAATGACATATAAAGCCATCCACAGCACTGCCCCAATTTACATAACCGATCTTATCTCTAAATATCACCCAAACCGTACCCTCCACTCCTTGCAAGACCTCCTACTCTCTAGCTCCCTTATCTCCTCCTCCCATGCTCGTCTCCAAGACTTCTCCAGGGCATCACCCATCCTGTGGAACTCCCTACCCCAATCTATCAGACTATCACCTACTCTACTTGCCTTTAGGCGATCACTGAAAACCTATCTCTTCAGGGAAGCCTATCCCGCCCTCTGCTAATTCTGGTATCCTCTACTCTTCCAACCACTCCATCCCCCACAGTGACTACCTACTGTACCACTCACCCTGCCCTCCTAGATTGTAAGCTCCCAGGATCAGGGCCCTCTAATCCCTCTTGTATCGAACTGTATTGTTACTGTATTATCTCCCACTATAATGTAAAGTGCTGAGCAAACCGTTGGCGCTATATAAATCCTGTATAATAATAATAATATATAATGGTGTAAATGCTGATTAAAAGTACCTCCATGACTACATGTTGATTGTATGCGTGTATACGACTTGATTTTAGTTATTGCACCCAAGATTTGCCATTACAGTGCCATTCAGATACCATTGTAACAAGATGTAACATTATTCACTTTTCCTTTCAGTGGTCCTAAAGCTATGGCTGATCGGTGTATAGTTCCTTTTTGAGCATGCTCTGATCTAGGATTGCTCAGTTAACTCAAGACAACCAACGTAATTGTTTCAGTTCAATTGCCAACAAGAGGAAGAAGACAAAAAAAGGCCTACAATGCAATCGACTCACTTAACATCAACCTAAGGATAGCACTGCCTTTTAGCAGCATGTTGTTCTCGGCCCCTGTGTTCAGTAGGAACAATTTCTCAGAGGCGATGAGGGAGAGCAGGGCAGCTCATTAAAATGAATTCTGAATTGGGAAATAAAGCTTCTCAGGCTGCCTGAGGCTGTTTGAGTAGGTAGGAGACGAAGAACAATCACTCTCAATCAGCAAATATAGACGTACGTATCATTAGTGCAAGTTGAAGAAGCCTCCTTACCCCCGGTACTTCACTGTAATCTCCAAAATAAAAAATTCAAGGCATCGGTAATGTTTGACATCAACGACATAACTGTTAGTCTTTTTTTTTTTTTTTTTTCTTAATAGAGTTATATAACTTTAATATTTATTTCCCTTTAAAAAAGAAAATGTAGATTGACTTCTCGGCAAAACATTTTTCATAGCAAGAGCAAGCAGGATAACATGATACTAATATAATGAGTGATTTACTAGCTCGGCTCGGAATTTTCTTCTTTTTTTTTTCCTCCAGCTATTTCAGATAGAGCTGAAGTTCATTTAGTCAAGTTTGTAGAAACATATTGCCCGAGGTGACACATTGAGTGGTCTAGAAAACTCACAGTCTCCAACATGAAAATAATAATAAAAAATGTATAAAAATTGTTAGTCAATATTAATCCGAGCAAGTGTTAATTTGAAGTAATGTTGTTTTTCTTGAGGCGGGACATCCACCGATGATGTGACCTAAAAAACAGACAAAACAAATTGTGAAAAATAATGTTTTAAAATATACACTCACAGGCAGGAGCGGACTGACCCTTTGGAAACTCAGGCACTGCCCGAGGGCCTGGGGTCAGTAGGGGCCCCATGAGATGCCCCTGGAACCTTTTTCATAGGCTTTTTTGAGTTTGGGCAAGGACACAGGGGCCCCATGATCCCCTATTGCCCGGGGGGCCCCATGATTTGTCAGTCTGCTCACAAGCCACTTTATTAGATCCACCTTGCTACTATTGGGCTGGACTCCCTTCTGCCTTCAGAACTGCCTTCATTCTTCGTGGCATAGATTCAACAAGGTGTCGGAAACATTCCTCAGAGATTTTGGTCCATATTGACATGAGTTATTGTTGCCTTTCTATCATCTGGAAGCAGTCTGCCCATTCTCCTCTGACCTCAGCAAAGCATTTTCCTCCACACAACTGCCGCTCACTGGATATCTTTTCTTTTTTTAACATTCTCTGTAGACCCTAGAGATGGTTGTGTGTGAAAATCCAAGTAGATCAGCAGTTTTTGAAATCCTCAGACCAGCCTGCCTGACACTAACAATCATGCCACTAAAACATTTTCTCTTTAAGAAACTCAAACCCCTAAACCAAAAATACCAAACAGTATAAATAAAAATTGATTTATATTATTAATGTTATTTATTTTATTATTTATTTATAATTTTTTTTTTTAATTATTTGAGTGTACACAATTTTTTACTGACCTCAGCAAGTCATTTTCCTCCACACAACTGCCGCTCACTGGATATCTTTTCTTTTTTTAACATTTTCTGGTTGTGTGTGAAAATCCAAGTAGATCAGCAGTTTTTGAAATCCTCAGACCAGCCTGTCTGACACTAACAATCATGCCACTAAAACATTTTCTCTTTAAGAAACTCAAACCCCCAAACCAAAAATACCAAACAGTATAAATAAAAATTGATTTATATTATTAATGTTATTTATTTTATTATTTATTTATAATTTTTTTTTTTAATTATTTGAGTGTACACAATTTTTCACGTTAATTGGAGTGTACACAGAGTAATTTTTTTGCATGATTCATGTGTCACTCACAGTTGAATCTGGTATGAATATTTATTTATTTTGCACTAATATAGTTTATATTTAAATAATTTTTATTAGAAAGATTTTGAAACATACAAAACAACTGAAAACAATGGTGTAAAGGGGTTCACAATTAATACAAGCAAAGTATGTATAGAAAAGGATGGATTGACAGTACCTCGCCATTTGGCCGAGGTACATTGCAGAGTTTTGCTTTAGCTACATGAGAGGTATGCTACATTTTGTGAACCAGTTGGAACTTTAGTAGGTATATTTAAGGGGGGATTAGAAAGGGAAGGAGGGGCGAAGGGGAGAGGTAAAGGCACCTAAGTTGTCGGAGTCATGTAGTGTGGGGGGATATTATAGAATCATTTTATTGAACACTTGGGATTATGTAACCATCGAGTCCAGTGGGTCTCAAATTTGTGATACGAGAAATTATGGAGGGCTGTTCTTCTCTCCATCTCGCATAAGAAGTTAAGGTCGGTCAGTAGTCGGGACAAGGTAGGGGTGTTAATAGAACGCCAGAGCCTGGTGATGTTAAGCTTTGCAGCTGACAAAATGTGTATGGTAACAATGCGTGAAGATAGTGGAATTTTGTCTATGCCAATATGGAGGAGCGCTAGAGCAGGGTTTGGGGATATTGGGGTCTTCACGATTGAGGAGATTAATTGGAAAACTTGATTCCAGTAAGAAGTAAGGGATTTGCACGCCCACAGCAAGTGGAGAAGGGAACCTGTTTCACCGCAATGTCTCCAGCAAGTTTGGGGATGTTGAGGATAAAATAAGGACAGCTTGACAGGCGTTAAGTACCATTGATGGAGTATTTTCAAATATGATTCCCAGTGTGAGCTGCATTTTGAGGCTTTGAAAGTAGTGGTGAAAATTCTCTCCCAGGTGCAGAGAGATATTGGTTGGTGAATTATTTTTTCCCAGTTTGCTAGGGACGATGTATATGTGGTGAACTGTGAATCAACCAGAATTGTATAAAAAGTTGATATACCTTTTTTTGGGTAAGTTGATTTTTGAAAGAAGTGATGTGCAGTTGCTGGGATTTTTATGTTAAATGGTACATTCGTCTTGTAGAGGGTATGGGTTAAGCGTATATAGGTGAAATATTCAGTAGCCGGGATTCGATATTTGTCCCGAATAGTCTGAAAGGAGTGTAATTTATTGTTAGTGTATAGATCTTGTATATGGAGTATTCCATGGTTTATCCATAGGTTTAGGTTTAAATGAGGAGAGAGGAAGTGTAGGGACGAAAGTGGAGTGGGAATTTGGAGGTTGTCTTTGCGTAATTGGGTATGAGTAATAAAGTCCTCCCAAGCTGCTAGGGAAGCTCGTATGCAAGGATGGTTGTGTGGGTTTGCAGGGTGTACTCCGCAGGGTATAAATAGTAAGTCTGACAAGGTGTTTGGTAGGAATAGGGAGGTTTCCATAAGAGTCCAGGTTTTGCTTATTGTGGGCTGCCTCCAGAAGAAGAGTTGTTCCAGTAGAGCGGCAAGGTAATATGATTTCACATGTGGGAGGCCCGCTCCGCCTCTGGAGGGAGGACGGATTAGAAGATTTGTGACACACCTAGGCTTTTTCGAATTCCATAGGAACTTGTTCAGTATTGCCTGAAGTTTTGTAAAAAAGATATGGGGGACTGGGATAGGGAGTGTTCTAAAGATGTAGAGTATCTTGGGCAATATACACATTTTGACTGTCGCCATTCTGCCTAACGTCGAGAGGGTAGTGGTGCGTAGACCTTTAATCTCTTGTGGGATAGATTCAAGTAATGGTTTAAAGTTAGCATTATATAGTTGGTTAGTCTTTGGAGTGACTTTTATTCCTAGGTACGGAACGCTAAATTTTTCCCAAGTAAAGGGGAAGTGTTTAGAAATTAGATTTTGGGTATTCTCAGGTGTGTGTAGATTCAGTATGGAAGATTTCGGCTCATTAAGTTTGTAGTAAGATACGGATGCGTAGTTTTGGATGTGCGTTTGTATCGTGTTGAGGGAGTTGTATGGGTTGGTGACCCTTAGGATAATGTCATCTGCAAATAGACTGATCTTGCGTTCGGATTTTAGGAATTTAATTCCTGTGAATTTAGGGTCGTTTCTAAGGTTGGTTGCTAGTGGTTCAATAAGAAGGGCAAAAATTATAGGGGATAATGGGCAGCCTTGTCTAGTTCCGTTAGAAATGTAGAAGGGTTGAGATAGTGTGCCGTTGGTTAGAACTCTAGCTGAAGGTCTAGAGTAAAGGGACAAAATGGCTGATAACATCCAATCGGATATTCCACATTTTCGCAGGGTATGTGTCATAAATTGCCAATGGATTCGGTCAAACGCTTTTTCTGCATCGAGCGATAGTAGGAGCAAGGATTGGGTATTTAGTTCAAGGTGGTGTATCAGGGATAAGATTCGTCTAGTGGAGTCGGGGGCCTGTCTACCAGGAATAAATCCTACTTGGTCTGGGTGAATTAAAGTCGGTAGGTAGGGGAGTAGTCCCAGGGCTATTATCTTAGCGTATATCTTTATATCTGTGTTGAGAAGTGAGATTGGTCTATAATTTTGTACCAGTTGAGGGTCTTTACCAGGTTTCGGAATGGTGGTAATTATTGACTGTAGCATGTCTTGGGGGAATTCTCCACATGTAGCGGCATGGTTGTATAGGAGAGATAGGTGCGGAGTGAGGTTGGGGGCAAGTGTTTTGTAATATTCATTGGTGAAGCCATCGTTCCCTGGTGATTTGTTCAGAGGAAGGGTGCGTATGATTCTCTCTATCTCAGGAGAGGCGATCGGTACAGAGATAGATGCAAGTTGGGACTGAGTTATGCGTGGGAGATTAGTGCTATGTAGAAACTGTTCGATTGGTTGTGTTGTTGGTTGGATTGTATTAGTGTCATCTTTTAGGTTATATAGTGTCTGGTAGTAGGCCGCAAAAGCATTGACAATGTCTTGTGGGTTTGTCAGGGTGTCGTGTAAAGTAGGATGTCGGATTGTGGATATCTTGGTTTTAAGTCATTTTTGTTTAATAGTCTTGCTAAGGAGCGAATTTGCTTTGTTGCCTAGTGCATAAAATTTGGCTTTTGTTTTTTGCAGATTAGCGTCGTATGCGTGTAGAAAAATGGTTCGTAATTTATTTCTATCAGAATTTAGGGTCGCTGTTGTGGCTGGATTTGGGTGCTGTTTATTAAGTTTTTCATTTAAGCGGATGGAGGTCATGAGTTGGTCAATTCGTCGGGAACGTTGTCTCTTAATGCGGGAGTTTAATTGGATGAGGATACCTCTCATGTAGGCCTTGTAAGCCGGCCAGAGTGTGGTGATGGATATATCAGGGGTGGAATTGGTATCAAAAAAAAATTTGTGAGCTTCTTGGATATGCTTCAGGTTTTCCGGTGTTGTTAGAAGTGAGGAATTAAGTCTCCAGATAGGTGGTAGCGCTGCATTTTGATCGTCTTCCAATGATATTTGGATCGGAGCATGGTCGGGCCAGGTTATGGTCCCTATTTTGGATGACGTCACCTGTTGCAGTGTCCATTTGTCCATTGTAAACATGTCTATTCGTGAGTATGAAAGATGTGGAGGGGAGTAATAAGTATAGTCCCGTTCAGAACCATGTTGACATCTCCAGATGTCATAAAGGTCGTTGTCATGGAGAAATTGGTTAAAAGTAGGTTTCGTGTATTTGGAAGTGGAGGATGAGTCTATTTCCGAATTTCCCATAATGTTTAAATCGCCACCAATGATGAGTTTCCCTTGTTTATGTAGGGAGATGGTTTTGAAAAGTTTACGGTAGAAACGTAATTGTTTGCGGTTCGGTCCATAAACATTCACTAAAGTGTGGGTCTTGTCATTTATTTGGCACACTAATATGTGGAAGCGTCCTCATGGATCCGCTGCCTGTGATAGAATACGGAATGAGAGAGAGTCATTGATGGCTGTGATCACTCCATTCTTCTTTTTGGCGTTGGTCGCCATGAATATTTGAGAGAAGCGATGAAGGTATAGTTTGGGTGACTTTTTGGTAGCGAAGTATGTTTCCTGTATGAAGAGTATGTCCGCTCATGACTTCCGTGCTTCTTTAGATAGTAATGATCGCTTATATGGTGAGTTTAGGCCTCGGACGTTTAAGGACGTAAGATTAATCATTGGTATTTATAATTCCAAGATTTTCCGTAAACTGAAGTGTTATTTGGGAGAATCGTAAGATTGTGTATTTTTCGAGAGGAGGAGTGCTCGAGTGTAGGTGATGGATCTGTGACTCAATCGGAGCGTTGAGGGAAGTATTCCAAGGTGTGTCGCAGTAGATAACACTTTTGTATTGAGTGGATGTCCAATGGTGCCAGGGTAAGGAAGGGGTGAGGGTATGGTGAACAATAAAAAACCATTTGCGAAAACTGCAAATATCTTGTGTAGCCAACATTGCTACGTCAAAACTGGAGGGTTCAGGAGGGTTTGACCGCTAGGGTGGCGGTCAGGCCAATTGTAAAAACTTTGAGCAAAGTTCAAGGGTTTTAGGCCAAACGCCAGACAGATCAAATGAATGAGTGGCTCCTGGGAGAGCGTGTGAGTATGTTTAGTAAAAAAAAGAAATATGTCCTGTAGGGGCTATGTTGCCTCCATAAAACTATGCGTGGGTTCTTGTGATTCCGCAGGGATGATATTCTAGGTTTTTAGTAGATCCAGGCCTGCCTCCAATGTTTTAATGGTGAAGATCCTACCATTTTGCTGCACCATTAATTTGGTGGGGAACCCCCATTGGTAGGCTATGCCGTGGTTTCTGAGGGCCTTGGTGATTGATAGCATACGTTTCCTGTTAAGGAGGGTAGCCTTAGATAAATCCGCATATAAGCGGAGATTTGTGTGTGATGGCGGGAGCGGTGGTGGGTTTCGGCCCGCCGACCTAATTCTGTCTTTTACGTGGTAGAAATGAATGCGTGTTAAGACATCTCTAGGGATAGATGTTGGTAAAAAGGAGGGTTTAGGTAGGCGATGCGCATGGTCAATTGCGAGCTCTAAGTCAGATATTGATGGTAGGAGGATTTTGATGTATTGCTGTATGTATGGGAGTAAGTCATCGTTTGCGACAGATTCGGGGATTCCTCTGAACTTAATGTTGTTGCGGCGTGATCTGTCTTCCAAATCGGCCAATTTTTTATTAATTTGCTCAATGTCGGATGAGTGATCTGTGTGAGCATCAATTAAGTTGTTGTGCGCTGCAATGATGTCTCCCATGCTGTTTTCAATGTGGTTTATTCTGTGTTCCTGTTGTTGTACTATATTTGATATTTGGTTAAGTGACATGAAGATATCATTTGTAGAGATTGGCGCAAAGACGTGAGCATGCTTCTCATGCATATCTCTGTCAGAGGTATATCCGACGCAGGGAATGCGTCTATGTCAGGCATGACTGGGTGGGATAGGTGTGATGGAGGTTCTGAGGCCTGGAATAGTGTGCTGGGGTCCTGCTCTAGCCGTGGCCTGGACTTAGCTGGGCTGCGTGATGTAGGGGACAGTGGGGGTGACAACTCACCAGGGTCCCCGGGGTAGAGCGGGTGCTGCAGCCTGGAATCCCTTTACCTGGACCTGTAGTCCTCCTGTTGGTCGCTGCTTCTGTCTCCCTGCTTGCAGCCGTGGGCGCCATCTTGGATTCCCGGCCCGACGGCCGGGAAGAATTGAGTCAGCTTTCCGGGCTGATCCGCCGTTTTTTTCCTCCTTGGCATGTCTGCGGAGGGTCGGGCACCTTATGTAAGCGGTGCGGTGTCACGCTTGTGTCCCAGGGCCGGTTTGTGCCGCTGTGTGGCTGGCGGGTGGACGGCACTGCCTCACTGCACGTCCACCTTCATAGCTGGCCGCGCATGCGCCCCCGCACTAATATAGTTTAAAAGGTATATACATTTAAGTGATTTTTGAAGGTAATACACTATTTTAGTTATATTTTCTCGAGGTATCACGTGGTCTGGAATGGAGAAACAAAGTTGGACACACTGGATTGAAATATTTTGGTGGACTACTCATATTTGGATATTATTTTTGGACACAAATTTTTGGATGGTTATATTGGATTATTTATTTATATATATATATATATATATATATATATATATATATATATATTTTATTCATTTTAGATTTATTTTAATAATTTTTATTTATATTGTTTCGTATTTTTGGTTTAGGGGTTTGAGTTTCTTAAAGAGAAAAGGTTTTAGTACCGTATATACTCGAGTATAAGCCGACCCGAATATAAGCTGAGGTACCTAATTTTACCACAAAAAACTGGGAAAAACTATTGACTCGAGTATAAGCCGAGGGTATCAGTGGGGGGAATAGTGCCCTATCATTGGTGTCAGTGGGAGGAATAGTGCCCCATCATTGGTATCAGTGGGAGGAATAGTGCCCCATCATTGGTGTCAGTGGGAGGAATAGTGCCCCATCATTGGTGTCAGTGGGAGGAATAGTGCCCCATCATTGGTATCAGTGGGAGGAATAGTGCCCCATCATTGGTGTCAGTGGGAGGAATAGTGCCCCATCATTGGTGTCAGTGGGAGGAATAGTGCCCCATCATTGGTATCAGTGGGAGGAATAGTGCCCCATCATTGGTGTCAGTGGGAGGAATAGTGCCCCATCGTTGGTGTCAGTGGGAGGAATAGTGCCCCATCATTGGTATCACTGGGAGGAATAGTGCCCCATCGTTGGTGTCAGTGGGAGGAATAGTGCCCCATCATTGGTATCACTGGGAGGAATAGTGCCCCATCATTGGTATCAGTGGGAGGAATAGTGCCCCATCATTGGTATCCCTGGGAGAAACAGTGCCCCATCGTTGGTGTCAGTGGGAGGAATAGTGCCCCATCATTGGTATCACTGGGAGGAATAGTGCCCCATCGTTGGTGTCAGTGGGAGGAATAGTGTCCCATCATTGGTGTCAGTGGGAGGAATAGTGCCCCATCATTGGTATCAGTGGGAGGAATAGCGCCCCATCATTGGTGTCAGTGGGAGGAATAGTGCCCCATCATTGGTGTCAGTGGGAGGAATAGTGCCCCATCATTGGTGTCAGTGGGAGGAATAGTGCCCCATCATTGGTGTCAGTGGGAGGAATAGTGCCCCATCATTGGTGTCAGTGGGAGGAATAGTGCCCCATCAGTATCAGTGGGAGGAATAGTGCCCCATCATTGGTATCACTGGGAGGAATAGTGCCCCATCGTTGGTGTCAGTGGGAGGAATAGTGTCCCATCATTGGTGTCAGTGGGAGGAATAGTGCCCCATCATTGGTATCAGTGGGAGGAATAGTGCCCCATCATTGGTGTCAGTGGGAGGAATAGTGCCCCATCATTGGTGTCAGTGGGAGGAATAGTGCCCCATCGTTGGTGTCAGTGGGAAGAATATTGCCCCATCATTAGTATCAGTGACACCAATGATGCGGCACTATTCCTCCCATTGACACCAATGACACTTGCTGACCCCTGTTGCAGTATGGTGCTGCTGCAGCCAGCATGTGTGGTTGCAGCAGCACCTCTGCACTGCACACTTACCGGCTTTTCCCTCACTCGATTTTTGCGGGTCCGCTCGGCTCTGCCTCCTCACCCGTGATTGGCCGCCTGTGTACCTTTCCTGAGATACAGTTCTGGTGGCCAATCACCGGTGAGGAGGCGGAGCCGAGCGGCAGGAGTGAGGGAGTGGCCGGAGTGACGGAAGGAGCAGCGCTTCCTGGATGGATCATCGTGGGAGCCAGGTAAGAGCAGCCCTCTGCCCACCCCTGTACGTGCCCCCCTTGACGGAGCCTCGCGCCCCCCCCTGCAGACGTTGACTAGAGTATAAGCCGAGGGGGCCGTTTTTCAGCACAAAAAATGTGCTGAAAAACTCGGCTTATACTCGAGTATATACGGTAATAATTTTGCTTTCGAGGGTGAAAGTGTGACTTTTCTTGGGGGTGGTTATAGTAAGAGTTTGTATTTAGTTCTTATTTTTTTATTTTATGGAAATTGCCGATTGATTAATTGTTTAACAATCATGCCACGTCACCTAAATCCCCTTTCTTCCCCATTCTGATGCTCAGTTTGAACTTAAGCATGTCATCTTCACCACGTCTAGATGCCTAAATGCATTGAGCTGCTGCCATGGGATTGGCTGATTAGCTATTTACTGTATGTTACCAAGCAATTGAGCAGGTGTACTAATAAAGTGGCCGGTGAGTGTAGATTGTAAGCTCCAAGGATCAGGGCCCTCCTATTCCTCTTGTATTGTTGCTGTATTGTCTCCCGTTATATTGTAAAGAGCTGAGCAAACTGTTGGCGCCATAAATCCTGTATAATAATAATATATAAATCCTGTATAATAATAATAATAATAATAATAATATATAAATCCTGTATAATAATAATAATAATAATAAGTATTTTTTGGTCTTGCCTTGAGTTGGTTACCCTCTTTCTTGACAGTTAGGAGCCCCACCATCCTAAGGCCCCCAGAAGAACCTTAAGTTTTTTCATTTTTGGGGTTCATTGTGTTTATGTTCTGTACTGTTATTACTATGGAACTGTCTTTGGTAATATAAACATCCTTCAGAAGGTTGTGAGCTTTTTTCAGTGTATTCACCTATAACAGAAAACAATTTGTAGCTCAGGGACTGTAGAAGATCATACATGTAGTGAGCAAAGCCAACATAAGAGCATAGATGCCATAGAATGCCATATTTATTGTACAAAATTTAAAAGGGACATAATAGTGACCATACCCACATGGAAGAAAAATATATTTAAAATATTTTTAAAAAATATTCTTCCCAAGTATATTGATATATACAGTATTTGAAATGCTAACATTTTGCCCATATTCAATATACTTCAATAAATATATATATTTATCCAATCAGCGTATGAACCCTTTGAAAAAAGTTGTGTATCTTTCAGCTTCTCTCCTTATTAGGGATTGGCAACACTTTCTTGAAGCGGCGGAAACTGTAAGCTATTTTGTAGTTTTCAAAGCACACAAATCTGTTTGGTCCACTGACACGTTGAGGAGTCCAAAAAGTGCGGTAGGCTGCAGAGAGACGGAGTGCGCGCGCCGCAACGAGGTAGGACGTAGGTGGCCCCGGTGGACACGTGAGATGCGCACATTGCTGCCCTTGGCACAGCGGCGGTGTACTTCTGCTTGGTTTTATCTTATGAGTTACACAGCAGGCCCCAGAGATTGACTTCTCGTTTTGTATTCCTCTCATATCACATAAGTGATCTATAGAGTAACTGCTCCTGACTGCGAGGCCAAAACTGACGAAAGTGGATGCTGCTGCTTTCCATGGCTTCGTCTCCAGAAAGTAATCATGTTTGAAAGGCGATTAATGGGTTGCACTTTATTGTGGGGGGGGAACAAGGTAAAAATAAAGGGTCTGAGTGGGGGGAAATATAGAAAATGCACATTTCAAATACATCCGTAAGGTTGGTATAGATGACGGACACTGAAAATGGAAAAAAAAAAAATCTAAAAACATTTATCTAAAAATATTGTAAATCGAGGGACATCGTTGTCGGGATTAGAGCTATTTTTTAAAAAAAATTATGTTTATTTATACAAAAAATCACCAGCGCCAAAAAATATATATTGTGAAATAATTCCCAAATAAATGCTGCTGCTCCTTAGTGACAACACTAATAAAATAACAAAAAAACATCAAAACAGCACAAATAAATAAACACTCAAAAATAGTCCCACTCCAAAAAATAGAATATGGTAAGTAAAATGAAATTTAAGCTCGAAAGAGCAGGGCCCTCGAACCCCTCGTGTATTGTATTGTTACTGTCTTGTCTCATGTTCTGTCCCCCTTGCTACTGTACAGCGCTGAGCAAACCCTTTGGCGCTATATAAATACTGTATAATAATAAGGACTTTCAATTTCAAAACAGTGCAAATAAATAAACACTCAAAAAAATATATTAAATGATACAAAAAAATACAGAAAAAATATAATATTTAAATAGTCCCACTCCAAAAAATAGAATATGGTGAGTAGAATGAAACTGAATAAGGACTTTAAATTTCATTCTACTCACTATATTCTATTTTTTGGAGTGGGACTATTATTATATTTTTTTCTGTATTTTTTTTTTGTATCATTTAATACATTTTTTTGACTGTTTATTTATTTGCGCTGTTTTGATTTTTTATGTTTGTTTATTGTATTTTTATGGTGCAAAGCGATGCGTAAACTGTTGGAGCTGTATAGATCCCGTATAATAATAATAAAAGTATATAAAATAACAAAAAACATCAAAACAGCGAATATGGTGAGTAGAATGAAATTGAATAAGGACTTCATCATAATTGGGTTTTTCCAGTATACAAACCTGAAGAGTGTAGCAGGGGTCTCCAAACTGCGGCCCAGGGTCGGATGTAGACCTTTGCTTGCCTTTGTCTGGCCCCCCAGGGCACTTTTTCCTCCTACTGATAGCAAACACTGTTCCACCCACTGACACCAACAATGGGGCAAAATTGCTGCTACTGATATCAAGAACGGGTACTATTCCTCCCACTGACACCAACGGTAGCATACTATTTGTCCCGTTTACACCAACAATTGGGCATAATTCCTGCTACTCATATCAACAACGGGCACTATTCCTCCCTCTGACACCAACGATAGCATACTAGTCTTTCCATTGACAACAACAATGGGGCATAATTCCTGCTACTGATTTCAACAACGAGCACTATTCCTCCCACTGACACCAACAATAGCATACTATTCCTCCCACTGACACTTGCAATGGGGCATAATTCCTGCTACTGAAACCAATGATAGCATACTCTTTGTCCCACTGACACCAATGTTAGGGCACTATTTGTCCCACTGACACCAACAACGCGGCACTATTCCTTCCAGTGACACCAACAACAGGGCACTAGTCCTTCCACTGACACCAACAACTGTGCACTATTCTTCCCACTGACACCAACAATGGGGCACTGTTCCTCCTACTGAAACCAACAAGGATGCACTATTACTTCCACTGACACCAATGATGGGACACTATTCCTGCCACTGACACCAATGATGGGACACTATTCCTGCCACTGACACCAATGACGGGGCACTTTTTCTCTCACTGACACCAACAACATTGCACTATTCCTCTCCCTAATACCAAAGATAAGTTGTTTACTCCCACCAACACCAGGACAATGTCTACTCCCAATAGCTGCAATCTGCCCCCCCTAAAGTCTGAAGGACAGTAAACTAGCCCTTTGCTTAGAAAGTTTGGAGACCCCTGCTGTATAGTATATTGAAGCACTGGGGTTGATTCATAGAAGCAAGGGAAGCTCTGTCTTCTATCATCCAGACTTCAATATCCCTACCAACGACAACAACCTGGCTACTTCCCAATTCCTCCACCTAACCTCCTCTTTCGCGCTCACACAGCACACTCAATCCTCCACCCACATCGAAGGGAACACCCTGGACCTCGTCTTCTTCCACCTCTGTACCCTCAACTAGTTCTCTAACACCCCCTTCCCACCACTTCATCATGTTCTTCATCTCCCCTTCCCCCAACTCCCCCCCCAAAAACGCCAAACCATCACCAGCCGCAACCTCTGCAACCTGAACCCGGCCCCCCTCCACTCGGCCGCCGACCGCCTACATGACAGCATCCTCTCACTGTCATGTCCTGACATAGCCATCACCTTGTACAACGACTCACTGTCAGCTGCCCTAGACTCTCTGGCACCCCTAACCACACGTAACATCAAACCCAGGCCGCTTCAACCATGGCACTGGAGAGACTGTGGCGCAAAACCAGGACCCCTCATGCATTCTCCCTCTACAAATCTGCCTTCCTCACTTACACCTCCTCCCTCCACGCCGCCAAGCAGGCCTACTTTGTTAACTTGATCAACACCCTCTCCTCCTGCCCTCGCCGACTCTTCTCCACCTTTAACTCCCTGCTCTCTCCCCCCCTCATTTACTCAGTACCTCTCTCACCGCCCACGAGATTGCCACCCATTTCCACAACAAGATTGACACTATCCGTAAGGACATTGTCAACTTGCAATCTACCTCCCCACCTAGCCTCCCCACCCCCGTCACCCCTTCATCTCCCCCCTCCTCTGCCCTCACAACAGCACTGCCCCCCACCTCTCCCAAGGACCCGCCCACCGTAACCCCCCCTGCACTGCACTCCCTCAGCCCTGTCACCACTGAGGAAGTCGCCAAAGTCCTCTCAGAAGCCCGCCTCACTACCTGCCCCCTGGACCCTATCCCCTCTCAACTCCTCCGGTCACCCCCCGCTTCCCTCATCCGCTCCCTCACCCACATCTTCAATCTCTCCCTCTCTACTGGCTCATTCCCCTCCCCCCTAAAGCACGCGCATATCACTCCCATCCTCAAAAAGCCCTCCCTGGATCCCGCGGACCCCAACAACCTCAGACCCATCTCCCTGCTGCCACTCACCTCCAAGCTCCTTGAGCGCATAGTCTACGATCGCCTACGCTCCCACCTTACTGACAACAACCTCCTTGATCCACTACAGTCCGGCTTCCGTCCCCTACATTCCACTGAAACTGCCCTCCTCAAAATCACTAACGACCTACTAAACGCCAAAGCCAAGGGCGACTACTCTGTCCTCCTTCTCCTGGACCTCTCCGTGGCCTTCGACACAGTTGACCACCCCCTCCTCCTTAATAAACTACTCTCCCTTGGCATCAGAGATACCGCTCTCTCCTGGTTCTCATCCTACCTATCCCGACGCTCCTTCAGCGTCACCTACAATGGTGCCACCTCCCCCTCCCTCCCCCTCTCTGTTGGGGTCCCCCAAGGCTCTGTCCTTGGACCCCTTCTCTTCTCCATCTACACCTCCTCCCTGGGCAAACTCATATACTCCCACGGCTTCAACTATCACCTCTACGCTGACGACACCCAAATATACCTCTCCACCCCTCTCCTCACCTCCACTATCTCGCATCACTCACCTCCTAAACGACATCTCAGACTGGATGTCGCTACATTTCCTCAAGCTCAACCTCTCCAAAACCGAGCTCCTCGTCTTTCCCCCTGCCTACACCCCCCCCCCCCCATCCTATCCATCATCACCAACAACTCCACTATCATTCCCGCCCCGCAAGCCAAAGTCCTTGGCGTCATTCTTGACTCAAACCTCTCTGTCAGGAATGGACTGGCCAGCAATGGTGGGACTCACCTGCCTTTTGATCTGCAGTACCAGGGCTGGCCAGCGGATGCTCCCAACAATCAGAGACTCAACTTTGCAGCCAGCTAACACCTGGAACTGATTATGCTGGGGTATTTAAGGGATGGCCAGACCCACAGACTCTGCCTTGGTGTTGTGTTTCTCTTGGGCCCTGTATCCTGTTCCTGCTCTCTGTTCCTGTCTGATTCTCTGCTGACCCTGCTCTGATCCCTGGCTTGTCTGACCATCCCTCTGCCTGACCCTCTGTACTACGCTGCCTGCTACCTGTTCTGATCCCTGGCTTGTGACCCTGACCATCCCTCTGCCTGACCCTCTGTACTACGCTGCTAGCTACCTGCTGAACCTGGCCTGTGACCCCGACCAATCTCCGCTTGCTCCCCCTGTACCTACCTGCCCAATTGATATTGACCCGGCCTGCCTGACGACGCTTGCTTGTATGTACTGTTATCTGTGGGTGGTTGGTTTGGTTTGTTTGCACTGTATTATGTTTAGTATTGCACTGCATTTATGTTTGTATTGTTAGTGTTAATAAATTATATTGTTTATCACATATCTGAAGTCTGCGTTTCCCTGCGTCAGTCACACACCTCTGGTCACACCTGGGAGCCCTGACACTCTCCTTCCAACCTCATGTCAAATCACTCACAAACACATGCAGGCTCCACCTCCGTAGCATTGCCAAGATACGTACCTTCCTCACCCCAGACACCACCAAACTTCTAGTACACTCCCTCATCATCTCACGCCTCGACTACTGCAATTCTCTTCTCACCGGCCTACCCAAGCGCAGGCTCTCCCCACTCCAGACTATCCTGAACTCAGCGGCTAGACTCATCCACCTTACCACCCGCTCCACCTCTGCCACCCCCCTCTGCCTCTCCCTCCACTGGCTCCCGATTGCCCAATGCATCAAATTTAAACTTCTAACCCTGACCTACAAAGCCATTCACAACACTGCCCCTGACTACCTCACCAACCTGATCCCCAAGTACCGCCCTACCCGTACCCTTTGCTCCTCACAGGACCTCCTTCTATCCTGCTCCCTGGTCTCCTCCTCCCATGCACGACTGCAAGACTTCTCCAGGTCCTCCCCCATCCTCTGGAACTCACTGCCCCAATCCATCAGACTATCACCTTCCCTCCTCACATTCAGGCGCTCCCTCAAAACCCAGCTCTTCAGGGAAGCCTACCCCACCCTCACCTAACGGCCATTCTCCCTCTTTCCTCCCACCCCTCATTCCCCTCAGCCACTTCCTACTGTACCATTACCCCCCCCCCCCTCCTAGATTGTAAGCTCAAAAGAGTAGGGCCCTCTAACCCCTTGTACCTTGTTTGTTATTGTTGTACTGTGCCATGTATTGTCCCCCCCCCCCATTGTACAGCGCTGAGCAAACCCTTTGGCGCTATATAAACTCGATGTAATAATAATAATAATAATCCAGTCATGAAGTGACACCCAGCCCCAGTCTTTCAGCATTTCAACACATGTTTTGACTTTCCATACTTATATTGTGGAAGTAAAACTTTATTCTTTACTGGTGGAGCATGAAAAGGCTTTGGAAGAATTTTCCTGAACCTTGGTCTCAAAAAGGTTAAGAGCCACTGCTGTAGGTATGTAGCACTACCCTCTTGAGGGTCGCTGGATTTGTTTTGGGTACCCCTAAGAGCTACACGGCCAGGCAACATGCATTTTCCACACTTTTACATTCAGAGTCAGTAAACAGCCCTTGAGCTGGTTTTTAACTGGTTTTATTAAGGGGTTCACAACCTGGATGGCAGTCTAGGAGTATATGGGATGTCCGGGGAACAGCAAACTTGAGGACAAACATCTTAGCAACAATGCTGTACAAGCATGTATATCAAAAATACCAACTGTCTCTATTATGGAGCACTGAAGTCCCCTCAGACCCCAGATAAATCCTTTTCACCAGGCTGCACTGAGGGTATCCCTGGGCAAGTTAGCTAACTAGTTGGGTCTTGCACCGGACCGCCCTCTCTCTTTATTTGGCACAGGGGGTGTAGGAGTACTCACATTGTCCTGTCAGTGTGGTGGGTTGTAGCTCCTGTGAGGATTTTCGCCTGACTGGCTCCTTCTCTGCTGCTCCCTAAGAGACCTTGGGCAGTGGAGATCCTGCTTTCCAGGATCCTGCCTGTAGGTAGACTCCTCTCTCTGGGACCTCCTCCCAGGCTCCACACTCCAGCCTTCTCTCAGTCCATCTTCCACCCGACTCCTCACCTTGGTTCCGCCACATTTAAGAGTTGTCCACAGTCACTATGCCTAGCCTCCTGCCTGGGGATGGGCCAAGGTCCCTATAACATGCACATCTTGGCCTCCTCCCCTCCTCCGCCCCTCTTCCAGAAAGAGGATGGGCCAAGGTCCCTCTAACATGCACATCTGGGCCTCCTCCGCCCCTCTTCCAGAAAGAGGATGGCCCAAGGTCCCTCTGGTAGCAATTGTGCACACAGAGATGGATCATCCATTTTGTTCCAAACCCTCCATCTTGTATCTCTCTCTCCCTCTTCCCTCATCCCCCCTCCCTCTCTGTTGAGTGACATGTGGTCTGGATGAGGCAGAGGTCACAGGCAGTCAAGCTCAGCGGGAGAGCTCCAGGGCTATAAAATCCTAACCTAGCTGGTGCATAGATGTCTGTTAGCTGCTCAATCTGGGATATCGTAAAGCCATAAACCAAGTCCTCACTGAGCTTCATAGACATTCCAGCTAGCTGTGAAACAGACTTACATTTAAAAACCCAGTTTTCCCATATAATTTTATATCTCCAAATAGGAAATAATTACACAAACATGGAGCACATATTCGGATGTCTCTCTTTGATACAGATCGCCTGATATGTTACACCCCCTAGCTGACAGCTCCAGGAGAGCAGAAAATGACATCTCCTTGGCCGTCAGGCAGATCTGTCATGTTTCATATCTAAACATTCAGCAGATGCATCTGCATATTGATCTACGAGTGGCAAGGTGCTAAACGCACGAGGGTAGGTTGTGGGCCATGATGTGGGCTATGAGGGATTTTTGTTCTAGCTGGGGTCTCCACCTACACCTCCCTCCCCAAATGAGGAGGTTGGTTCTCTGCTTCAAGGAGACACCCTGCTGAGTTCCTAGAAAAAACTGTTATGCTTGGAGCAGAAAGCTAAGCTGAGTTGAGCTAAGTTGAAGATTCTCCCTTATAACATCGGAAACCAACTTTGGGAGACGCCCCTTTTGCTCTGTAAGTTGAAAGCTGCTTAAACCAAGGCTTTTGGCAAGTACTCTAGCTCTTTAAATTCCTTTCTGTTATCTCTTTGTTGTGTTATTGCTCTTTGTATATTTATATATATATTGGCTACATCCTTTTCTGTAAATATTTTTATTGCACCCTTTTGACCTTTTTGTAATAAATCTTACTTTCTGAAAGTGTTGAACTGTTTCTAAAGCTCTTTAATGCAAACTAAGAATCCCTGCCTCTAAAGAGCACTACTGTGTATGTGTTTTAAACTTCGGTATATCTCTGCCTGCGGTGACAGTGGTATACGGACGCTTGTGCAAACATCATAGTGTTATTGCCAAGTTTCCTCTTTCTCTGTACAAAAAGGAGGTGGTGGCAGTGTGAAGGGTTAATTGCGTAATTAACCTGACCCAGTAACAATCGCTCCCAGGCTGCCGGTACACAGATTGTGGTCCATTAGCTGGAAAATCTTTGTGCAGGGTGCAGCTGGGCGTGGCATTGTTACGCATGTGACAGAGCAGTTTTAGATTGGCTAGTCCTTCAGTCACGAGTTTGGTGAGAGGGGCTGGGGTCTGACGCAGCAATCGTCACACCTCTAACATGCACATCTGGGCCTCCTTCGCCCCTTTTCCAGAAAGAGGATGGTCCAAAGTCCCTCTAACATGCAAATATTGGCCTCCTCCCCTCTTCCAGAAAGAGGATGAGCCAAGGTCCCTCTAACATGCACATCTGGGCCTCCTCCCCTGCGCCACCCCTCTTCCAGAAAGAGGATGGGCCAAGGTCCCTCTAACATGCACATCTTAGCCTCCTTCCCTCTTCAAGAAAGAGGATGGGGCAAGGTCCCTCTAACATGCACATCTTGGCCTCCTCTCCTCTTCCAGAAAGAGGATGAGCCAAGGTCCTTCTGTCATGCAAATCTTGGCCTCCTCCCCTCTTCCAGAATGGAGGATGGGCCAAGGTCTCTCTAACATGCACATCTCCGCCTCCTCCCCTCTTCCAGAAGGGAGGATGGGCCAAGGTCCCTCTAACATGCACATCTCGGCCTCCTCCCCTCCTCTGCTACCCTCTTTGAGAAAGTTCTCTAGGTTTCTGGAAGGGTTGGAGGGCTCCATAAGCCCTGTCCTGTACAGCCTTCCAGCCTGTCCCAAGGCGAACTCACTACCTCACTCCCAGGCTGACTCATCCCAGGCTGCTGCCCAGCCTCTAACGAACAAAATTCCTATCTAGCTTACCTTGAGGGCAGTTACAGGCATATTCAATTTTAGAAAAGGCTTCCTAAGAAATGGTCTGAATGGTTCCTCTGGGTTTTTTTTCTAATGGTTGAACTGGATGGACTTTTGTCTTTTTTCAGCCAGACTAACTATGTTACTATAAAAAGGTTGTGAAATGCTGATTTATTTTATTAGATTAGAGCAGATAGCAGAGAGTGACATAAAATACAATTAAATAAAATATTGGCGAATAATAAAAGCTGAGCTTTTCCCTGTCCTGCATTTAACAGAAGAATAAATCAAGTAAACCGGCGGGGTGCCTCCCATGGTGGCCAGCCTGGTTGTCACTTCTTTCATGCAAATAGGAAAGCCAACGGCAGCAAGTTATGCAGAGTATTCTGTGTTACTGTTTTAGTTTTATTCATGTTTTTAAAGTTTTATAAACAAGCTCCATTCCTTCCCCATTTCTATTGGATCCAATTGCAACAGCTTGATGCCTCAATAATACATTTTCTCCTCTACACAAATGTTGCCCGAAATCAAAAAGAAAAAAAAAAACGGCATACATTTACGGTACAGAGATACTATAATTTACATTTATATAAAACATATAACCTATATTTGTATTAGCATTTAAAAGAACACAATGTAACCAGTTCAGCCTCGGAAGATTTTACCCCCTTCATGATCAGAGCATTTTTTTGCTACTTTAACTGGTAATTGCGCGGTCGTACCCATATGACATTTATATCATTTTTTCACACCAATAGAGCTTTCTTTTGGAGATATTTAATCTCTGCTGGGATTTTTAATTTTTTAATTTATTTATTTTTTATTATATATCTGAAAAAAGACAGAACATTTTGCTATTTATTTTCTGATATAAAACATATCCAGTAAAAAAAAATAAAAAAAATTAAATTTCTTCATAACGTTAGGCCAAAATGTATCTGGCTACATGTCTTTAGTTTGTGCGAAAGTTATAGCGTCCACAAACGACGGCAGGGGCGGACTGACAACTCATGGGGCCCTCGGGCAATAGGGGATCATGGGGCCCCTGTGTTCTTGCCCAAACTCAAAAAAGGTACCAGGGGCATCTGATGGGGCCCCCTACTGACCCCGGGCCCTCGGGCAGTGCCCGGGTTTCCAAACGGTCAGTCCGCCCCTGAACGATGGTCTATATACCGAAATGTTTATTTATGTACTTGTTTTATTCTAGTAATGGTGGTGATCAGCGTCCAGTAGCGGGACTGTGATAGTTACATAGTTAGTCTGGCTGAAAAAAGACAAAAGTCCATCCAGTTCAACCATTAAAAAAAAAAACAAAGTTATAATCCTACACCCACAGTGGATCCAGAGGAAGGCAAAAAACCCAGCAAAGCACGATCCAATTTGCTCCTGCTGGGAAAAAATTCCTTCCTGATCCCCCGAGAGGCAATTGGATATTCCATAGATCAACTTTCCCTACAAATGTTATATCCAGTTATATTCTGTGTATCCAAGAAAGAATCCAGGACTTTCCTACAGCAATCCACTGAGCTGGCCACAACCAACTCTGGAGGGAGTCTATTCCACATTCTCACAGCTCTCACTGTGAAGAAACCTTTCCGTGTTTGGAGATTAAATCTCTTTTCCTCCAGATGCAAAGAGCGCCCCCTTGTCCTCTGTGATGACCTCAGGGGGAATAACTACACTGAGTTCACTATATGAACCACTGATGTATTTATCCATGGAGATCATATCCCCCCCCCTATGTATTATACATGGAGGTCATATCCCCCCTTATGTATTATACATGGAGATCATATCCCCCCCTTATGTATTATACATGGAGATCATATCCCCCCTTATGTATTATACATGGAGATCATATCCCCCTTATGTTCTATACATGGAGATCATATCCCCCCTTATGTATTATACATGGAGATCATATCCCCCCCTTATGTATTATACATGGAGATCATATCCCCCCTTATGTATTATACATGGAGATCATATCCCCCCCTTATGTATTATACATGGAGATCATATCCCCCCTTATGTATTATACATGGAGATCATATCCCCCTTATGTTCTATACATGGAGATCATATCCCCCCTTATGTATTATACATGGAGATCATATCCCCCCTTATGTATTATACATGGAGATCATATCCCCCCTTATGTATTACAGATGGAGATCATACCCCCCTCATGTATTATACATGGAGATCATATCCCCCTTATGTTCTATACATGGAGATCATATCCCCCCTTATGTATTATACATGGAGATCATATCCCCCCTTATGTATTATACATGGAGATCATATCCCCCCTTATGTATTACAGATGGAGATCATACCCCCCTCATGTATTATACACGGTGATCATATCCCCCCTTATGTATTATACATGGAGATCACATCCCCCTTATGTATTATACATGGTGATCATATCCCCCCCTTATTTATTATACATGGAGATCATATCCCCCTTATGTATTATATATGGAGATCATATCCCCCCTTATGTATTATACATGGAGATCATATCCCCCCTTATGTATTATACATGGAGATCATATCCCCCCCTATGTATTATACATGGTGATCATATCCACCCTTATGTATTATACATGGAGATCATACCCCCCCCCTTATGTATTATACATGGGGATCATACCACCCTTATGTATTATACATGGAGATCATATCCCCCCCTTATGTATTATACATGGAGATCATATCCCCCCCTTATGTATTATACATGGGGATCATATCCCCCCTTATGTATTATACACGGAGATCATATCCCCCCTTATGTATTATACATGGAGATCATATCCCCCTTATGTATTATACACGGAGATCATACCCCCCCTTATGTATTATACATGGAGATCATATCCCCCCTTATGTATTATACATGGTGATCATATCCCCCCTTATGTATTATACATGGTGATCATATCCCCCTTATGTATTATACATGGAGATCATACCCCCCCCTTATGTATTATACATGGAGATCATATCCCCCCCTTATGTATTATACATGGAGATCATATCCCCCCTTATGTATTATACATGGTGATCATATCCCCCCTTATGTATTATACATGGAGAGCATATCCCCCCTTATGTATTATACATGGAGATCATATCCCTCCTTAAGTATTATACATGGAGTTCATATCCCCCCTTATGTATTATACATGGAGCTCATATCCCCCCCCCCCCTTATGTATTATACATGGAGATCATATTCCCCCTTTTGTATTATACATGGAGGTCATATCCTCCTTATGTATTATACATGGAGATCATGTCCCCCCTTTTGTATTTTACATGGAGATCATATCCCCCTTATGTATTACACATGGAGATTATATCCCCCTTATGTATTATACACGGAGATCATATCCCCTTTATGTATTATACATGGAGATCATCACCCTTATGTATTATACATGGAGATCATATCCCCCCCTTATGTATTATACATGGAGATCATATCCTCTCTTATGTTCTATACATGGAGATCATATCCCCCTTATGTATTATACATGGTGATCATATCCCCCTTATGTATTATACATGGAGATCATATCCCCCTTATGTATTATACATGGAGATAATATCCCCCCTTATGTATTATACACGGAGATCATATCCCCCCTTATGTATTATACATGGAGATCATATCCCCCCTTATGTATTATACATGGAGATCATATCCCCCTTATGTATTATACATGGATATCATATCCCCTCTTATGTATTATACATGGAGATCATATCCCCCCGTTATGTATTATACATGGAGATCATACCCCCCCTATGTATTATACATGGAGATCATATCCCCCCTTTATGTATCATACATGGAGATCATATCCCCCCTTATGTAATATACATGGAGATCATATCCCCCCTTATGTATTATACATGGAGATCATATCCCCCTTATGTATTATACATGGAGAACACATCCCCCTTATGTATTATACATGGATACCATATCCCCCCCTTATGTATTATACATGGAGATCATATCCCCCCTTATGTATTATACATGGAGATCATATCCCCCTTATGTATTATACATGGAGATCATATCCCCCCTTATGTATTATACATGGAGATCATATCCCCCCTTATGTATTATACGTGGAGATCATATCCCCCCTTATGTATTATACATGGAGATCATATCCCCCCTTATGTATTATACATGGAGATCATATCCCCCTTATGTATTATACATTGAGATCATATCCCCCTTATGTATTATACATGGAGATCATACCCCCCCATATGTATTATACGTGGAGATCATATCCCCCCTTATGTAATATACATGGAGATCATATCCCCCCTTATGTAATATACATGGAGATCATACCCCCCTTATGTATTATACATGGAGATCATACCCCCCTTATGTATTAAACAGGGTGATCATATCCCCCTTATGTATTATACATGGAGATCATATCCCCCTTATGTATTATACGTGGAGATCATATCCCCCCTTATGTATTATACGTGGAGATCATATCCCCCTTATGTTTTATACGTGGAGATCACATCCCCCCCTTATGTATTATACATGGATATCATATCCCCTTATGTATTATACATGGAGATCATATCCCCCTTTATGTGTTATACATGGAGATCATATCCCCCTTATGTATTATACATGGAGATCATATCCCCCTTATGTATTATACATGGAGATCATATCCCCCCTTATGTATTATACATGGAGATCATATCCCCCCCTTAAGTATTATACATGGAGATCATATCCCCCTTATGTATTATACATGGAGATCATATCCCCCCTTATGTATTATACATGGAGATCATATCCCCTTATGTATTATACACGGAGATCATATCCCCCCTTATGTATTATACATGGAGATCATTTCCCCCCGTTATGTATTATACATGGAGATCATATCCCCCTTATGTATTATACATGTTGATCATATCCCCCCCTTATGTATTATACATGGAGATCATATCCCCCCTTATGTATTAAACATGGTGATCATATCCCCCCTTATGTATTATACATGGAGATCATATCCTCCTTATGTATTATACATGGAGATCATATCCCCCCTTATGTATTATACATGGAGATCGTATCCCCCCCTTATGTATTATACATGGAAATCATATCCCCCCTTATGTATTATACATGGAGATCATATCCCCCCCTTATGTATTATACATGGAAATCATATCCCCCCTTATGTATTATACATGGAGATCATATCCCCCCCCCTTATGTATTATACATGGAAATCATATCCCCCTTATGTATTATACACGGAGATCATATCCCCCCTTATGTATTATACATGGAGATCATATCCCCTTATGTATTATACATGGAGATCATATCCCCCTTATGTATTATACATGGAGATCATATCCCCCCTTATGTATTATACATGGAGATCATAGCCCCCTTATGTATTATACATGGAGATCATATCCCCCCTTATGTGTTATACATGGAGATCATATGCCCCCCTTATGTATTATACATGGAGATCATATCCCCCTTATGTATTATACACGGAGATCATATCCCCCCTTATGTATTATACATGGAGATCATATCCCCCCTTATGTATTATACATGGAGATCATATCCCCCTTATGTATTATACATGGAGATCATATCCCCCCTTATGTATTATACATGGAGATCATATCCCCCCTTATGTATTATACATGGTGATCATATCCCCCTTATGTATTATACATGGAGATCATATCCCCCCTTATGTATTAGAAGGGGTGATCATATCCCCCCTTATGTATTATACATGGAGATCATATCCCCCCTTATGTATTATACATGGAAATCATATCCCCCCTTATGTATTATACATGGAGATCATATCCCCCCTTATGTATTATACATGGAGATCATATCCCCCCTTATGTATTATACATGGAGCTCATATCCCCCCTTATGTATTATACATGGAGATCATATGCCCTTATGTATTATACATGGAGACCATATCCCCCTTATGTATTATACATAGAGATCATATCCCCCCTTATGTTTTATACATGGAGATCATATCCCCCCTTATGTATTATATGTGGAGATCATATCCCCCTTATGTATTATACATGGAGATCATATCCCCCTTATGTATTATACATGGAGTACATATCCCCCTTATGTATTATACATGGAGATCATATCCCCCCTTATGTATTATACATGGAGATCATATCCCCCCTTATATATTATACATGGAGATCATATCCCCCCCTTATGTATTATACATGGAGATAATATCCCCCTTATGTATTATACATGGAGATCATATCCCCCCTTATGTATTATACATGGAGATCATATCCCCCTTATGTATTATACATGGAGATCATATCCCCCCTTATGTATTATACATGGAGATCATATCCCCCCTTATGTATTATACATGGTGATCATGTCCCCCCTTATGTATTATACATGGAGATCATATCCCCCCTTATGTATTATACATGGAGATCATATCCCCCCTTATGTATTATACAGGGGGATCATATCCCCCTTATGTATTATACATGGAGATCATATCCCCCTTATTTATTATACATGGAGATCATATCCCCCTTTATGTATTATACATGGAGATCATATCCCCCTTATTTATTATACATGGAGATCATATCCCCCTTTATTTATTATACATGGAGATCATATCCCCCCTTATGTATTATACATGGAGATCATATCCCCCCTTATGTATTATGCAGGGGGATCATATCCCCCTTATGTATTATACATGGAGATCATATCTCCCCCTTATGTATTATACATGGAGATCATATCCCCCCTTATGTATTATACATGGAGATCATATCCCCCTTATGTATTATACATGGAGATCATATCCCCCTTATGTATTATACATGGAGATCATATCTCCCCCTTATGTATTATACATGGAGATCATACCCCCCCTTATGTATTATACATGGAGATCATATCCCCCCTTATGTATTATACATGGAGATCATATCCCCCTTATGTATTATACATGGAGATCATATCCCCCCTTATGTATTATACATGGAGATCATATCCCCCCTTATGTATTATACATGGAGATCATATCCCCCTTATGTATTATACATGGAGATCATATCTCCCCCTTATGTATTATACATAGAGATCATATCCCCCCTTATGTATTATACACGGAGATCATATCCCCCCTTATGTATTATACATGGAGATCATATCCCCCCTTATGTACTATACAGGGAGATCATATCCCCCCTTATGTATTATACATGGAGATTATATCCCCCCTTATGTATTATACATGGAGGTCATATCCCCCTTATGTATTATACATGGAGATCATATCCCCCCTTATGTATTATACATGGGGATCATATCCCCCCTTATGTATTATACAGGGGGATCATACCCCCTTATGTATTATACATGGAGATCATATCCCCCCTTATGTATTATACATGGAGATCATATCCCCCCTTATGTATTATACATGGAGATCATATCCCCCCTTATGTATTATACATGGAGATCATATCCCCCTTATGTATTATACATGGAGATCATATCCCCCTTATGTATTATACATGGAGATCATATCCCCTTATGTATTATACATGGAGATCATATCTCCCCCTTATGTATTATACATAGTGATCATATCCCCCCTTATGTATTATACATGGAGATCATATCTCCCCCTTATGTATTATACATGGAGATCATATCCCCCCTTATGTATTATACATGGAGATCATATCCCCCCTTATGTATTATACATGGAGATCATATCCCCCTTATGTATTATACATGGAGATCATATCCCACTTATGTATTATACATGGAGATCATATCCCCCTTATGTATTATACATGGAGATCATATCTCCCCCTTATGTATTATACATAGTGATCATATCCCCCCTTATGTATTATACATGGAGATCATATCTCCCCCTTATTTATTATACATGGAGATCATATCCCCCCTTATGTATTATACATGGAGATCATATCCCCCTTTATGTATTATACATGGAGATCATATCCCCCTTATGTATTATACATGGAGATCATATCCCACTTATGTATTATACATGGAGATCATATCTCCCTTATGTATTATACATGGAGATCATATCTCCCCCTTATGTATTATACATAGAGATCATATCCCCCCTTATGTATTATACACGGAGATCATATCCCCCCTTATGTATTATACATGGAGATCATATCCCCCCTTATGTACTATACAGGGAGATCATATCCCCCCTTATGTATTATACATGGAGATTATATCCCCCCTTATGTATTATACATGGAGGTCATATCCCCCTTATGTATTATACATGGAGATCATATCCCCCCTTATGTATTATACATGGGGATCATATCCCCCCTTATGTATTATACAGGGGGATCATACCCCCCTTATGTATTATACATGGAGATCATATCCCCCCTTATGTATTATACATGGAGATCATATCCCCCCTTATGTATTATACATGGAGATCATATCCCCCCTTATGTATTATACATGGAGATCATATCCCCCTTATGTATTATACATGGAGATCATATCCCCTTATGTATTATACATGGAGATCATATCTCCCCCTTATGTATTATACATAGTGATCATATCCCCCCTTATGTATTATACATGGAGATCATATCTCCCCCTTATGTATTATACATGGAGATCATATCCCCCCTTATGTATTATACATGGAGATCATATCCCCCCTTATGTATTATACATGGAGATCATATCCCCCTTATGTATTATACATGGAGATCATATCCCACTTATGTATTATACATGGAGATCATATCTCCCTTATGTATTATACATGGAGATCATATCCCCCTTATGTATTATACATGGAGATCATATCTCCCCCTTATGTATTATACATAGTGATCATATCCCCCCTTATGTATTATACATGGAGATCATATCTCCCCCTTATTTATTATACATGGAGATCATATCCCCCCTTATGTATTATACATGGAGATCATATCCCCCTTTATGTATTATACATGGAGATCATATCCCCCTTATGTATTATACATGGAGATCATATCCCACTTATGTATTATACATGGAGATCATATCTCCCTTATGTATTATACATGGAGATCATATCTCCCCCTTATGTATTATACATAGAGATCATATCCCCCCTTATGTATTATACATGGAGATCATATCCCCCCTTATGTATTATACATGGAGATCATATCCCCCCTTATGTATTATACATGGAGATCATATCCCCCTTATGTATTATACATGGAGATCATATCCCCCTTATGTATTATACATGGAGATCATATCTCCCCCTTATGTATTATACATAGAGATCATATCCCCCCTTATGTATTATACACGGAGATCATATCCCCCCTTATGTATTATACACGGAGATCATATCCCCCCTTATGTACTATACATGGAGATCATATCCCCCCTTATGTATTATACATGGAGATTATATCCCCCCTTATGTATTATACATGGAGGTCATATCCCCCTTATGTATTATACATGGAGATCATATCCCCCCTTATGTATTATACATGGAGATCATATCCCCCTTATGTATTATACATGGAGATCATATCCCCCCTTATGTATTATACATGGAGATCATATCCTTCTAATGTATTATACATGGAGATCATATCCCCCTTATGTATTATACATGGAGATCATATCCCCCCTTATGTATTATACATGGAGATCATATCCCCCCTTATGTATTATACATGGAGATCATATCCCCCTTATGTATTATACATGTTGATCATATCCCCCCTTATGTATTATACATGGAGATCATATCCCCCTTATGTATTATACATGGAGATCATATCCCCCCTTATGTATTATACATGGTGATCATATCCCCCCCTTATGTATTATACATGGAGATCATATCCCCCCTTATGTATTATACATGGGGATCATATCCCCCCCTTATGTATTATACATGGAGATCATATCCCCCCTTATGTAATATACAGGTAGATCATATCCCCCCTTATGTATTATACACGGAGATCATATCCCCCTTATGTATTATACATGGAGATCATATCCCCCCTTATATATTATACATGGAGATCATATCCCCCCTTATGTATTATACATGGAGATCATATCCCCCTTATGTATTATACATGGAGATCATATCCCCCTTATGTATTATACATGGAGATCATATCCCCCTTATGTATTATACACGGAGATCATATCCCCCCTTATGTATTATACATGGAGATCATATCCCCCCTTATGTATTATACATGGTGATCATATCCCCCTTATGTATTACACATGGAGATCATATCCCCCTTATGTATTATACATGGTGATCATATCCCCCCTTATGTATTACACATGGAGATCATATCCCCCTTATGTATTATACATGGAGATCATATCCCCCCCTTATGTATTATACATGGTGATCATATCCCCCTTATGTATTATACATGGAGATCATATCCCCCCTTATGTATTAGATGGGGTGATCATATCCCCCCTTATGTATTATACAGGGGGATCATATCCCCCTTATGTATTATACATGGAGATCATATCCCCCCTTATGTATTATACATGGAGATCATATCCCCCCTTATGTATTATACATGGAGATCATATCCCCCTTATGTATTATACATGGAGATCATACCCCCCTTATGTATTATACATGGAGATCATATCCCCCCTTATGTATTATACATAGAGATCATATCCCCCCTTATGTATTATACATGGAGATCATATCCCCCCTTATGTATTATACATGGAGATCATATCCCCCCTTATGTATTATATATGGAGATTATATCCCCCCCTTATGTATTATACATGGAGATCATATCCCCCTTATGTATTATACATGGAGATCATATCCTCCCTTATGTATTATACATTGAGATCATATCCCCCTTATGTATTATACATGGAGATCATATCCCCCCTTATGTATTATACATGGAGATCATATCCCCCTTATGTATTATACATGGAGATCATATCCCCCTTATGTATTATACATGGAGATCATATCCCCCTTATGTATTATACATGGAGATCATATCCTCCCTTATGTATTATACATTGAGATCATATCCCCCTTATGTATTATACATGGAGATCATATCCCCCCTTATGTATTATACATGGAGATCATATCCCCCCTTATGTATTATACATGGAGATCATATCCCCCCTTATGTATTATACAGGGGGATCATATCCCCCTTATGTATTATACATGGAGATCATATCCCCCTTATTTATTATACATGGAGATCATATCCCCCTTTATGTATTATACATGGAGATCATATCCCCCCTTATGTATTATACAGGGGGATCATATCCCCCTTATGTATTGTACATGGAGATCATATCCCCCTTATGTATTATACATGGAGATCATATCCCCCCTTATGTATTATACATGGAGATCATATCCCCCCTTATGTATTATACATGGAGATCATATCCCCCTTTTGTATTATACATGGAGATCATATCCCCCTTATGTATTATACATGGAGATCATATCTCCCCCTTATGTATTATACATAGAGATCATATCCCCCCTTATGTATTATACATGGAGATCATATCTCCCCCTTATGTATTATACATGGAGATCATATCCCCCCTTATGTATTTTACATGGGGATCATATCCCCCCTTATGTATTATACATGGAGATCATATCCCCCTTATGTATTATACATGGAGATCATATCCCCCTTATGTATTATACATGGAGATCATATCTCCCCCTATGTATTATACATAGAGATCATATCCCCCCTTATGTATTATACACGGAGATCATATCCCCCCTTATGTATTATACATGGAGATCATATCCCCCCTTATGTATTATACATGGAGATTATATCCCCCCTTATGTATTATACATAGAGATCATATCCCCCCTTATGTATTATACATGGAGGTCATATCCCCCTTATGTATTATACATGGAGATCATATCCCCCCTTATGTATTATACATGGAGATCATATCCCCCTTATGTAATATACATGGAGATCATATCCCCCCCTTATGTATTATACATGGAGATCATATCCCCCCTTATGTATTATACATGGAGATCATATCCCCCCTTTTGTATTATACATGGAGATCATATCCCCCTAATGTATTATACATGGAGATCATATCCCCCTTATGTATTATACATGGAGATCATATCCCCCCTTATGTATTATACATGGAGATCATATCCCCCCCTTATGTATTATACATGGAGATCATATCCCCCTTATGTATTATACATGGTGATCATATCCCCCCTTATGTATTATACATGGTGATCATATCCCCCCTTATGTATTATACATGGAGATCATATCCCCCTTATGTAGTATACATGGAGATCATATCCCCCCTTATGTATTATACATGGTGATGGTATCCCCCCCTTATGTATTATACATGGAGATCATATCCCCCCTTATGTATTATACATGGGGATCATATCCCCCCCTTATGTATTATACATGGAGATCATATCCCCCCTTATGTAATATACATGGAGATCATATCCCCCCCTTATGTATTATACACGGAGATCATATCCCCCTTATGTATTATACATGGAGATCATATCCCCCCTTATGTATTATACATGGAGATCATATCCCCCCTTATGTATTATACATGGAGATCATATCCCCCCTTATGTATTATACATGGAGATCATATCCTCCCTTATGTATTATACATTGAGATCATATCCCCCTTATGTATTATACATGGAGATCATATCCCCCCCTTATGTATTATACATGGAGATCATATCCCCCCTTATGTATTATACATGGTGATCATATCCCCCCTTATGTATTATACAGGGGGATCATATCCCCCTTATGTATTATACATGGAGATCATATCCCCCTTATTTATTATACATGGAGATCATATCCCCCTTTATGTATTATACATGGAGATCATATCCCCCCTTATGTATTATACAGGGGGATCATATCCCCCTTATGTATTGTACATGGAGATCATATCCCCCTTATGTATTATACATGGAGATCATATCCCCCCTTATGTATTATACATGGAGATCATATCCTCCCTTATGTATTATACATTGAGATCATATCCCCCTTATGTATTATACATGGAGATCATATCCCCCCCTTATGTATTATACATGGAGATCATATCCCCCCTTATGTATTATACATGGTGATCATATCCCCCCTTATGTATTATACAGGGGGATCATATCCCCCTTATGTATTATACATGGAGATCATATCCCCCTTATTTATTATACATGGAGATCATATCCCCCTTTATGTATTATACATGGAGATCATATCCCCCCTTATGTATTATACAGGGGGATCATATCCCCCTTATGTATTGTACATGGAGATCATATCCCCCTTATGTATTATACATGGAGATCATATCCCCCCTTATGTATTATACATGGAGATCATATCCCCCCTTATGTATTATACATGGAGATCATATCCCCCTTTATATTATACATGGAGATCATATCCCCCTTATGTATTATACATGGAGATCATATCTCCCCCTTATGTATTATACATAGAGATCATATCCCCCCTTATGTATTATACATGGAGATCATATCCCCCTTATGTATTATACATGGAGATCATATCCCTCCTTATGTATTATACATGGAGATCATATCCCCCCTTATGTATTATACATGGAGATCATATCCCCCCTTATGTATTATACATGGAGATCATATCCCTCCTTATGTATTATACATGGAGATCATATCCCCCCCTTATGTATTATACATGGAGATCATATCTCCCCCTTATGTATTATACATGGAGATCATATCCCCCCTTATGTATTATACATGGAGATCATATCCCCCCTTATGTATTATACATGGAGATCATATCCCCCTTATGTATTATACATGGAGATCATATCCCCTTATGTATTATACATGGAGATCATATCTCCCCCTTATGTATTATACATGGAGATCATATCCCCCCTTATGTATTATACACGGAGATCATATCCCCCCTTATGTATTATACATGGAGATCATATCCCCCCTTATGTATTATACATGGAGATTATATCCCCCCTTATGTATTATACATAGAGATCATATCCCCCTTATGTATTATACATGGAGGTCATATCCCCCTTATGTATTATACATGGAGATCATATCCCCCCTTATGTATTATACATGGAGATCATATCCCCCTTATGTAATATACATGGAGATCATATCCCCCCCTTATGTATTATACATGGAGATCATATCCCCCCTTATGTATTATACATGGAGATCATATCCCCCCTTATGTATTATACATGGAGATCATATCCCCCTAATGTATTATACATGGAGATTATATCCCCCCTTATGTATTATACATAGAGATCATATCCCCCTTATGTATTATACATGGAGGTCATATCCCCCTTATGTATTATACATGGAGATCATATCCCCCCTTATGTATTATACATGGAGATCATATCCCCCTTATGTAATATACATGGAGATCATATCCCCCCCTTATGTATTATACATGGAGATCATATCCCCCCTTATGTATTATACATGGAGATCATATCCCCCTAATGTATTATACATGGAGATCATATCCCCCCCTTATGTATTATACATGGAGATCATATCCCCCTTATGTATTATACATGGTGATCATATCCCCCCTTATGTATTTTATACATGGAGATCATATCCCCCTTATGTAGTATACATGGAGATCATATCCCCCCTTATGTATTATACATGGTGATCATATCCCCCCCTTATGTATTATACATGGAGATCATATCCCCCCTTATGTATTATACATGGGGATCATATCCCCCCCTTATGTATTATACATGGAGATCATATCCCCCCCTTATGTATTATACACGGAGATCATATCCCCCTTATGTATTATACATGGAGATCATATCCCCCCTTATGTATTATACATGGAGATCATATCCCCCCTTATGTATTATACATGGAGATCATATCCCCCCTTATGTATTATACATGGGGATCATATCCCCCCCTTATGTAATATACATGGAGATCATATCCCCCCCTTATGTATTATACACGGAGATCATATCCCCCTTATGTATTATACATGGAGATCATATCCCCCCTTATGTATTATACATGGAGATCATATCCCCCCTTATGTATTATACATGGAGATCATATCCCCCCTTATGTATTATACATGGTTATCATATCCCCCCTTATGTATTATACATGGTGATCATATCCCCCCTTATGTATTATACATGGTGATTATATCCCCCTTATGTATTATACATGGAGATCATATCCCCCCTTATGTATTATACATGGAGATCACATCCCCCTTTATGCATTATACATGGAGATCATACCCCCCCTTATGTATTATACATGGAGATCATATCCCCCCTTATGTATTATACATGGAGATCATATCCCCCCTTATGTATTATACATGGAGATCATATCCCCCCTTATGTATTATAAATGGAGATCATATCCCCCTTATGTATTATACATGGTGATTATATCCCCCCTTATGTATTATACATGGTGATCATATCCCCCTTATGTATTATACATGGAGATCATATCCCCCTCTTATGTATTATACATGGAGATCATATCCCCCTTATGTATTATACATGGAGATCATATCCCCCCTTATGTATTATACATGGAGATCATATCCCCCTCTTATGTATTATACATGGAGGTCCTTCAGCCAGACTAACTATGTAACTATATAATAATCCCAATGATTTTAACATAAAAAATGTTTTTTACTTTTTTTATCTGTCTTTTTTCATTTTTTCAAAAAAAACCAAAAAAAAAACCAGTGGTGACTAAATACCACCAAGGCGGAAGGGGGTGAAAGTTCCCTGTATGGAAGTGGTTAAAAAAAATTAAAATGCGTTTTTTTTCTTTTTTTATATATACAATAATCACATGGAATATTTGTTTATTATAATATTACTGTACACACGGCTCAAAAAAAATGACAGGCAGACTTTGTAATCTGAGTTGCATCAAGTCAGTGAGACTCCTGGGATATAGATCTGGTCAGGTAAGTAGCAGAGGGGGTTGTTCATCAGTTTCAGCTGCTTTGGTGTTAATAAAATGAACAACAGGTGCACTAGATGGGCAATAATGAGACGATCCCCAAAACAGGAATGGTTTTACAGGTGGAGGCCACTGATATTTTTTCCCTACTCATCTTTCCTGACTGTCTTTCACTCGTTTTTCATTTGGCTAGGGTCAGTGTCACTACTGGTAGCATGAGGCCATACCTGGACCCTACAGAGGTTGCACAGGGAGTCCAACTCCTCCAGGATGGCACATCAATACCTGCCATTGCCAGAAGGTTTGCTGTGTCTCCCAGCACAGTCTCAAGAGCATGGAGGAGATTCCAGGAGACAGGCAGTTCCTCTAGGAGAGCTGGACAGGGCTGGAGGAGGTCCTTAACCCATCAGCAGGACCGGTATCTAGTGGGCCCTGTGCTCACTGCCCGGCATCATAGAGCTGGATTGTCATTGGCCATTGAACACCGGAATTGGCAGGTCCACCCCTGGCACCCTGTGCTTTTCACAGATGAGAGCAGGTTCACCCTGTGCACATGTGACAGACATGAAAGGGTCTGGAGAAGCCGTGGAGAACGCTCTGCTGCCTGTAACATGGTTCAGCATGACCGTTCTTGTGGTGGGTCAGTGGTGGTCTGGGGAGGCATATCCATGGAGGGACACACAGACCTCTACAGGGTAGACAATGGCACCCTGACTGCCAATAGGTATCGGGATGAAATCCTTGGACCCATTGTCAGACCCCTCGCTGGTGCAGGGGGTCCTGGGTTCCTCCTGGTGCAGTGGGTCCTGGGTTCCTCCTGGTGCAGGGGGTCCTGGGTTCCTCCTGGTGCAGTGGGTCCTGGGTTCCTCCTGGTGCGGTGGGTCCTGGGTTCCTCCTGGTGCAGGGGGTCCTGGATTCCTCCTGGTGCAGTGGGTCCTGGGTACCTCCTGGTGCACGGGGTCCTGGGTTCCTCCTGGTGCCGGGAGTCCTGGGTTCCTCCTGGTGCAGTGGGTCCTGGGTTCCTCATGGTGCAGTGGGGCCTGGGTTCCTGTCTTTTTTCATTTGTCAATAATCACAGGAAACATTTGTTTATTATAATTTTTTTTATAATAATCCCAATGATTTTACAATGAAAACTTTTTTTATTACTTTTTTTACAACTTTCGGTCTTTTGTCACTAATCACACGGAACATTTGTTTATTATAATATTTTTTTTTAATAATAATCCCAATGATTTTACCATGAACATTTTTTTCAAACTTCTCTGTCTTTTTTCATTTGTCAATAATCTTATGGAACATTTGTTTAGTACAATATATATATTTTTTTATAATACTCCCAATGATTTTACCATGAAAACTTATTTTTTTACTTTTTTTCAAATTTCTCTGTCTTTTTTGGTTTGTCAATAATCACTTGGAACATTTGTTTATTATAATATTTTTTTTATAATAATCCCAATGATTTTACCATGAAAACTTTTTTTTACTTTTTTAAAAATGTTCAGTCTTTTGTCAATAATCACAAGGAACATTAGTTTAGTGTAAATTTTTTTTATAGTAATCCCAATGATTTTACAATGAAACCTTTTTTTTTTTACTTTTTTCAAAACTTTCGGTCTTTTGTCAATAATTACATGGGACATTTGTTTAGTACAATCTATTTTTTTATAATAATCTCAATGATTTTACCACGAAAACATATTTTTTTACTTTTTTTCAAACTTCTCTGTCTTTTTTCATTTGTCAATAATCACATGGAACATTTGTTTCATAGATATATATATTATAATAATAACTATGATTTTCAAAACTTTTGGCCTTTTGTCAATAATCTAATGGATCATTTGTTTATTATAATATTTTTTTTAATAACTCTCCCAATGATTTTACCATGAAAACATTTTTCTTTTTTACTTTTTTTTCAAACTTCGCTGTCTTTTTTTGTTAGTCAATAATCCCATGTTTAGTATGTTTTGCTTAGTATAATATATATATATATATATATAATTTTTTTTTTTTAATAATAATCCCAATGATTTTACCATGTTTAGTTTAGTATAATATATATCTTTAGTATGATATAGATATATATACATATATATATACATATGTGTATATATATATATATATATATATATATATTTATTTATTTTTTTTAATAATAATCACAATGATTTTACCATGTTTAGTTTAGTATAATATATATTTTTACAATAATATATGTTTAGTATGATATATATATATATATATATATATATATATATATTTTTTTTTTTTTTTATTAATAATCACAATGCTTTTACCATGTTTAGTTTAGTATAATATATATTTTTACAATAATATATGTTTAGTATGATATATATATATATATATATATTTTTTTTTTTAATTAATAATCACAATGCTTTTACCATGTTTAGTTTAGTATAATATATATTTTTAGTATAATATTTGTTTAGTATAATATATATATATATATATATATATATATATATATTTATTTTTTTTATAATAATCAAAATGATTTTACCATGAAAACTTTTTTTTTTACTTTTTTTTTCAAACTTCTGTCTTTTTTCGTTAGTCAATAATCCCATGGAACATTTGTTTATAATATTTTTTTTATAATCCCAATGATTTAGCAGGGTTTTTGCAAATTTTTTTTTTTTTTTTGTCCACCTTTTTTTTTCTCTTCCCTAACTCTTTTAGATAAACACATTGCCGAAATGACAAATATTCCGACGTAGTTGCAAGTAGGGAGCTTTGCAATTACCTTCTGTCTCAAATCCCCGCCGAGTTGTTATTATTCGGGTGACAATAGCGAAAATCCCACTTTTTTATTTTTTTTTTGGCCCCGGCTCGCCCGATCCGTTTTGATGAAATGAACTTATATAGGCCATGTCACAGCTTTTTCTCTGCGCCCCTGTTGTTTGCGGCCGGGCTTATCATTTGTTATTGAAGCCCGGCTTGTGATGGAACGAGATCTCATTAAATGGCAGATAAACAGCGGAAGCCTCTTTGTGGAATATAATATGCATAGAGAGACAATAGACACCTCGCTTCTAATTAAAGCGCCGAGCGACCCGTCTTCATCCGAGCGCCATTAAATTGAAAGGTATTTTGCTGAATGCCCACCAGGCTTCTCCTCATCATTTATTTAAACAGCCCGCACCTCTCTCAGAAATTCAAAAAGAGATTGACTTGCTAATGAAGAACAAGAGTCGAGGAATCACTGCGCTTTGAAACAAAATTTACAGAATTTAAACGCGGCAGTTCACAAGCTGTAGAAAATTACATTTTGAAACAAGATCAGCAAACACCTAGGCAGGCTGCGTTTGAGCCGTTTCTGCATTGCGTTTTTTTTTTTAATTTTTTTTTTAAAAATTTCATTTTTTTCTTTAATTTTTCTTGTTGCTAGATTTAAAACGCATAAAAAAAACACAATATGTGCTTTTCTGCAGCGTTTCCGCTGACGTCTATAGAAGCAAAAACTAGCGGTGCGCCGAAATGAAAATTCTGGTGGCGAGATTGAAAATTCAGGATGCACCTGGCCGAAAACCGAAATAGACGTTTTTTAAAAAAAATTAATATATATTTTTGGGAAAAAAATACACTTTTATTATTTAAAAAAAAAAAACACAATATATACCCCAATTTTTTGTAAAATGTGAAAGAGGATGTTACAGCGAGTAAGTAGACACCCAACATGTCACGCTTTAAAATTGCAAATGGCATCAAACTACGGTACTTAAAAATTTCTACAGGATAGCAGTGTAAAGTTACAGAGGAGGTCTAGAGTGAGAATTATTGCTCGGACGTTCGTGGCGATACCTCACATGTGTGGTTTCAACACCGTTTACATATGTGGGCATGGTCACCACTACATGCAAGCACAGGGGCACGGGGGCACTTTAAACTTTTTTTAAAAAATTATTTAAATGTTTTTATTTTGATATTTTTTCTTGTTGCTAGGTAGATTTAAAACGCATCAAAAACCACAATACGTGCTTTTCTGTAGCGTTTCCGCTGTCGTCTATAGAAGCAAAAACTAGCTGTGCGCCAAAATGAAAATTCTGGTGGCGAGACTGAAATTTCAGGATGCACCTGGCCGGAATCCGAAACCGAAATGGACGGTTTTTGAAAGATTATTTACATTTTTTTTCCTTTTTTTATTACATTTAGATTTAAATCGCATAAAAAAAAATGCAATACGTGCTTTTCTGCAGCGTTTCCGTTGACATCTATAGAACCGAAAACTAGCGATGCACCAAAATGAACATTTTTAAAAAAAATTAATTACATTTTTTTAAACTTTTTTTTGTTACATTTTTCTTGTTGCTAGATTTAAAATGCAAATAAAAACGCAATATGTGCTTTTCTGCAGCGTTTCTGTTGACATCTATAGAAGCAAAAACTAGCGGTGCGCCGAAATGAAAATTCTGGCGGCGAGACTGAATATTCAGGATGCACTTGGCCGCAAACTGAAACCGAAATGGACGTTTTTTTAAAAATGAATTACATTTTTTTTAACTTTTTTCTTGTTCCTAGATTTAAAACGCACAAAAAAAACGCAATATGTGCTTTTCTGCAGCGTTTCCGTTGACGTCTATAGAAGCGAAAACTAGCGGTGCGCCGAAATGAAAATTCTGGTGGCGAGACTGAATATTCAGGATGCACTTGGCCGGAAACTGAAACCGAAATGGACGTTTTTTTAAAAATGAATTACATTTTTTTTAACTTTTTTCTTGTTCCTAGATTTAAAACGCACAAAAAAAACGCAATATGTGCTTTTCTGCAGCGTTTCCGTTGACGTCTATAGAAGCGAAAACTAGCGGTGCGCCGAAATGAAAATTCTGGTGGCGAGACTGAATATTCAGGATGCACTTGGCCGGAAACTGAAACCGAAATGGACTTTTTTAAAAAATGTATTACATTTTTTATTCTTTCATTTTCTTGTTGCTAGGTGGATTTAAAACGCATAACAAAACGCAATATGTGCTTTTCTGCAACGTTTCTGTTGATGTCTATAGAACCAAAAACTAGCGGTGCGCCAAAATGAAAATTCAGGATGCACTTGGCCGGAAACTGAAACCGAAATAGATTTATTAAAAATGAATATATATTTTTTGGAAAAAAATACACTTTTATTATTTAAAAAAAGAAGAAAAAAAAAATATATATATATATATCCCAATTTTTGTATAAAATATGAAAGATGATATTACAAGGAGTAAATAGATACCTAACGTGTCACGCTTTAACCGTTTCAATACCGGGCAATTTTACACCTTCCTGCCCAGGTTATTTTTCAGGTTTCAGCGCTCTCACACTTTGAATGACAATTGCGCGGTCATACAACATTGTACCCAAACTAAAATTTTATCATTTTCTTCACACAACTAGAGCTTTCATTTGGTGGTATTTAATCACCGCTGGGGTTTTTATTTTTTGCTAAATTAACAAAAAAAGACCAAAAATTTTGAAAAAAAAACACATTTTTCTTTGTTTCTGTTATAAAAGTTTACAAATAAATAATTGTTCTTCATAAATTTAGGCCGAGATGTATTCTGCTACATGTTTTTGGTGAAAATAACCCAAATTAGGATGTATTATTTAGTTTGTAGGAAAGTTATAGAGTTGACAAACTATGGTATAGATCTGAATATTGATCAATCCTGAAGTACTGACGGCCAATCTAATTTCTTGAGGTCCAAGAATGTCAGAATAGTACAGATATCCCCCAAATGTCAGGACAGTACAGATATCCCCAAATGACCCCTTTTTGCAGAGTAGACAGTCCGACGTACTTCATAAGAGGCATGGCGAGTTTTTTGAAGTTGTATTTTTATGTCATAATTTTTCGGAAAATGAAAAAATTAAAAAAATTATTTTCACTATTTTTTTTTTTTACATCCTGTCACCAGTGCAGTACAGCGTCATCATATAACTGGCATGGCGGTGAACAGGGACACTGACTGGTGACAGTATGAAAAAAAAAAAAATATATATATATTTTTTTATTATTATATTTAATTTTTTATTACTTTTTTTAAAGATTTTTTTTTCATATTTTACTATGACCAAAGTAGTACAATGTTACCATAGTAACATTGTACTACTTTGGGGGAGTGATCAGTATTTTTTTTTTTTTTTTTTTATACACAGTTTGCTTATAGCAAAGAATTACTTTGCTATAAGCAAGCATTTAGCTGAATGAAATCGATTCATTCAGCTTTTTTTTTTTTTTTTTTTTTTTTGTGCTTAGCTGTGATTTGGTCACAGCTAATCACATGACATGTGCATGTGACCTGCTGTGACCATTCACAGCTAGGCACTAGTATACAATGGATGGCATCATGAATGAAGCCATCCATTGTATACAACTATCATGTGACCTGCTGTGATTGGTCACAGCAGGTCACATAGTACCAGCTACGGGAGCCGGTACTCGGATCTGTCATCGGCCGTGTCCGAGGTGCACGGCCCGTGACAGATCCCGCTGCTGCGCCGCTCTGCTGTGCCGCAAACTGCGCATGTGCGGGAGCACGCCAAATGGCGTGCACCCGGAGTACAGGAGCGCATTTCAAGCCGCCAAACGGCCATTGGCCGGGCGGCTAATGGTTAAAATTGCAAATGGCATCAAACTACGGTACTTAAAAATCTCTGTGGGTGACGCTTTAAAAATGTCTACAGGTTAGCAGTGTGAAGTTACAGAGGAGGTCTAGTGCCAGAATTATTGCTCTTGCTCTGACGTTCGTGGCGATACCTCACATGTGTGGTTTGTACACCAGTTACATATGTGGGCGTGGCCTACATATGCTTTCTCCACTACATGCGCCCCCGAGTTACTACCCCTGAGTACTGTCCCTTGGTTCCACCCCCTACCCACCTCTGAGTACTGTCCCTTGGTTCCACCCCCTACCCACCTCCGAGTACTGTCCCTTGGATCCACCCCCTACCCACCTCCGAGTACTGTCCCTTGGTTCCACCCCCTACCCACCTCTGAGTACTGTCCCTTGGATCCACCCCCTACCCACCTCCAAGTTCTGTCCCTTGGTTCCACCCTCTACCCACCCACCCCAGTGTCGCCCCCTTTAAGAGAATACAGAACCAAGTATCATTTTATGGTGCTAAGTAATTTGTATGGAATTTGTTGATAAAAAGAAAAGCACTGAAATAGATCCCTTGCAACCAACAACAACAGACCCCACCCGGCAACAATAGATCCACTCCAACAAAAATACCCCCAGCAGCAACAACAGATCTCCCAGCAGCCAGCACCAATAAACTCCCCAGAAGCCAGCAACAATAGAACCCTCTCTCAAACAGTAGATCTTTCCTAGCAACCATAGATCCCCCACCAGCAACAATAAAACCCCCAGCAACAATACACCCCCATGCAACAATAGATCCCTTTGGGAGCCAGCATCAATAGACCCTCCAGCACACCCCAGTATCCCTTACCAATACATACATTCAGTTCTGGAGGTGCCAGATGGGTACAGGATATATGGGATGTACAGGAAGTACAGGATGTACGGGATGTGCGGGATGTATGGGGTGCACAGGATGTACGGGATGTATGGGATGTATGGGGTATACGGGAAGTATTGGGTGTACGGGGTGTAGGGGATTTATGGGATGTATGGGGTATACGAGAAGTATGGGGTGTACGGGATGTACAGGGTGTATGGGATGTACGGGATGTACGGGATGTATGGGATGTACGGGATGTATGGGATGTATGGGATGTACGGGATGTACGGGATGTATGGGATGTATGGGACGTACGGGATGTATGGGATGTATGGGGTGTATGGGACGTATGGGATGTGTGGGTGTACAGGATGTATGGGAAGTACGGGATGTACAGGATGTATGGGGTGTACGGGATGTACGCGATGTATGGGATGTACGGGATGTGTGGGATGTACGGGGTATACGGGAAGTATGGGATGTACGGGATGTACAGGGTGTACCGGAAGTATGGGGTGTACGGGATGTACGGGGTGTATGGGATGTACGGGATGTGTGGGATGTACGGGGTATACGGGAAGTATGGGATGTACGGGATGTACAGGGTATACCGGAAGTATGGGGTGTACGGGATGTACGGGGTGTATGGGATGTACAGGATGTACGGGAAGTATGGGGTGTACGGGATGTACGGGGTGTATGGGGTGATCTGCGTTCCCCCGCTGGGTATGCAGTTTTCGGTCGGAAGGTTCCCGGCGGCTCTCCGATGACTTTTTCTATGAATCTTCTTCTCTGTGATGATTTATTCTGTACTAATCCCTCATCCATCCATGTACAGGGAAGGTTTCCTCACACCCCGGCCGTACACGCCGAGCCCGCCTCTCCTGATTAGGATGTATCTATACAAAGCGTTTATTTCCACTAAACAAAATGTCTTCAAAATTCACAAAACACATAAATTCCTGTAAATCTGAACTGCTGGAAAAAAAAAAAATCATTTCTCAGGGAACAGCTTATGTAGTCGCTTTTTAAGCAGCAAACTATCAGCTTGTAAAAGAGCAGATGGTCCCGAATGTGCGCACATCTCCACGGCATCAGCACAATCGTCTTCTAGGAATTAATGCAGTGAAGGACAAAAAAAAAACTTTTCTAGTGTTAAATCACTTGATGTTTGTGCTGAAATATACCTTTTTTTAACCTAAAAAAAATGCTACAGAAAAACCAACAGCAAAATCCTTCCTAAAAACCATCGAGATCATCATATGCATTTTAGTTTTATCTACCCGGCCAATTGTATTCTTTTTTTTTGCAAATATGATCACATTTGCATTTTTTTTTTTTTTTGCTGGAAATTTCTAAGTTTTATATTTTCTGAAAGCAGAGGTCCTGGAGAACACAGTGGTGGAAATTTCATTTGTTTTTTTTTTTTTTTAATATCACAAGATATTTTTCGCAATTGAAGGAGTTTATATTTTCTGAGATAAAATTTGCACTTTTTTTTTTGCTGGAAATTTCTTTAAACCCTCAAATAGTTTTATATTTTCTGAAAGCAGAGACCCTGGAGGATAAAGTGGTGGAAGTTTCATTTATTTGTTTTTTTTGTTTTTTTAATATCGCAAGATATGTTTTGCAATTGTTTATCACGTGCATGAAACGGACAAAAATGAATTTAAGTGCAAACATGGGGGTTGATTTGCGAAAACTGAAGCTGGTGCAGCTGTGCATGGCAGCCAATCAGCTTCTAACTTCAGCTTGTTCAATTAAAGGATAAGTTCACCTTTTAGACAAAAATAATAAAGGCACGTTGTTTTGCAGGCAAAAAAATGTGCATTCGTTATTTTTGTCTATAGGAGCCTGGAAAGCATTGCACCAGCGATCAGTAGAGAGCTGATGACATGCAAGTCTCCTGCAGACCTCTCAGAACATCTGCTTGCTGTATGGGATATACAGGGTGTACGGGATGTAGGGGAAGTACTGGATGTATGGGGTGTACCAGATGTACTGGGTGTATGGGGTGTATGGGATGTACGCGGTGTATGGGGTGTCCGGGATGTATGGGATGTACTGGATGTACGGGGGGGGGAAAGATATACAGGATGTATGGGGTGTACGGGATGTAGTGGGTGTACGGGGCGTATGGGGTGTACCAGATGTACTGGGTGTAGGGGGGTGTCTGGGATGTATGGGATGTACGGGGTGTATGGGTTTTATGTGGTGTCTGGGATGTACGGGGTGTACGGGTTGTATGGGGTGTCTGGGATGTATGGGATGTACGGGGTGTATGGGTTTTATGGGGTGTCTGGGGTTTATGGGATGTACGGGGCATATGGGGTGTACCGGATGTACTGGGTGTATGGGGTGTCCAGGATGTATGGGGTGTACAGAGTGTACGGGGTGTATAGGCTGTACGGGGTGTACAGGGTGTATGGGATGTACGGGGTGTACATGGTGTACAGGGGTGTATGGGATGTACAGGGTGTATGGGATGTATTGGATGTACGGGGTGTCCCGGATGTATGGGTGTACGGGTTGTATGGGGCGTCAGGGGTGTCTGGGATGTATGCATTGTATGGAGTGTACAGACTGTATAGGGTGTATGGGATATATGGGGTGTACGGGATGTATGGGGTGTACAGGATGTATGGGATGTACGGGGTGTACAGGGTGTATAGGGTGTACGGGATGTATAGGGTGTACGGGATGTATGGGGTGTACAGGGTGTACGGGGTGTATGGGTTGTATGGGGTGTATGTGATGTGCGGGATGTACAGGATGTATGGGGTGTATGGGATGTATGGGGTGTATGAGGTGTATGGGATGTATGGGGTGTATGAGGTGTACGGGATGTATGGGGTGCACGAGGTGTACGGAATGTACGGGGTGTATGGGATGTATGGGGTGTATGGGCTGTATGGGATGTAAGGGATGTATTGGGTGTATCGGGTGTAGGGGATGTACGGAATGTATGGGGTGTATGGGGTGTACCGGGTGTATGGGATGTACTGGGTGTATGGGGTGTACCGGGTGTATGGGATGTATAGACACAGGAGGAGAAGGCGGGAGGAGGAGGAACAGAACCAGCTCTCTCTCTCCTCTTCCGTCCATGCAGGAAAGGGGGGACTGTCAGTGTTGGCTCTGGGCTGTAAGAAAGAGACTCTCTCAGATCAGAGCTCTGCAGCCGCTGTGGCATCAGAGTGGCAAGGTCACCCTGCCTCCTGGCTAAGTCCGCCCCTGGTTCTGGGATTCCAGAGCCGTCTACCTCTGCCTCCCTCCCACCTCCCTCTCCCTCCCCACACATCGTGGGGGGGGGGGGAACTAAGGAAAAACAGCAGAGATCCCAGAGTTTCGGGCCTGCCCAGAGGCCCCGGCCCATCAGGCAAATGCCCAGTGTGCCCTATGGCCAGTCTGGGCCTGATTATTATTACCTGAGACCACATTGTTGATAACTGTTTTTTTTTATTTTTTTTCTTGCAACTTTCTGGTTGACATTTGACTGCGTCATCAATAATCAGTTATTAACCCCTCGCCTACCAGGTACTGTCACTCCCTTCCTGACCTGGCCAATTTTCAGTTTTCAGCGCAATTGCATTTTGAATGACAATTGTGCGGTCATGCAACATTTTACCAAAACTAAATTTTTATCATTTTTTTTGCCACAAATAGAGCTTTCTTTTGGTGGTATTTAATCCCCACTGGGGTTTTTTGTTATTAAAAGAGATCAAAAATGTTGAAAAAAGAAAAAAGTTTTTCTACGTTTCTGTTTTAACATTTTGTAAATAGGCGATTCTTCTCCTTCATTGATGTGCGCTGATGAGGCTGCACTGATGGGCCCTGATAGGCGGCACTGATGGGCACTGATAGGCGGCACTGATGGGCAGTGATAAGCGGCACTGATGGGCAGTGATAGCCAGCACTGGTGGTTAGTGATAGCAAGAAATGATGGGCACTGATACAAAGCACTGATGAGGAGACACTGATGAGGCTGCACCGATATGCGGCACTGATGGGCACTGATAGGCGACACTGATGGGCACTGATAGGCGGCACTGATGGGCACTGATAGGCGGCACTGATGGGAAGTGATAGCCAGCACTGGTGGTTAGTGATAGCAAGAAATGATGGGCACTGATACAAAGCACTGATGAGGAGACACTGATGAGGCTGCACCGATATGCGGCACTGATGGGCACTGATAGGCGACACTGATGGGCACTGATAGCCGGCACTGATAGGCAACACCGATGGACACCAATAGCTGGCACTGATGGTTAGTGATAGCCAGCACTGATGAGCACTGATAACCAGCACTGATGGGCACTGATACAAAGCACTGATGAGGAGACACTGATGAAGCTGCACCAATATGCAGCACTGATGGGCACTGATAGGCGGCACTGACGGGCACTGATACTCGGCACTGATGGGCAGTGATAGCCAGCACTGATGGTTAGTGATAGCCAACGCTGATGAGCACTGATAACAAACACTGATGGGCACTGATACAAAGCACTGATGGGAACTATTAGTCGCACTGATGGGGCTACACTGATCATCGGTGCCCTGATGATCAGTGTAGATGTCTCCTCTGAGTTGTCAGCGTGAGTTGAGGACTGCCGATAACCTATTAACACTGTGATCAGCTATGATTGGACACAGCTGATCACATGGTAAAAGGCAGCTCTGATTAGCCCTTTACTTGAACACCTGATCAGCTGTACCCAAAGTACCCAGCTTGGTGCATGCCCCAGGGGGCGCTCAGGGGGTTTGTTTCTGGGAGGATTTCCATGGACGCCCTCCCAGGACTAGCGGACGGGGCTGTAGCCATCTTTTGCCTATAGCACAGTCAGGAACCAGTTAAATACGCAGCGGAACCCTTGAAATAACTTTCCAGTCTCAGGAGTCCCCGGCTAATAGTGACTATATCTGAAGACTACCTTCATTTGTCATGCTGCCCCGGAGAGTCGGAGTCTATCTAGCTTGACTTCTCTTTGATCCTTTGATGTATACTGGGAATGATGGCTTTATTGATACCTTTCATCTTCTATATGGAATCCTCGGCAACCATCTCCAGCCTTGTGGCTCACTTTGTTGGGTATTTCTGTATCCTCTTCCTTTCGTCTAAGCTTCTCAGCGTATCACGTGCTTCACTGCGTCTAGTAATGTGTATGTTATGTTTTTATTGATGAATTTAAAAAAAAACATTTCTGGCAAAAAAAACCCCCCCAAAAAACTATAACTGAAACTCACGATACAATAGTGTGATGGTTAGCAAGGGTGTATTTAGGTCTTGTGCTGCCCTCGGCAACACAAAAATTGGCGCCCTCCCCCCCCTTCCCGCAGAAAGAGCCTGACATTGACCAAGAACACCCCTGCCCTCCACCCGAGCCTTTCACAACCACTACCTCCCCCATACACCAGCCACCATCCCCCATGGTGGGAGAGAGAAAGCCACTCACCTTCACAGCTCCGGACACCCCTAGAAACGAGAGTCAGGCTCTGCATACACCATCATGAAACCCAAAGCATCTCTCGGACCCCACCAGGTCCTCATGCTGTGTGTGTGTCCCTGCTTCTGTCCTTCTTCCAAGGGGCAGTGCTGCCCCCCCTGAAAAATTCTTCCCTAGGCAAATGCCTTGTTTGCCTTGTGGTAAATACACCCATGATGGTTAGTGTGAAGAACGCTCCTTACACTTGTGGTCACTGGGAAGACGTCCTCCCTTACAGATAGCTAAGAAGATTAATAGTGTCAGTGGGGACTTATCTGAGAGGGAGAAGGTGCTCATTGCTCAAGGAACCCCTAGCAATGTCTGGAGGAACCCTATGGTTCCATAGAACCCTGGTTGACAAACCCTGCTTTGGAGGATTAATTGCTCTATTGAGGTCCCCCTATGAGTGTAGGCAGGTGCAGGTTGACCTCCCTACACATGTGGCTCTGTTGCATCCACCCTGCAGGGAGAGTGGAGGACAGAAGGAATATTCATTCCTCTTAGGCCTCTGTACAGGTTGTCAGGTGACTTGCTGTCAGATTGGCCACCTGGTTGAAATCTGAGGCCATCTTTAGTGAGGGCAGAGCTTAGTAAAAGCTCAGGCTCACTGCAGTGGGCATGCATTCTGCGTGTGGCTAGGTCATGGACAGGAACCTCTCTGTCAGGGAGATTGTGCCTAGCAAAGGGAAAGGTTCCAGAGAAGGAGGGACAGTATAGACTATCGTCAAAGATCCTCGCAAACTTCTCCTCTACTTCTGCCTACCGCATCTGCCTTCCAGCTTCTCTCTGCACCAGGTGCAGCCAACCTCTGACCATCTCTCTGTCCACCTGCAAGTCCCTGTACATGTTGCCTCTTGTCCTATACAGTTGGAAGACTCTGTTACTATATCAGGAATGTTTTCGCAATATAACTTTGCATTTTCAACCATTGTGAGTGCCCTGCCTTCCCTTGGGGTGCCTACTGCCTTGACCTTCTCCCAGCCTACTTAAGAGCCATTAGGGGCAAAATATGTAAGAAATAGGATCCTGGCTGGAGTGTCTTTGTTTTTTCTTGTTGCTGAACAATAAAGTTGATTTTACCCTTTGGAAGTGGTATTCATCTCCAGGACCCTGCTAAATGGTATATGGTATAAGTGGACCCTGGAGAATTGAGCATTAGGGTTGAGCTCTGTTGGCATGGTTGGGCTCTACAGGCATGTTCAGGGGCGGACTGACAACTCATGGGGCCCCCGGGCAATAGGGGATCACGGAGCACCTGTGTCCTTGCCCACACTCAAAGTACACCCAAAAAAACCTATAAAAGGTACCAGGGGCATTTCATGGGGTCCCCTACTGACCCCAGGCCCTCGGGCAGTGCCCAGGTCTGTCAGCCCCTGGGCATATTCAGATCCTAGTCCAAACTCACCTAGCATGCCAGGCAGTGGCTGAGTGGCAATTTTAGGCCCAGGGGGCAAGTACAACCCAGAGGCCCATGGTGCAGTGACCTGGCCCCCTTCCCTCTCTCCCTCTTCCTTGCCTCCTCCCGATCCTGATCCCAGGCTGAAGCTCCACGCCAGGTTCTCTCTGCTCACTGGGAGGGTAAGGCTGGAGAAAGATTGATGCACCAACTCCAGGTTCCCCAACTGGCCGTCAGGGGGTGTCTTAAAGCTGCAGGGGGAGGAGAATCTCCGGTGGGGCATGGAGCCGGCCTCTGCTTGGACATGACATACAATATGCACGCTGGGAAGGGGGGTGCCTGCATTCTGTCCTCGTCATCCTCCCGCACTCCATAGGACACCAGCATAGGACATTATTATTATTATTATTATTATACAGTATTTATAAAGCGCCAATAGTTCACTCAGCGCTGTACATTACAAAGGGGGACAGAACATGTGACAGAACAATACCAATACAATGCAAAACATGAGGGGATTGAGGGCCCTGCTCCTTGGAGCTTACAATCTAGGAGGGAGGGGATGGTGGCACAGGAGGAGATAGCTGTGGGGGATGGAGTGGTAGGAAGAGTGGAGGAGGTCAGCAAGTTAGCAAGGGGTGAGGTAGGCTTCCCTGAAGAGATGGGTTTTCAGGGTGCGCCTAAAGGAGAGGAGAGTAGGTGATAATCTGATGGGTTGGGGCAGGGAGTTCCAGAGGATGGGTGACACCCTGGAGAAGTCCTGGAGGCGGGCATGGGAGGAGGAGACCAGGGAACTAGAGAGAAGGAGGTCTTGTGAGGAGCGGAGTGTGCGTGCTGGGCGGTACTTGGATATTAGGTCAGTGATGTAGTTCGGGGCAGTATGGTGGACAGCTTTGTACGTCAGTGTTAGGATTTTAAATTTGATCCGTTGCGCAATCGGAAGCCAGTGGAGGGATTGGCAGAGGGGGGTGGCGGAAATGGAGCGGTTGGAAAGGTGAATGAGTCTGGCAGCCGTATTCAAGATCAACTGAAGCGGGGATAGCCAGCGGCGAGGCAGGCCAGTGAGGAGGGAGTTGCAGTAGTCGAGTCGTGATATGATGAGGGAGTGGATGAGCTGTTTAGTGGTTTCTGGGGTTAGGAACGTGCGGATTTTGGCGATGTTGCGGAGGTGGAGTCTGCACGAGTTTGTTAAAGATTGGACTTGGGGCTGGAAGGATAGGTTGGAGTCCAGAATGACACCAAGTACTCTGGCCTGCAGAGCGGGTTTGATATTGACGTTGTTGGATGTGATGTAGAAGTCAATGGGGGGTGGGGTTCGGGCTGGGCATCAGGACATCAGGAAGCCTTTAGGCATGTCTGTGGCAGAAGCGCTGTGGCCTTTTTACGGGGCATTAGAGAGCCCAGGGGGCAATTGCCCCCCTTCCCCCTGGCCAAGTCTGCCCTTACTGGCAGGAAACTGACACAGCTACATGCCAATCATAAGTGGCCGGGGGATTCCCTGCCCCCTGGGTGCATTGACAAACCTATAGGGATAACCGGACTGGGTTGGATATGGTTAAGGCTCAAAAAAAAACCAAGAATGGAGATCTGTGAGCTGAAAAGTAATTACTGAGGCATGCGGTGGTATGCTTATATATATAGTAGATGTCAAATACACTTTTTTTTACATTGTTTTTTTCTTTTTTGAGCTGTGCCTTGAGTTTTACACACAGGTAGCATGTCACCGCATTTTGCATTTTGATCCCCCAGTTTCAGCTACAAAACCAGAAGACATTACTCTCCTGTTTCCCAAAAGAGCCAGACATCAATGACTATAAAAAATAATGCATCAACTTTGTGCTTAATGAAACGGAACATTTGAGGCAGACAATCTGCTCCTCTAGACGGTGCATCTGTTTCGACTTTGTTCTCCTGAGTCAGCCAGCACTGTGCCTAGAAAATGTTCAGCGCCGCACATCATACACATCATATTCCAACAAGGGCGACAGGACTCCACGGTGGCATTCCATCGTCACAAAATAATAAAATAAAGGGGCAATGACCAACTGCTTTTTAAAATACACAGCTCATAAAAATGAAAGAAAGACTTTGAAAACACGTTGGATCCCAATGGGGGACAAATCTCCTCCTGGATCTCTATACTGACATGGATGGGGATGTGTGAGGAATGTAAGGACGCCCCATCGTTTGATGGAAATGAAAATGATCGACCTACAGAGGACTGAATTCACAGACACCCCGAAAATCAAAGTGAAGAAATGATGCAGCAGGCGAGTCCATGTTGGTGAAATGTCATTGCAGCAACTCAGAATGGTCCTCAGTAGTTTGTGTGGCCCCCACGTCTTGTATGCATGACAGACAACGTCGGGGGAGGCTCCTAATGAGACCACGGATGGTGTCCCGGGGGATTTCCTCCCAGATCTGGACCAGGGCATCACTGAGCTCCTGGACAGTCTGAGGCGCAACCTGGTGGCGTCGGATGGACCGAAACATGACATCACAGAGGGGTTCTATTGTATTTAGGTCAGGCCAGTGTGGGGGCCCATTCAGTGGTATCAATTTCTTCATTCTTCCAGGAACTGCCTGCATACTCACACCACATGAGGCTGGGCATTGTCGTGCACCAGGAGGAACCCAGGACCCACTGTACCAGGAGGAACCCAGGATCCACTGCACTAGGAGGAACCCAGGACTCACTGAACTAGGAGGAACCCAGGACCCACTGCACTAGGAGGAACCCAGGACCCACTGCACCAGTAGGAACCCAGGACCCCCTGCACCAGGAGGAACCCAGGCCCCACTGCACCAGGAGGAACCCAGGCCCCACTGCACCAGGAGGAACCCAGGACCCCCTGCTCCAACATAGGGTCTGACAATGGGTCCAAGGATTTCATCCCGATACCTAATGGCAGTCAGGGTACCATTGTCTAGCCTGCAGAGGTCTGTGTGTCCCTCCATGGATATGCCTCCCCAGACCATCACTGACCCACCACCAAAACGGTCATGCTGAACCATGTTACAGGCAGCAGAACGTTCTCCACGGCTTCTCCAGACCCTTTCACGTCTGTCACATGTGCTCAGGGTGAACCTGCTCTCATCTGTGAAAAGCACAGGGTGCCAGTGGTGGACCTGCCAATTATGGTGTTGAATGGCAAATGCCAATTGAGCTCTATGATGCCCACTAGAGGACGTCGGACCCTCAGGCCACCCTCATGAAGTCTGTTTCTGATTGTTTGGTCAGAGACATTCACACCAGTGGCATGCTGGAGGTCATTTTGTAGGGCTCTGGCAGGGCTCAGTCTGGTCCTCCTTTCACAAAGGAGCAGATACCGATCCTGCTGATGGGTTAAGGACCTTCTACAGCCCTGTACAGCTCTCCTAGAGTAACTTCCTGTCTCCTGGAATCTCCTCCATGCTCTTGAGACTGTGCTGGGAGACACAGCAAACCTTCTGGCAATGGCAGGTATTGATGTGCCATCCTGGAGGAGTTGGACTGCCTGTGCAACCTCTGCAGGGTCCAGGTATGGCCTCATGCTACCAGTAGTGATACTGACCCTAGCCAAATGCAAAACTAGAGAAAAACAGTCAGAAAAGATGAGTATGGAAAAAAAGTCAGCAGCCTCCAACTGTAATACCGTTCCTGCTTTGGGGGTCGTCTCATTGTTGCCCATCTAGTGCACATGTTGTTCATTTTATGAACACCAAAGCAGCTGAAACTGATGAACAACCCCTTCTGGTACTTACCTGACCAGATCAATATCTCGGGAGTGTCATTGACTTGATGCTAAACTCGAATTAAAAAAGTCTTCTTTTCTTTTTTTTCGAGCAGTGTATTTTTGAAAGGCAACCGGCTTAAAGTGAAACTACGGTAAAAATAAAAAGTTCTATATATGACATAGCTTGCTAATTGCATTAAGAGAGAAGTTTCTGGGTTTTTTAGTCCTCCTGCAACATAGTTTTATTTAAAGATGGGCACAATGGAAAAATTAGTTTAATCTCGGATACGTTCTTTCAGTTAATCAGTTAATAATTTTGTTTTCTCATTTTCTCATATTCGCTTTGTTAGAATGATATATTTTCAGAATTCATTTTGTATATATGGATTTGTTTTGTATATTCGTAATTATCGAATCGATACGAAATTGGAATTAGAAATCTGAAAACTGAATTCGAAATTTGAATTTCAAACTTTGAATTTTGGAAGGTTATAATTGTTCTATTCTATTCTTTTCTATTTTATTTTTCTATTCTGTTCTGCTATAGTCTATTCTGTTATTTTCTATTCTATTTTTTCTATTCTATTCTATTCCAATGAGACCCTTCATTGTTAAAGGGACCACACAGTTTTCAACATGCCCCCTGCCCACAGATCACCACAACCACTGGGTCTAGGTTGTAGGGAAGAGACTCTTTTCTCCTCATCAACATGGGGATAAGGTGATATGCCAAAGTCTCCCCCATATTGAGGATATGTGGTCTAGTATGGTTCAGGAGGGGGGACAATGCTTGTTTCCCACCAGGCTGCATGCTCAGATAGGGGGTCTGGTATGTGTTTTGGAGGGACCCCATGCCATGATCTTCCTAACCAGATTCCTCCTGCTCTATCAGCTTTCTTGTCACAGCACCTTGCTGTACGAGCCCTCTCCTGGCCTTCAAATAGGGTTCTCCCAGCCCCTCCCCCGGGTTCTCGATCACTTCTCAGGAACACATGACTCCCTCCAGCCCCGTCTATGGACTCTCTAATCACATTGGCTTTCTCAGTCTCTCTCGTTTTCATATATTCAGATTCGTTTTGCATATTCGTTATTTTCAAATCAATATTGAATTTGAAATTTGAAAATTGAATTCAAAATTTGAATTTCAAAATACAAATTTTAGAATATGGCTATATTTGCTCCATTCTATTCTTTTCCATTCTATTCTATCCAATTCTATTACAGTATTTTCTATTGTACTCTATTTTATTATATTCTTTTTCTCTTCTATTCTATTCTGTTCTATTCTATTTTATTCTTTTTTATTCTATTCCTCTATTTTCTACTCTGTTCAATCCAATTCTGTGACAGTATTTTCTATTCTATTATTTTCAATTTTATTCTTTTATTTTCTATTCTTCTGTATATTTTTCTACTCTATTCTGTTTTATTCTATTCTATTCTGTTATTTTCTTTTCCATGTTCTATTCTACTGTATTGCTGGCCCATCAGGCTGCATGCTCAGATAGGGGGTCTGGAATGGGTTTTGGAGGGACCCCATGCCGCTGTTAGCAATGATCTTCCTAATCACAGATTTCCTATGCTCCCTCAGGCTTCTTGTCACAGCACCTTGCTGTTCGAGGCCCTCTCCTGGCCTCCAAATAGGGTTCTCCCAGCTCCACGGGTTCTCACGAACTTCTTAGAAACACATGACTCCCTCCAGCCACCTCTGTGGACTCGCTAGTCACCTCAGCTTTCTCAGTCTCTCTGGATCCTCGTAGCTGTCCTGACTCTCCCAGTCCTGTGGATAAGAAGTCCCCCCAACATAAGGTCTCGTCTCCCAAGAAGGTCACCCCTTCTGGCTGGAGCACACCACTATCTCCACACCAAGGCCATGTCTCTGAATAGCCGCAACTGCCCTGAGCTACTTTCAGACCTGACTAATGACCCTGCACACCAGACCAAGGACTGAAGGTTCCGTCCCACCCAAAACACTTTGGAACTTTCAAACTCCAGGCTCCAATCTGGGATTACAAGACCTGGAGAAAACTTATAACACAGTTTTCTCCACTCACAAGAAACATGCTGGAGCTTCTCAAAATGCAAATTTTAGAATCCTGTGTCATTTCCATTTCCTAATCTCTATGTAAGGTAAACCGGATTCCCAGTACTAGAAAACCAACAGAGGCCCATTCGTGTGCTCATGAGCAAGTGCATTGAACACATGCTCATATATCTAAGCGAAGAAGCAATGTTAGACATAGTATTCCAGTTCAACATGCGCGCGTTCGTGCATGAGCACGTACACGTGCGCATAGCATTTAGTGTGCACACTTGGTGCCTACTGGCCTATTTAAACTGGTGTGTCACTATGAGAATGGTCTTCATCTTGTTCCTGTGTTCCTTAGACCTGATCCTCTGTACCTACTTATTTGTGTATGACCCGGTTTGCATTTCAGCTCTGTCCACTTGATTCCTCTGACCTCGGGCAGTTTACTGGGCTTGTCTTTGCCTGCCAATTCAATGTGGCTTTGCCTGGCTGTGACTGACCTTGGCCTGCAGGGCCATGGATAAGGGTGTACTACCAGTCCTCCTGTACAGGGCTCAGGCCAGCAGGGGGGCCCAGGCAGCTGGGTGAATTGGATTTGGCCAGTGAAGGTGATGGGTGCAGTGGTGGGCAATTACTGGAACCGATCCCCTGTATGGCTCTCTCTGCAGCAGCTGAAAGCTGGCTTCTCCTCTCTCCCCCCACTCCCTGGCTTTCAGCTGCTGCAGAGAGCCATACAGGGGATCGGTTCCAGTAATTTCTCCCCTTCCTTCCTGGTGCACCCATCACCCTCCCCGTGCACCATACATTTCCCCCTACTGCTCAAGCCACAATGTTCCTCTCCCTCCCACCGGCAGCTGCAAGAACACAATAGGATCCTACAGGATGGAGAGTGGGGGAAGGGTCTGGTAAATATGTCACAGCCCCTTCCTTTTATGAATGAACACAATGAGTGATCGGTCCTGATCACTCACTGCGTTCATTCATAATTGAAGCATAGTAAACTGTATTTTTTTGTATGGATGGGGGGACCCTGTTAGGTTGACTGTAAGGGGCCCCATGGTTGCTGACAGCAGCCCTGTTGGCCTGCCTCCTGGACTTGCTCTGCCAGCTGATTTGGACCCTCGCTGTCCAGTTGTTGCCAACCATTACCTGACTTCTGCTTCTGTCTTCCGCTCTGGTACCAAGCTGCTCCTGCATCCTGTTCTGACTACCAGCTCTATCCACCAATAGAATGGACATCACCAACCAGCTACTCCAACACTTGTGCCACTCCTTGCCCTTACACTGTCTGTCTCCATCTTCAGTAGTGTTGGGTAGGAGGTGCAAGAGAGGACTCCACAACATATCATTCTTCACCAAGTACATGAGACTCACATAGCGGCAAGGCCTCCCACTGTCACAATATATATTTTTTATGATCTATTATTGAATACAGAGCTTCATCATTTGTGTCTTGTATATCTGCCTAGAGTTCGGCAGAAGGCTGATAGGACACGGAGACTTTTCTTTCGCAGATTTGTCAGCACTTTCGAAAACCTGGTGATTTAGGATGGCTGTAACACTTTCAACTTCAGCAAATATCTCACAAAAATCTGACTTTCTCTTTCGCTCTTCTAACACACCCGCCTTTATGCAAATGAATTATTCACTAAGAAAAACAAAACCCAGCTTTCCATCACCAGAACATTTGTATGCAAGTAAATAAATCTAATTGGATATTAGTCGGGCAAACAGCAATTCATTTTCATTGCTTCCAGCCGAACTGATAATGAAGAAGCCGTTTGGATCTTGTCCCCAACCCTGCGGCATTCTGGCTTTTGATAATCAATGCTTTCTAAATTGTGATGAAGATAAAAAACCTTTTAATTAAGTCATTTTTCAAACTTTTGTTTCTTTTCTTTTTTTTTGTGTGTAAAGCTTTATCTCGGCTAGAGCCGACTCTTAATTGTTTGTCTTGTGCAGAATGCTGACTTCCGCTCGTCTTTCCTCATTCGATACATTTGCAGAGAATTAAGAATGATTTACAAAGCGTTGCAGGATTTGCTAAGAAAAACAGAAACTGAAGCTTGTGGACTAAAGTACCTGAATGACAAAAAGTTTACACAAATTTGAACCTAACGCTGGCCACTGCCTTGTATTGGATAGACCAGGGAGGACTCAACATTCCTGACAGTTTTCATTCTGTCTCTGACTCTACTGGGAAAATATTGCCCTGCTTCCTGCCTCTGTGACAATCATACCAAAATGGAAAGAGTGGTCACCATCAAGAAAGAAAGTACGCAAGCACACACACACATGAGCGTGAACGCGCCTAGCACTGGCACCAAATGGCCTATTTAAGCTGGACTGTGAGATGAAAAGATTGCTGGGTGGTCTTCAGCTTGTTCCTGCTTTATATGTGCCCTGACCTGCTATACTTTGCCTTCCCATGCACAACTTGGCTTGCCACCTGGGGCAGACTGACCTTTTGGAAACCCGGGCACTGCCTGAGGGCCCGGGGTCAGTAGAAGCCCCCATGAGATGCCCCTGGTACCTTTTTCATAGGCTTTTTTGAGTTTGGGCAAGGACACAGGGGCCCCACGATCCCCTATTGCCTGGGGGCCCCATGAGTTGTCAGTCCGCCCCTGCTTGCCACTGACCTGTCTCTGGATTCTTGCCTGCCTGTTGTGACCTATTTGTAGTCTGTCTCTGCTCTGCTTTCCTGTACTTCGCTGCTCGGGTGTTGATGACCTTTTGGCTTGTGTCCTGGCTACGCTTCTGGCTGCCGATCAAGTGTCACTGTGTTCCAATTCCTGGTTCCTGCCTAGTTGTCTATGGTCATCTGCGTCCTGCAAACACCAGCCCATTTGCAGGACGTGCCTGTCTGTGTCCTCATACCTCCTGGATGCACTCTTTCCACTGACCATAGATGTAGAGAACATTTTCCCAATGACCTCTGATGGATTTTGGCTTGTGTCCTGGCTACATTTCTGGCTGCCGATCAAGCATCACTGTGTTCCAGTTCCTGCTTAGTTATCTATGGTCATCAGCGTCCTGCAAACACCAGCCCGTTACACTGCCCTCGGGCCTCTCTGCGTCCTCATACCTCCTGTCATCGCTACCAGGGATGTTGGACAAGAGGTGCAAGAGAAGCTCCCTCTCCAGCTCGATCTCCACCAGTTATATGTCACTACACTATGAATCAACCTTTCTCAACCTCTACTCCAGAGCACTCATTCTCAGCCAAGGCTCCCTTAAACCCTAGGGTTCCTTCAGATTTTGTTAGGGGTTCCTTGGCCTCCCATCTGATGATACGCAACAGTTCCAGGTCCAATGTCACCTTGCAGAGCCAGAAGCATGACACCAGTAATCTATTTCGTTGTCTGTAAGGGTGGCATTCTGACTACCATGGTAGAAGGGGTTCACTCTTTCCACTGACCATAGATGTAAAGAGCATTTTCCCAATGACCCTTGATCAGGGGAGGACTGACCATTTGGAAACTTGGGCGCTGCCCGAGGCCCGGGATCAGTAGGGGCCCCATGACATGCCCCTGGTACCTTTTTCATAGGCTTTTTTGAGTTTGGGCAAGGACACAGGGGCCCCATGATCCCCTATTGCCCGGGGGCCCCATGAGTTGTCAGTCCGCCCCTGCCCCTGATTGATTTTGGCTTATGTCCTGGCTACATTTTCTGGCTGCCGATCAAGCATCACTGTGTTCCAGTTCCTGGTTCCTGCCTAGTTATCTATGTTCATCTGCATCCTGCAAACACTAGCTGGCACTGCCGTTACACTGCCCACAAATGGTGCTTTCTTTTGGTGGTTTTTGATTGCCTTTGTGGTTTTTATTTTCTGCGCTACAAAAAAAAAAGGCCGACAATTTTGAGAAAAAAAAAATATTTCTGACTTTTTACTATTAAACATTTAAAAAAAATCAAATTTCATCATAAATTTAGGCCAAAATGTATTCTGTCTTTGCTAACAAAAAAAAATCCCAATACATGTAAATTAATTGGTTCACATGAAAATTATAGCGTTTACAAATGGCGGTATATACTGTATACTGGGATTCATTTTTTTTTTTACATTTTTACTAGCAATGGCGGCTATCAGCAACTTATAGCGGGACTGCAGTGGACATTATGACACTGGGGGGGAACTGACTAACTGCCACTGTATCCCCAGTGACACCAATACAGTGATCATTGCTAATAAAAAGCACTGACCAGGAGCGGACTGACAATTCATGGGGCCCCCGGGCAATAGGGGATCATGGGGCCCCTGTGTCCTTGCCCTCACTCAAAAAAGCCTATAAAAAAGGTACCGGGGCATTTCATGGGGCCTCCTACTGACCCCGGGCCCTCGGGCAGTGCCCGAGAGCTTGAATGGTCAGTCCGCCCCTGGCACTGACACTGTACTAATGGCACTGAGCAGGAAGGGGGTTAACATCTGGGGCGATCAAAGGGTTAACTGTGTGCTGTGCGTGTCTTACTAGGGAGACATGCTGTGCAGAGAGACACAGAGCAGCATGTCCTTGCTGGCAGAAGAGAGACCTGTGTTGTTTACATACAGACCTCTCCCCTGTCAGTGTTACTCAGCAATTGCCAGGTGCCAGCGGGGAATCTCTGTCCGGGACCCGGTGATTGACATCTATAGCAGCCAATGGCGGCGCAGGTAGCCCCTATAGAGAAATGCAAATCATGTACAGTTGCAAGAAAAAGTATGTGAACCCCTTGGGATTACGTGGAGTTTTGCATGAATTGGGCATAAAATGTGCTCTGAACGTCATCTAAGTCACAACAATAGAAGAACACAGTCTGCTGAACATAATACTACACAAACATTAGAAGTTGCCATGGTTTAATTGCACATAACATGTAAACATTCACAGTGCAGGGAGGAAAAAGTATGTGAACCTTTGGACTTAATAACTGGTTGACCCTTCTTTGGCAGCAATAACCTCAACCAAACGTTTCCTGTAGTTGCAGATCAGACCTGCACAACGATCTGGAGTCATTTTGGACCACTCCTCTTCACAAAACTGTTTCAGTGTAGCAATATTCTTGGGATGTCTGGTGTGAATCGCTCTCTCAAGGTCATGCCACAGCATTTCAATCGGGTTGAGGTCAGGACTCTGACTGGGCCACTCCAGAAGGCGTATTCTGTGCTGTTGCAGCCATTGCTTTTTTGAATTACTTGTATGCTTTGGGTCATTGTCCTGTTGCATCACCCATCCTCTGTGGAGCTTCAGTTGGCGGACAGATGGTCGTACGTTTTCCTGCAAAATGTCTTGATAAACTCTGGAATTCATTTTCCCATCGATGACAACAATCCGTCCAGGCCCTGAGGCAGCAAAGCAGCCCCAAACCATGATGCTCCCTCCACCATGTTTTACAGTGGGGATGAGGTTTTGATGTTGGTGTGCTGGGCCTTTTTTTCTCCACACATAGTGTTGTGTGTTCTTCCCAAACAACTCAATCTTGGTTTCATCTGTCCACAGTATATTTTGCCAGTAGTGCTGTGGAACATCCAGGTGCTCTTTTGCAAACTTCAAACGTGCTGCAATATTCTTTTTGGACAGCAATGGCTTCCTCCGTGGTGTCCTCCCATGTACTCCATTCTTGTTTAATGTTTTCCTTATTGTAGAGGTGTCAACAAAAATGTTAGCATGTGCCAGAGATTTCTGTAGGTCTTTAGCTGACACTCTGGGATTCTTCTTTACCTCATGCAGCATTCTGCGCTGTGCTCTTGCAGTCATTTTTACAGGACAACCACGCCTAGGGAGAGTAGCAACAGTGCTAAACTTTCTCCATTTGTAGATAGTCTGTCTTACCGTGGACACATAAACATCAGGGCTTTTGGAGATACTTATGTAACCCTTTCCAGCTTCATGCAAGTCAACAATTCTTGATCGTAGGTCTCCTAAGAGCTCTTTTCTGCGAGGCATGGTTCACATCAGACAGTGCTTCTTGAAACCAGTAAACCCAAAACACGTGTGTGTTTTTTAAGGGCAGGACAGCTGTCAGCAACACATCCAATATCATCACACTGATTGGAGTCAAGGTTGGCTCACTCCTGGCTCCAATTAGCTCTGGGAGAAGTCATTAAGCTAGGGTCTCACATACTTTTTCCTCCCTGCACTGTGAATGTTTACATGTTATGTGCAATTAAACCATGGCAACATCTAATGTTTGTGTAGTATTATGTTCAGCAGACTGTGTTCTTCTATTGTTGTGACTTAGATGACGTTCAGAGCACATTTTATGCCCAATTCATGCAAAACTCCACGTAATCCCAAGGGGTTCACATACTTTTTCTTGCAACTGTATATGTTAGAAACACACTTTATTGAATTACATTGTTGCAATTTGCCAGAAAAAAAAATAAATCCAGATTATTTACAGCTCTAAAATAAAAAAAGTCATTACAATCTGATTTAGATCTACATAAATGCAGAATATCTGAACAGCGAATGTTACTGAAATCCACTTCCAAAGAGGCTATAGGAACAGATAATAGTGAATGGTGACTGACAGCTCCATGTGTGTCTATTTCACAGGATTTGTTTTAGATTGTTGAGACAAGTTGAGAAGAAAGTCGCTGGGAAAACAATAAAAGTGAGGCATCAGCTGGCGCTACTGGTGATAAAGCGTTTATGTCCTGGAAATGCTTTTGATCAAACGCTTCAAAGAGCCACACGGGTAATGGCAGATCTTTGGTTGTCACGTGTTAAAGGTAGTATGACTTCCAAGCTTAGGTGGCCATGGACTTGGTGCTTCCCGACTCTCTAAGTCTATAACACATCTGTTTTTTTACTGGTAAGGATGAGCAAAACCAGGAGTTTTCGCTTTGCCGAATTGTCTATGATGAGCGGGACATTTGGCATTTTGGTTAAATGTATTGGAATCAATGGGGGGGCAAAGCTATGTTGGTTTTTAACCACATGCCGCCCAGCCACTGTAGAAATACCGGCAGGGTGGCACGGCTGGGCAAAAGCACGTTTTAAAACGTGTGTTTTGTAAACAGGTAGGGGGCGCGCGCGAGGCGATCACAGCCGCGGATGTCAGTCGCCGGGTCACAGCCGGTCGTTACCGGCTATGTCCCGGCGATCGGCGGCAATCGCTGACAGAGAGCAGGGCTGCAGTAGCTGTGCTTTCTGTCAGTTCCCTGACAGCTCCAGGACACGCTGATCGGGACAGAAGAGTTTCTCTCTCCCAATCAGCAGTGTTCCCTGCAGTGCACACCCCCGCCCCCTAGTAAAACACTCCCCTTGCACAGTTAACCCTTTCCATGAATAATAAACTTAACCCCTTCCTCCCCAGTGCCATTAGTACAGTGTCAGTGTTTTTTTTTTTGCACTGATCACTGTATTGGTGTCACTGGGGATGTCAGTGACCCCAAGTCAGTACCCCCCAATGTCCGCTGCAGTCCCGCCATAAGTCGCTGATTGCCGCCATTATTAGTATAAAAAAAAAAACTAAAAATCCCAGTATCTTTCCCGCCATTTGTAAACGCTATAACTTTCATGTAAACCAATTAATTTACACATATTGGGGTATTTTGTAGCAAAGACATGTCGCAGAATGCATTTTGGCAGAAATTTATGACTAAATTTGATTTTTACATTTTTTTATTGGACATGTTTTATAGCAAAAAGTCCAAAATATAGTTTTTTTTCAAAATTGTCAGCCTTTTTTTTTATAGCGCAAAAAATAAAAACCGCACAGGTGATCAAATACAACCGAAAGAAAGCTCAATTTGTGGGAAAAAAAAGATGTAAATTTCATTTATGTACCGTATTGCATGACCGCGCAATTGTCCGTTAAACTAGCGCAGCGCTGTATAGCAAAAAAATGGCGTAAATTGCAGCATCTATACCATAGTTTGTAGACGCTATAACTTCCACACAAAGCAATCAATATACACTCATTGGGATTTTTTTACCAAAAACAAGGAGCAGAATTCATTTTGGCCTAAATTTATAATTAACTTTGAGTTTACTATATATTTTTTGTAGCTGAAAGTAAAAAATATTGTTTTTATTCCAAATTTTTTTTGTTTATAGCGTAAAAAATAAAAAGGGCACAGGTGATCAAATACCACCGAAAGAAAGCTTTATTTGTGTGAAAAAAAGGACGTAAATTTCGTTTGGGTGCAGCATTGCATGACCGCGCAATTATCAGTTGAATTAGTGCAGCGTCGAGTAGCAAAAAGAGGCGTGGTCATTGAGGGGGGTAAATCCTCAGGAGGGCAAGTGGTTAAGGATTAATGGTGAAAATATATCATGTTTTGGGGTTTTTGTTTAATTTTCAGGTCCAAATTGATTTTTTTAAACATGTGTGCACAAAAAGTGCAAAAAGGTTTGGAGGACATAAACTGAGTAAAGCCAGGAGGGGGACAGATTGTTTACATTTCAGGAACATTTTGATCATTCATGCAAAGAAGTTGATTAACATCTGACACGACCCCCATAAATACAAACCAAACTCACTTGTGCAACCTTCAAATATCTAAATTGGAAATTTTCAGGGGACAAACTTATCATAGCAAACTGATTGTGCACAAGCAGGGGCGGACTGACAACTCATGGGGCCCCTGGGCAATAGGGGATCATGGGGCCCCTGTGTCCTGGCCCACACTCAAACCACACCCAAAAAAGCCTGAATGGTACCAGGGACATCTCATGGGGCCCCCTACTGCCCCCGGGCCCTTGGGCCGTGCTCGAGTTCCCCAATGGTCAGTCCGCCTCTGGGCACAAGATAATTTAGGGCCTTTCTTGCTCAACCCAACACAATGAGCAACACCTTTCACATATTATTATTATTGTTATACAGGATTTATGGCGCCAACAGTTTGCTCAGCGCTTTACAATATAACGGGAGACAATACAGCAATGATACAGTTCAATACAAGAGGGTTAGAGGGCCCTGATCCTGGGAGCTTACAATCTAAGAGGGAGGGGCTGGTGGTACAAAAGGTAATAACTGTGGGGAATGGACTGGTAGGAGGAGTAGAAGATTCCATTATTAGCTGACGGCAGGATAGGCTTCCCTGAAGAGAGAGGTTTTCAGAGATCGCCTAAAAGTGAGCAGAGTTGGCGATGGTCTGATAAATTGGGGTAGAGAGTTCCAGATGATGGGGATGGCTCTGGAGAAGTCCTGGAGATGAGCATGGGAGGAGGAGACAAGGGAGCTAGAGAGTAGGAGGTCGTGCGAGGAGCAGAGAGGACGGATTGCGTGATATTTGGAGACAAGATTGGTGATGTAATTTGGGGCGGAGTTATAAATGGCTTTATACGTTATTGTTAATGTTTTGAATTTTATTCGTTGGGCAATGGGAAGCCAGTGGAGGGATTGTCAGAGAGGGATGGAGGACACTGAGTGGAGGCCAGTGGAGGGATTGTCAGAGAGGGATGGAGGACACTGAGTGGAGGCCAGTGGAGGGATTGTCAGAGAGGGGTGGAAAACACTGAATGGAGGCCATTGGAGGGATTGTCAGAGAGGGATGGAGGACATTGAGTGGAGGCCAGTGGAGGGATTGGCAGAGAGGGATGGAGGCCAGTGGAGTGATTGGCAGAGAGGGGTGGCAGATATGGAACGGTTAGTAAGGTGGATGAGTCTGGCAGCAGCATTCATGATAGACTGGAGGGGGGATAGCCTGCGATGAGGTCGGCCAATGAGGAGGGAGTTACAATAGTCAAGGTGAGAGATAACAAGGGAGTGAATAAGTTGCTTAGTAGTTTTGGTGGCTAAAAATGGGTGTATCTTGGAGATGTTGCGGAGGTTGGAGATGTTGCGGAGGTGACGTCTACAAGATTTGGACAGCAATTGGATTTGGGGCTGAAAGGACAGATGGGAGTCCAGGATTACACCTAGTACCCTGGCATGAGGGGAGGGACTGATGATAGTGTTGTTGGTCTCGATGGAGAAGTCGGGGGAGGGGGCATGGGCTGGAGGGAATACTAAGAGCTCAGTGACATCCATGCCGATATGTCACTTAGTAGGTTAGTAATGTGAGAGGAGACTGAAGGGGCGAGGTGAGGAGGAGACTGAAGGGGTGAGGTGAGGAGGAGACTGAAGGGGCGAGGTGAGGAGCAGAAAGATAAATTTGTGTGTCATCAGGATAGAGATGGTACTTGAAGCCATGGGAGTTTATCAAGTGACATGGCCACATATTCTTGCTTATTGACCCTTTACATGGTTAGACAACCTGAACTAGAACAACAGAACAGCAAACTCTGGGCACTGGGAACGTTTAGATTTGCAATTTGATGAAAACCACAAACGAGCTCAATAGCTCTGATGATGCAGTTCCTACACATCAAGGCTTCAATGAGCACCCAACAAGAGCTCAAACCATATCAATACAGAAAGGGGGGCCAGTGCTATGGTTTAGCCTGCAGATTCCTGCTCGTGAAATGCTTACCTCCTTGCCACTTCTACTCACATGTGCTGCTGGTTTCTGTGTTCATCTATGGGCATTGCCTGGATTTGTATCCCTTTCCATTCTATCACTTCCTGGCCCGCCTCCCAGTCTGCTTCTCTATGCTAACCCCATATTTGTCTACTGTTTTTGCTTGCCTGCCAGCCACCCAGACCACAGCTCATTTCCCAGATCCTCTTCTGTCTGCTGTCATCTGTACTCTACACACACACACACATACGAGTGGTCTTCACATCTTCAGCTGGAGGTACCCGGGGGGGCCACAACCTGGATCCAGTTTGCTGCAAGACTTTCCCCTCCATCAAGAACCCTGGTGAAGAAGCAGTCTGGACCTTAGACTTTGCGCCCTTGGGTATCCCGTGTTGGCCTTCTACAAGGGCTCACTACTATAGTAACCTGATAGTCAGACCAAGACTGGAGAAAAGAACCTAAGATAATTTAAATTGTGGGAAAAGAAAGTCATATAAAAGCAGAAAATGTATTTTGAGGGCAACACACCCCCTTCATCAAGACTCAACACAGGATAAAACTTGGATGGAGTCAGGAAAAACAGCAATTTCACACATCTACACTATATTGCCAAAAGTATTGGGCAAGCCCTCCAAATCATTGGATTCAGGTGTTCCAATCCCCTCCATGGACACAGGTGTATACAATCAAGCCCCTAGGCATGCAAACTGCTTCTACAAACATTGGTGAAAGAATGGGTCGCTCTCAGGGGCTCAGTGAATTCAAGCGTGGTCCCATGATAGGTGGCCACCTGTGCAATAAGTCCATCCGTGACATTTCCTGGCTACTAAATATTCCGCGCTCAACTGTTAGTGGGATTATAACAAAGTGGAAGCAACTGAAGACAACAGCAACTCAGTGCAATGCAAAGTGTCAGGTGCAATGGTGTAAAGCACGATACTTGCCTGACTGCATTGTGCCAAGTGTAAAGTTTGGTGGAGGGGGGATTTTGGTGTGGGGTTGTTTTTCAGGGGTTGGGCTTGGCCCCCTGGTTCCAGTGAAGGGAACTATTAAGATGGCATTTTGGACAATTTCATGCTCCCAACTTTGTGGGAAGAGTTTGGGGATGGCCCCTTCCTTTTCCAACATGATAGCGCACCGGTGTACAAAGCAAGGTCCATAAAGACATGGAGGAGCAAGTTTGGAGTGGAGGAACTTGACTGGCCTGCACAGAGTCCTGACCTCAACCCCATAGAACACTTTTGGGATGAATTAGAGTGGAGACTGAGAGCCAGGCCTCCTCCCCGACATCAGTGCCTGACCTGACAAATGTGCTTCTGGAAAAATGGTCAAACCTTCCCATAGACACCCTCCTAAACCTTGTGGACGGCCTTCCCAGAAGAGTTGAAGCTGTTATAGCTGCAAAGGGCGGGGCCAACTCAATATTGAACTCTACGGACTAAGACTGGGAGGCCATTAAAGTTCATGTGCGTGGAAAGGGCGGGGCCAACTCAATATTGAACCCTACGGACTAAGACTGGGAGGCCATTAAAGTTCATGTGCGTGGAAAGGGCGGGGCCAACTCAATATTGAACCCTACGGACTAAGACTGGGAGGCCATTAAAGTTCATGTGCGTGGAAAGGGCGGGGCCAACTCAATATTGAACTCTACGGACTAAGACTGGGAGGCCATTAAAGTTCATGTGGGTGGAAAGGGCGGGACCAACTCAATATTGAACCCTACGGACTAAGACTGGGAGGCCATTAAAGTTCATGTGCGTGGAAAGGGCGGGGCCAACTCAATATTGAACCCTACGGACTAAGACTGGGAGGCCATTAAAGTTCATGTGCGTGGAAAGGCCGGCAGCCCAATACTTTTGGCAATATCGTGTATATCAGAACTAGTATTAAACTCTACACATGGAAAACCAAACCTTGACAGCAGTTGCTGACCATCACCATGATTATTAGATCTGTAGCATGGCTAAATGTTCAAATTCCCCATCATTGACAACTGGGGTGGAGACCTATGGCCAAAGTAAAGTACCAAGTAGACATCAACAGCTGAAGTTCATCAAACAAATGATGGCCAGGAATACACAAATATCGCATTCTTATGACGGTTTGCTACTAATGATAACATTTGGTGTATTCATTTCTTCACTCCCGAGCACTTTTTCTTATCTTTCTCTCCAATAACATATCTTAGGTATCCGAGAGAGCAAAGCAAGCAGAATATTCTATACGAAGGTCAGCAATGGCGGTCGTTCTCCCGCGTTCTACTCTCTCTGTGTGTTTATTTTCTTTCCACAATAAGTACAATGACCACAAATTCTGTGAAAGGTTCCCTTTAAAATGCTACCATTGCTGTATATTGTATCTAATGTAATGTTACTGAACACAAAAGACATAACAGTGAGGTTATTCATCCTCGGAGCGTGGCAGTCGCGGTTAATATATTCTATAGGTGTAAATTTAGAGCCGCGCGTACAACGGAATTCAGAATCCTTACCTCTGATTAACACAAAGCGGAGGGAAAACAACCTTGTTTGGATGAAACTTGTATTGAGGGGACCTTGAACGTGATTTCTATGAATCTGTCCTTGAAAATTCCACACATAGTATAAAAAAAAAACGTATTTGTGAAGCGCTTAACAAAACAACGCATTAAGCAACATCTACTGTGATTTGCTTCGATTTTTAGTCAATTGCCATAACAAATGCAGGTCCTACTTAAAGTGATCCTGCCATTAAAATTCACATTTCACAGGAATCAATAGATTATTATTATTATTATTATTATACAGGATTTATGGCGGCAACAGTTTGCTCAGCGCTTTATAATATAACGGGAGACAATAAAGCAACAATACAGTTCAATACAAGAGGGTTAGGAGGGCCTTGATCCTGGGAGCTTACAATCTAAGAGGGAGGGGCTAGTGGTACAAAAGATAGTAACTATGGGGGATGGACTGGTAGGAGGAATAGAAGATTCCGTTATTAGCTGAGGGCAGGATAGGCTTCCCTGAAGAGAGAGGTTTTCAGAGATCGCCTAAAAGTGAGCAGAGTAGGCGATAGTCTGATAGATTGGGGTAGAGAGGTCCAGAGGATGGGGGAAAGCTCTTGAAACGAGCATGGAAGGGGGAGACAAGGGAGATAGAGAGCAGGAGGTCATGGGAGGAGAGGATGGTTTGGATGATATTTGGAGGCAAGATTGGTGATGTAATTTGGGGCGGAGTTATAAATGGCTTTATATGTTATTGTTAATGTTTTAAATTTTATCCATTGGGCAATGGGAAGACAGTGGAGGGATTGGAAGAGAGGGGTGGAGGACACTGAATGGAGGCCAGTGGAGAAATTGGCAGAGAGGGGTGGAGGACACTGAATGGAGGCCAGTGGAGGGATTGGCAGAGAGGGGTGGAGGACATTTAATGGAAGCCAGTGGAGGGATTGGCAGAGAGGGGTGGAGGACACTAAATGGAGGCCAGTGGAGGGATTGGCAGAGAGGGGTGGAGGACACTGAGTGGAGGCCAGTGGAGGGATTGGCAGAGAGGGGTGGAGGACACTGAATGGAAGCCGGTGGAGGCATTGGCAGAGAGGGGTGGAGGACACTGAATGGAAGCCAGTGGAGGGATTGGCAGAGAGGGGTGGAGGACACTGAATGGAAGCCAGTGGAGGGATTGGCAGAGAGGGGTGGAGGACACTGAATGGAGGCCAGTGGAGGGATTGGCAGAGAAGTGTGGAGGACACTGAATGGAAGCCAGTGGAGGGATTGGCAGAGAGGGGTGGAAGACACTGAATGGAAGCCAGTGGAGGGATTGGCAGACAGGGGTGGAGGACACTGAATGGAGACCAGTGGAGGGATTGGCAGAGAGGGGTGGAGGACACTGAATGGAAGCCAGTGGAGGGATTGTCAGAGAGGGGTGGAGGACACTGAATGGAGGCCAGTGGAGGGATTGGCAGAGAGGGGTGGAGGACACTGAGTGGAGGCCAGTGGAGGGATTGGCAGAGAGGGGTGTAGGAGACTGAATGGAATCCAGTGGAGGGATTGGCAGAGGGATGGAGGACACTGAATGGAGGCCAGTGGAGGGATTGGCAGAGAGTGATGGAGGACACTGAATGGAGGCTAGTGGAGGGATTGGCAGAGAGGGGTGGAGGATACTGAGTGGAGGCCAGTGGAGGGATTGGCAGAGAAGGGTTGAGGACACTCAATGGAAGCCACTGGAGGGATTGGCAGAGGGATGGAGGACACTAAATGGAGTATTTGTGTGTGTATATATATATATATATATATATATATAAAATATACTGCGTTTTGAAATGCATTTTTATTACAACATATATGAATTTTTTTTTAAATATTATATATATATTTATTGAAATATGTTTTGAAATGTATAGAATATGGCCAGAATTGTTGCATTTCAAATATATGTCAATATATTTGGGAAGAATATTTTTAAAATATATTTCAAATATATTTTTCTTCCATGTGGGCAAGTAGACATAAACAGATGACGTTCATCAAATAAACAATGGCCAGAAATACACTAATATTGCATTCTTATGATGGTTTGCTGTATGTAAAATGAGGGACAAATGAGGAGGAAAAAGGGACAGAAGGGCTTTGTTCTGAACCAGGGACAGTCCCTCAAAATCAGTTGGGGACAGTTGGGAGCTATGAGAAGAGGGATCAGCCTGCTGACTGTAAATTATGTCCCTTGTGCTGATTTTTCTGTTTGTGATTTTGGTTTGCACCCCGGCTTTACTACACAGAAATAAGATTTGTTACTGAGTCAGGGCGGCCGGTTGTTTTACTGTGTTAAGCATCAGAAGTAGAAGTTTAGATTTAGGATGAAACCATTTATCAACTAACTGAATAGATTGTGGCACAAGCTTTCGGGGCATGCTGCACTCTTCTTCAGGCCATGGAGATGAAACTAGCGTGCCATGAAAGCATGCGCTGCAATCTATTCAGTTAGTTGATAAATTGCATCCAAAAATGAAATTAAGTCCAAATTTCCAAAATGTTCTACACTAAGACTGTTTATATAAGTTATCAACTATAGTGACTCTTTCTTTCTGTGATCCCTAATGGAGTAACCAAAAAAAAATCCAAAAAAGAAACTTTAAATCAGGCTATCCAAACAAAATAAAAAAATGCCGGAGTTACCCATATGGAAGAGAAATATATTTATATATTATATATAATTATACATGCGACATATATTTACAATGTATTGCCTACACAAATATATTTTAACACATATTCCAAAAATATGAATTCAAATATATTTTCCATATTTAAAAATATATTTTTCACAATTTTTGAAGATCTAAAAAATGCATTTAAACGTAGATTTTTAAATATGCGTGTGAATGTATTCCAAATGACACTTCGATATATGTTGCAGAATGTGTTCTGAATATATTTTTAATAATATATTCACAGATATATTGAAATCTATATTTGAAATATATTGAATACGGACAAAATTGTAGTATTTGAAATACAGTATATGTCAATCTATTTGGGAAGAATATATTAAGAATGTATTTTAAAAATATATTTAAAATATATTTTTCTTCCATGTGGACAGGCTAATGATAATAAATGAAAACAAATATTTAGGGTAGCAATAGATATACTAGGCAGGGGTGGACTGACAACTCATGGGGCCCGTGGGCAATAGGGGATCATGGGGCCCCTGTGTCCTTGCCCAAACTCAAAAAAGTCTATGAAAAAGGTACCAGGGGCATCTCATGGGGCCCCCTACTGACCCCGGGCCCTTGGGCAGTGCCCGAGTTTTCAAATGGTCAGTCCGCCCCTGATACTAGGGTAGCGATGTAGCTGGGGGGCGAGTTGTGGGTGGCTTTGTAAGTTGTTGTTAGTATCTTGAATTGAATATGTTGGCAGAGAGGAAGACAGTGGAGGGATTGGCAGAGAGGGGTGATATAAGGTGGAGGAATAGTGCCCCATTGTTGGTGTCAACAGGAAGAATAGTTCCCCATCATTGTTGTCAGTTGGAGGAATAATACCTCATCCTTGGTGTCCTTGGGAGGAATAGTGCCCCATCATTGGTGTCAGTAGGAGGAATAGAGCCCCATCATTGGTGTCAGTGGGAGGACACATTTTGTGTGGTGTTTTTGCACTTGCACTTTTTTGTGAAACACTTACGGGTTTTTCGTTGTAGTTTGCATGTTTGCGGACTTAAAAAAAAAATAAATCAGTGGGAGGAATAGCGTCCCTCATTGGTATCAGTGGGAGGAATAGCGTCCCTCATTGGTATCAGTGGGAGGAATAGTGCCCCATCATTGGTATCAGTGGGAGGAATAGTGCCCCATCATTGGTATCAGTGGGAGGAATAGTGCCCCATCATTGGTGTCAGTGGGGGGAATAGTGCCCCATCATTGGTATCAGTGGGAGGAATAGTGCCCCATCATTGGTGTCAGTGGGAGGAATAGTGTCCCTCATTGGTATCAGTGGAAGGAATAGTGCCCCATCATTGGTATCAGTGGGAGGAATAGTGCCCCATCATTGGTGTCAGTGGGAGGAATAGTGTCCCTCATTGGTATCAGTGGGAGGAATAGTGCCCCATCATTGGTATCAGTGGGAGGAATAGTGCCCCATCATTGGTGTCAGTGGGAGGAATAGTGTCCCATCATTGGTGTCAGTGGGAGCAATAGGGCCCCATCATTGGTGTCAGTGGGAGGAATAGTGCCCCATCATTGGTATCAGTGGGAGGAATAGTGCCCCATCATTGGTGTCAGTGGGAGGAATAGTGCCCCATCATTGGTATCAGTGGGAGGAATAGTGCCCCATCATTGGTGTCAGTGGGAGGAATAGTGCCCCATCATTGGTGTCAGTGGGAGGAATAGTGTCCCATCATTGGTGTCAGTGGGAAGAATAGTGCCCCATCATTGGTATCAGTGGGAGGAATAGTGCCCCATCATTGGTGTCAGTGGGAGGAATAGTGCCCCATCATTGGTATCAGTGGGAGGAATAGTGTCCCATCATTGGTATCAGTGGGAGGAATAGTGCCCCATCATCGGTGTCAGTGGGAGGAATAGTGTCCCATCATTGGTGTCAGTGGGAGGAATAGTGCCCCATCATTGGTATCAGTGGGAGGAATAGTGCCCCATCATTGGTATCAGTGGGAGGAATAGTGCCCCATCATTGGTGTCAGTGGAAGGAATAGTGTTCCATCATTGGTGTCAGTGGGAGCAATAGGGCCCCAAGGGCCAGATAAAAGGGCCAGATAAAAGCAAGTAAAGGGCCACATCCGGCCCCTGGGCCGCTTTTTGGATACCTCCTGCCTTAGACAAAAACATACATTTATCCTTTCAGCACAACTTTAAGAGAAGTTTTGAAATGTCTCCAAAGTTTTTAGTTTTCAACAGCAAATTTTTTAACAACAAAAGGTATTTAAAGTAAAAGTCTGGCAGGTTTTGTTGGGAGTTTAATAACAGTTAGCGTGAAAGAAATTCACAGCAGAGGGTGCATTATATCGGCATAATACAAAGTACATGCTTCTGTCTAGCACCACGCATTCCGCCACAGAACGAAAAAAAAAAAAAGAAAGTATTAAAAGGTTTCTGAGCCATCTTTCATAAACAAATAACATTTATTACATTTATTTCTAACAAAATTCCCTTTAAGTTTTTTTCTTTTGTTATCATTTTGAGTGTGTAGTGAATGTGTACCGACACTAAAAGATAATTATTAAATCTATTTTTATTGTTCGCTTACCCCTACAGGCAGCTGCATAGGAAAAAAATAAAAAAAATAAAAAATAAAATTCTGTTTTCATTATTTTCGCAGATGAGACTGCCTTATTGTTGTAGTACAATATTTATTTTGTACGTTGCTCGTGCTCGGTGCTGCGGTCTTGTTCCAGATTCCAGTAAAGCACAGCAAGTGCTATTGGCAGTTTTCATAGCCGCTGGAAGTTCTGCACGTTTTATTTATTAAAGCACTTATTTTGCACTGGGAAAAAAAAATAAAAATAAATAAAAAATAAAAAAACGCGTACTTTTGTCTTTATGGACAACCAAAAGAGGCGCTTTCCCACTTTATTATTATTTATCATTTCAGCTCCGGGAGTGATGAACAAAAGTTCACCTGTGACTTTTTTTTGTCTCTCCCCCCGCGCGTTCCGTCAACAATTGATTTTGTACAAAACTAAAAAAAAGGCGCATTACTCACCGGTAGCGGCTCAAATGTTTCGAATCTCACAGGAATGCATAAAGGGAAATAATAACACTGTAAGAAAAATATGGCGATGCTTTAAGGAACGAAGAGTCACGGCTTTTAAAAAAAAAAAGAAAAAATTCAGTTTTCATTATTTTTGCGGATGAGACTGCCTTATTGTTGTAGTACAGTATTTATTTTGTACGTTGCTCGTGCTCGGTGCTGCGGTCTTGTTCCAGATCCCAGTAAAGCACAGCAAGCGCTATTGGCAGTTTTCATAGCCGCTGGAAGTTCTGCTCGTATGTTTTATTAAAGCACTTATTTTGCACTGGGAAATAAGAAATTAAAAAAAATTTAAAATAAAAAAATAATAAAAAACACGTACTTTTGTCTTTATGGACAATTGAAAGAGTCGCTTTCCCACTTTATTATTATTTATCATTTCAGCTCCGGGAGTGATGAACAAAAGTTCACCTGTGACTTTTTTTTTCTCTCCCTCCGCGCGTTCCGTCAAAAATTGATTTTGTACAAAACTAAAAAAAAAGGGCGAATTACTCACCGATAGCGGCTCAAGTGTTTCAAATGAATCTCGCAGGAATGCATAAAGGGAAATAATAACACTGTAAAAAAAAATATTGTGATGCTTTAAGGAACAAAGAGTCACGGCTTTAAAAATAAATAAATAAATAAACGGTGGTGACTTTTCAATAGCGGAAAGGTGAGCGAAATTGTACAAATGGAAGTCTTCCACTGTCATTCATTTTTTTTATAGAGTTGGGTATTCACGACTCACAAAAAAAAAAAAAAAAACGTATACAGACATCTCTTCATGTTATCTAGGTCAGGGCCGTCAAAGTCAATTTCGTTGCTGGCCACATCAGCATTATGGTTGTCCTCAAAAGGCTGGTTGAGACTAGATGTCCAGAGCATCCGATCTCCCCCCTCCCTTACATCACATGTCAAGAATCCCCCCCCCACACCTTTAGAAGTCAAGAATCCTTCACCCCAGGATCACAGTGCACCCCCCTTACTTTGTGCTGCTGAGAGGGGAGGAGCTGGGAAGCAGAAAGTGCAGGGTCTGGAGGAGGACCAGAGGAGGGCTGGAGTCAGCTGAATGCTGAGACCAGGGGAGGCAGATATAAAGAGGTGCTGCAGCTGCACAGAGAGGCACAGGATCTGTGGGAGGAGTTCTGTCCTTCACTGTGCTGCTGACACGGGATGGGTGGGTGGGGCAGAAACAAGCCTCTCCACAGTATGAAGAAGCGCAGGATCTGGAGGAGAAGTTCTGCCCTTCTCTGTGTTGCTGACTGCTGACAAGGGATGGGTGGGTGGGCCAGAGATAAGCATCTCCACAGCTGTATGAAGAAGTGCAGGGTCTGGAGGAGGAGTTCTGTCCTTCTCTGTCCTGCTGACTGCTGACATGGGATGGGTGGGTGGGGCAGAGACAAGCCTCTCCACAGCTGCATGAAGAAGCGCAGGATCTGGAGGAGGAGTTCTGTCCTTCTCTGTGTTGCTGACTGCTGACACAAGATGGGTGGGTGGGCCAGAGACAAGCCTCTCCACAGCTGCATGAAGAAGCGCAGGATCTGGAAGAGGAGTTCTGTCCTTCTCTGTGCTGCTGACATGGGATGGGTGGGTGGGGCAGAGACAAGCCTCTCCACAGCATGAAGCGCAGGGTCTGGAGGAGGAGTTCTGCCCTGCTCTGTGCTCCTAACTGCTGACATGGGATGGGTGGGTGTTAGGGATCCGGGTATGACCAGAAATGTGTGGGAACACAGGCATAGTCAGGGCTGGAGAGGTGGAATGGTCAGGCAGGCCATTAGGTACTGTACAGGGCGCGGGGTCTAAGTTCCAATCTGCTTATTCACCAGGGCCCCTGATGGTGGGGATGGACTTGGAGCAGACTGAGACCAGGTCGCGACCCCTGAGTATGTCCGGCAATGGTAAAGAGCGTCGTCAGAGGTGTGCGGGGAAAGGAGCCTGACGTGAAGAGGCTGGCAGACCTGGTAACAGGGACAGATCTGTGCGGGATGGATGGATCGTCTGGGTAGCATCAGGCGTAGTCAGGCAGGCCAGGTCAGCAACGTGCGGGCAGTGAGGTGCCGGAGGAGCAGGCAGAGAATAGTCAGGGTCACAAGCCGGGTTCAGTAACTTACGGGCAGCGTGGTACAGAGGATCAGGCAGAAGGATGGTCAGGCAAGCCAGGGGTTCAACAGGAGACGGTCAGCAGAGGTCAGGATCAAAGCAGGGTCAGCAACTAGGCAGGAACACAGGATACCAAGTACAGGGGCTCATGGGAAACAATACACCAAGGCACTGACTGCAGGTCTGGCCATTCCTTAAATACACCTCCTGCAATCAGCCTCAGGTGATGGCTGATTGCAGGAGTGAGCTTCTGGTTGTTGAGAGCACCCGCTGGCCAGCCCTGGTACTGCAGCCCACACGGCAGGTGAGTCCCACCACCAGTGGTGAATCCATTCCTGACAGTGGGTGGTTGTAATGTCTATGAAATGTTTTGGCCTTGGACCCTTTGTTTCTTGGGGAATTTTTACAATAAAGCATTGTTGCCCATATGTCAGAAGCACGAGAAATGACATTCATATCATTTCTCTAGGCTAAAGGAACAGAGTCACATGACATTAGGCTGCTTAAAGCAGATAAGAAGTGTTTGTGAGATTGAACGTGTTTGTGACATCTAGAAATGTTACATTAGACTGCTTAAATTAGATAAGAACATGTTTGTGCATTTAAAAATGTTAACTTGTTTGAGAAGTTAGAAATCTTTAAGTTAAGGGTAGATAAAAAGCTGATTTGTGGCAAAAGTGTGATATTGCAAGATAAGACCTTGTTTGCCAGTAAAGTGGCGGGGTGTGACTAACGGAACCTTTCTGCTAACTCCTTCTGCGGTGGGCGTGGCACCCACCCATTTCGAGAAAGTGCCAGAAGAATTTGACAGACTATGTGAAAGGGGACACTCTGATGTTAGGATTCTTGCCAAGGCTATATGAGCTCATCGAAATGGCCGTGTATAAGGCTTTTCCGCGGCCCCCCTGTGCATTATGGTTCCGATGGGGTCTGTTCCTTCCTGTCTTCCCGTAGCTTTGGTAATGTATTAATTCTATGCTGTGAAAAGATGTGTATATTTCATGCTGTAATGCTCACATTATTATTGGTGTGTGTTATGATGCAGATTGTGATGACTATAAGATATATACTCCTGTGTGTCATGTGATAATAAAAGTGGAGGTTTTGACAGTGCAAGAATACTGCAGTTGGAGTCTGTTATTTCTTGGGGTGCTGAGTGAATACTGTAATATGCCAGAATAATGGTGTAAATGCTGAGGTTTTCCATGCTAGAGGGACAAAGTCTACACATGTGGCTACCTATGGTCTATAGCAGCCTTTCTCAACCTTTTTACCCAAGAGGAAATCATGAAATCTAATATAAATATATGCTATAATACATTTTAACTACCATCTAGAATTTAGAAGCTGTGAGTCCTCTATTCAAAGCTAATGAACTTGTTTTTTTTTTTTAATAGAGACTTTATTAGGTTTTATCTTATACACACATGAACCAACGATAAAAGTTATACAGTATACATAGCGTAGCAACATGTCAAAGCAGGTAACAAAATCCAGAAATACCAATTGTTCTCATAAAGAATATGCAAAAGCCCCAAGAGAGACAAAGAGAAAAACAGAGATGTGTAGGAATAAAAGATTTACTTATAGAAAAGGGAGACATCGCACGAAGTGTCGAAGTGTAAGGGCTTAGGAGTAATGTATCCAGGTTTTTGAGAAGATACGAGTCAAAACATGCGTAGGTATAAGTCTAGAGAGATAAGCAGATATATTCCATGTTAGCCAATAGTCAAATGACCAGGAGGAGGGTCAACGTGCATATGGATAGGAAGTGGGAGCAAAATAAGAAAACATAGAATAGAGATTAGACCGTAGGGAAAGAAGGAGAAAGAAAATTGAGAAAACAAGTCTAGAAAGGAATAGACCATCAGGAGAGACAGAAAGAAAAAAAGAAAAAAAAAGAGAAAGAGAAAGGAGGGAGAAGTAGAAGACTTAGGAATGTATTGCCTAGGTTCAGAGGCCAGATGACCGGAAGAACATGTCAGTAACAAGAAACAGCTCGGCAGTGTGTGGGGGTGTAGATGGGCTAGTATGGGGACATTTCACTAAGAGTCAACAATGAGGCGAGGTTGTGAGAGAAAGAGAAAATAAGAAAACTGAAAACTGAATCCAAAGTGGAAGGAGGGTAGATTGTCAAAATAGCGAGGTGAAGTAAAGGTCCAAGAAGGCCCAGAAAGTGTAATTTAAACAGTCAGATTACCCCTAATACGAGCAATACATAATGCATCAGGAATATCCCAGAGGCTAAATTAGGACCAGGCTAGAAATCCGTGTGAGGGGTGCTGAGACTCCGAGGAAGGGAGTATTCTTGAAACATATTGTCCCCACTTGCGGTTGAACTTTTCCTCTCCTGGAGTAGATGGGGAGTTATGAATGCTGAGCCGCTCCAAACGAAGTAGAGAGTGTAAGTCCAATTTGACATCCGAAATGGTTGGCGGGCAGTTGGAGACCCATTTTTTTAAAATTGACCTTCTCGCTGCCATCAGGCAGGTGGAGAGCCACGGTTTGGCAGTTCTGAGCAGAGCAATGTGCTGATGTGAAGCAGCAGTCACGGGAACATCCAGGTTTCCAAAAAGAAGGAGCAGTGGGTCTCTAGGTAGCGGGAGAGCAGTAACGAAGAGCATAAAGTTCAAGAGTTGGGACCAGAAAGTAGAGATCGAGGGACAACTCCAAAACCTGTGGTGGAGGGATGGCTTATATGAGCCACAAAGCGGACACGCAGAGATCGTTGGGTCCGATCTTGAGTACAAACAAGGCATATAGGCATGATGCATAATTTTAAATTGCTGCTTCCGCCAAAATTCGTTTGTGTTGAACGCACAGGTAGTGTTAAATCCTGCGAGTATTTGTTCCGCAGTGAAAACATTGTCGAAGTCCCGTATCCATGTTTTGATGGAGGTAGAGGAGTCCAACGGTGTAGCATATTGCAAGGACAATTGGCTATATATGTTAGATATGTTATACTTCCGGTTCCTCACAAGAACTTCTATCATAGTTGTGCAAAAACGGGTGGACTTATTCTGAGCTACGGATTTCACAAAATTCCTGACTTGTAAAATATACAAAAAATGATGGGAAGGTAATTCAAACGAGCCAAGAATTTGTTGAAACGAAAGGGGAGAACCTGATGCACCGTCATACAATTGGTTCACAAGTCTAAGACCCTGGTTATACCACAGATCGTAGGCTGCATGTTGTTGAGAGACAGAGAAGGAAGGATTGTGATGTATGGGAAGAAAGCAAGATATCCAGGGAGAAACTCCTAGTCTACGTCTGACCTCCCTCCAAGTGAAGAGTGTATCCCGTATGAGTGGATTATGTTTAAGATGAACCGGTATTGAGCTGGAGTTAGAATGTAATAGGGCCGACAGGTCGAACGGACTCACCATGGCTGATTCAAGTTGGTAATTGGAGAACATGGACGCTTGGGATAGCCAATCTATACACACCTGTAAAATACAAGATAAATTATAGAGCCTAATGTTGGGGAGGCCCAGGCCGCCCTCACATCTAGGGAGAAACAGCTTGTGTATAGCTATACGCGGGCGACGCCCCCTCCATAGGAAGCTGGAAATCCCCTTGTTTAACTTGACTATATCTGTGCGTTTGAGCAGAAGAGGGATAGTTTGGAGAGGGTATAAAAGCTTCGGAAAGCTTGTCATCTTGAAGAGATGGGCTCTACCCATGAGGGATAACGGCAGATCTTTCCACATTTCCAATTCCGCTAAAATTTTTTGAATAACTGGCGAAAAGTTGAGAGAATAAAGGGACGAAGCTAATTTCCCAATTTTGATACCCAGATAGGTAAAGTAACGTGTATTGATTTTAAAGAGGGAGTCGCAGGCCCAATCAGGAAGTCGAGCGTGGTAGAGGGGAAGGACCTCACTTTTTGCAAAATTAATACGAAGACCCGAGCAACACCGAAAGTCTGCAAAAACTTTCTGAATATATGGCAGATCTAGTGACGGGTTGGAAGTGAATATTAATATGTCGTCCGCAAATAAAGCTAGGCGAAGATCTTGTTGAGCAACTTGAACGCCATGAAGTTGTGACTGAAAAAGCAGGAAGCGGGCTAGGGGTTCCAATGCTAAATCGAAAAGCAAGGGAGATAGTGGACAGCCTTGCCTTGTTCCTTTATGTAGTAGAAAAGAGTTAGATATTTTTCCCGCCGCTACTATCTGAGCCGTTGGGGCAGAATACATAGCCTGAATTAACTGTATAAACGAACCGGAAAAGCCGAATTTAGAGAGTACTAGTTGGAGCCATTGAAAACTAACGTTATCAAAGGCTTTTTCAGCATCGAGAGAAATAATCGCTAAATCCTGAAGGGGGTTATTTTTAGCCTGATGCAGAACTGTAAGCACTTTGCGGATATTAGACGTGGCCGATCGTCCCTTTATAAAACCTGCTTGAGAAGGGTGAATGAGAGAGGCTAAAACAATGGCCAAACGGTTAGCTATGATTTTAGAAAGGATCTTTGCATCTAGGTTAAGGAGGGAAATGGGACGATACGATCCAGGATCAGAAGGGTCTTTACCTTTTTTTGCTATTAGTTTAATGTGGGCTTGCGAAGCCGATGGGAGATATACCCCGCTCTCCTGGATGGACTGATAAACTAGCTGGAGAGTAGTTGACAGAGTTTTGTCCATCAGTTTAAAAAATTCAGAGGTGTACCCATCTGGACCTGGAGCTTTACCATTAGCTAGAGATCTAATAGCTAGACAAATATCCGCCTGTGAAATAGGGGCATTTAGAGATTGCAGTGCTATTGGATCTATTTGGGGCAAATTTACACTTTCCAGAAAGGACTGTGCTCGTGCCTGGTCAATAGGATCCGGCCCGTACAAGTCTGCATAAAAGCTTTCCAAAATAGATATAATCTCTTCCGGAGATTGTTTAAGTGCCCCCTGGGAGTCTTTAAGAGAGGTGAATTGCGTAGGGGTGAAAGGCTTCCTACACAGGCGCGCCAGCAGTTTGCCCGGTTTATTACCAAACCTGTGATATTGTAAGTCAAGGTGTGAGTGATGTAATGCTTCCTGAGCTGCCGCCCATGTATCAAATTGGTTTTTAGCGTCCGCCCAAGCTTTCCTGTTGTCTTGCGTATTAGAGTCCGCCATTTTTCTTTGAGTTAGTCTAAGAAGGTTACTAGCTTCAGTGAAATTACGTGAAATTCTTTTTTTATAAGCGGACGTAAAAGCGATGATTTTGCCGCGTAACACAGCCTTCCCTGCATCCCAAAACAAATTTGGATTAGAGACATGGACAGCATTCGTAGTTTGAAAGTCTGCCGAGGTGTCTTGTAATAGTTTGGAGAGCTCCTGATTATTCGCCAGAAACGAGGGGAAACGCCATATCCTAGGATGTGGCGTAGGGTCTAAAAAGTTTATAGTAATAGAGATTGGAGAGTGATCTGATATGGCTATGTCATGTATGGTAGATGATACAACATGTTGCAGTAGAACGGAGTTACAAAAAGTATAATCTATTCTAGATAAAGAATGATGAACAGGGGAATAGAAAGTGTAATCTCTGCCGTCCGGATGGGTTAAGCGCCATATATCGGTAATTTGCATTGCTTCAGCGAAGCTACATAGCAAAGTAGGTGTGAGACGGGGAATCTGAGGGGAGCGAGGGCCACGGTCTACACTCTGCGATTTATCCTCCTGCTCTTGCATAACAGAATTAAAGTCCCCTCCCACGACGAGCGGCTTGTGAACATATGCCGCCAGCCGTGAAGAGAGGGCTTGGAAAACCTGCCTCGTCGGGGAGTTGGGTGCGTAAAAACTAGTAAGAACCAATTCTTGGGTTCCGAGTTTGATATGCGCTGCTATGAAACGGCCTTCAGTGTCAGCATCCATAGCGACTAATTCCGGATTAAGCCGTTTGTGAATGAGAATAAGTACCCCTGCTTTATTGTTTAGGGAGGAGGAGCCGAAAACATGACCCACCCATAGTTTACGCATGCGGATAAAGTCAGATTGGGTAAGGTGAGTTTCTTGGAGCAAAGCTATATCCGCACGCAAGCGCCGTAGATGTCTTAGAACCGCCATGCGTTTGTGAGGGGACCTGAGACCCTTGACATTCCAAGAGAAAATACGTGTCATCTTAACTGATGTGCTTGATATGATAGAAGGATAAGAATCTTACCCATTAGTGATGTACATTCAAAGAACACTGCGTCGCTAGACAATTGGGGGTGATTAGAAACCGGTCTCAGAGGACGGAGGAGTTCTCCCAAGAAATAAAGTTGGAGAGGAAGAGAAAAGCGAGAGAGAAAGGCGAGAACAAGATCAAGGGCCCTAATAGAGCCCAACAAAAAGTCAAAACATACAATATACCAATACAGTATACAGGACTTCACGTCATTCCGCATGCTGTTTCCACCAATACCAGCGTGACCGGGAGTATCTGGGAGAAGAGCCTGCTCCAGGGGCCAGTGTATGATTGTTGGGATGGGAGAGGGCTTCCCTCAAAATTATTCCCATCAACGGCTCCAGCATCTCCCCCCCCCCAGCATCGCTGAAATATGGAACCAGGCACATGCAGGAGTAGGGAAGTACAAATTCAGGCATATATATGATTTACACAATAATGTTGAAGCAGGTGAGCGTGAGAGAACGCCGCACCATCAGATAATATATAAAACATTACAAGTTGAACAGCCAATAAAACTCAGACTTTGGAAAGTATGTTCATTGCAATAGAAAGCAATAGAAACCAAGCAAAAAATGAAAAACCGTCACATCTGAACCAATCGGGCCAGGAGATAAGCTTGAAGCTATTATGTAGAGACCAATGGCCTCTTAAACCTTCAAGGCGGGCGAGATTTGGAAGACGCTGGGTTTGTGCGTTGACGCTTAGGTGGGTCTTTGCGAGGACTACGTTGATCTCTAGGGCCAGAATTCCTGCCCGCAAGACGCGTCGACGGATCCCCGTCATTTAGGTGATCTTGGAGGTATTGGTAGGCTTCTTCAGGGTGGACGAAAGATTTGGATTCCCCAGATGGTGCATTGAAACGTAACGTGGCCGGATACGCTAATGTGAATTTTATTCCTTTCTGGTGAAGAGTGGCGCAGACTTGCTGAAACGCTTTCCGTTTACGTGATACTTCCTGTGAATAGTCCGCAAATATTAATAATTTGTGACCCTCAATTTGTAGAGAACGGTAATTACGAAAAGAGGTGAGGATCGCCATGCGATCAGCATAGTTGAGATAGCGTACAATCACCGAACGTGGCACCCGGCGTTCGTTAGATGGGGGCCCCAGGCGATGAGCTCTCTCTACCTGACAGGAGGAGGATAGACCCAAAGCTGCAGGAATTCGTGCTGAGCAGAGATCGGGAAGAGAACCTGTATTAAATGATTCTGGGAGACCCACGATGCGTAAGTTATTTCTACGTGATCGATTTTCCAGATCGTCGATTTTATCCAAAATATTTTGCTGTATACGATTGGATTGTGATGTAACTGCTTGTATGGAATGGACTTCATCTTCTAAGTCAGATAAGCGCTGCTCAGCCACAGATAACCGTTTAGAATGTTCGCCCAAATCTATTCGCAGCTGTTCAATGCCCAGGCTTACAGCCTTATCCACAGCCTGTGTGATATTTGGGAGCAAAAGAGAAGAAACTGCCTGGGCTATTTTAATATACTGCTCAGAAGAGCTATCAGTGCCTGAAGTGAGTGGAGAGGCAGTGAGGATGGTGGGGAGAGGTGCAGACATACCTGCTCCCACGCTGCGATCTCCCTCTGTGCCTGTGTCCATGCTGTGACAGGCATCTTCAGCGGCCATCTTGGCTGCAGGAAGGGGAGAGCCGCACCCCTCCGCTCTAGCAGCCGACTCGTGGCCGGACTGCACCGGCAGAAGGTACCGCTCCATGCTGGGGCCGCCGCGGGATGTGAGGGGGCACCCCAAAGCTAAGATGCGGGGGTCCCCGAGGCAGATAGCAGGTCTTGTAAGGGCGGGTACCTTCCTTGGTGCTTTGGAGCCCTTTCTGGCACAGACCTTCCTTGGTGTTATGGAGCCCCTTCTGTCACAGATTGTCCTAGATGTTATGGAGCCCCTTCTGTCACAGCTTAGTATTATGAAGGCCTTTTCTGGCACAAACCTTCCTTGGTGTTATGGAGCCCCTTCTGTCACAGATTGTCCTAGATGTTATGGAGCCCCTTCTGTCACAGATTGTCCTAGATTTTATGGAGCCCCTTCTGTCACAGATTGTCCTAGATGTTATGGAGCCTCTTCTAGTACAGACCTTCTTTGGTGTTATGGAGCCCCTTCTAGTACAGACCTTCCTTGGTGCTGTAGAGTCCCTTTCTGGCACAGACTTTCCTTGGTGCTGTAGAGCCACTTTCTGACACAGACTTTCCTTGGTGTTATGGAGCCCCTTTCTGGCACAGACCTTCCTTAGTATTATGAAGACCTTTTCTGGCACAAACCTCCCTTGGTGTTATGGAGCCCCTTCTGGCACAGACTGGCCTAGATGTTATGGAGTCCCTTCTAGTACAGACCTTCCTTTGTGTTATGGAGCCCCTTTCTGGCACAGACCTTCCTTTGTGTTATGGAGCCCCTTTCTGGTACAGACCTTCATTGGTGCTGTAGAGCCCCTTTCTGGCACAGACTTTCTTTGGTGTTATGGAGATCCTTTCTGGCACAGACCTTCCTTGGTGTTAAGGAGCCCCTTACTGGTATAGACCTTCCTTGGTGTTATGGAGCCCCTTTCTAGCACAGACCTTCCTTGGTGCTATGGAGCCCCTTTCTGGCACAGACTTTCCTTGGTGTTATGGAGACCCTTTCTGGCACAGAACTTCCTTTGTGTTATGGAGCCCCTTTCTGGCACATACCTTCCTTGGTGCTATGCAGTCCCTCTCGTTCTATTAGGTCTTCTCAATGTTATGGAGCCCTCCTTCTATCCAAGTCCTTTTCCATACTCCCCACCCTGTGTTCAGCACATGACTGTGTTATCTCATTTCTTATCTCCAATCCAATTTCCTTCTGACATCATTTCCAGTTTAACTAGCCTTTATAAACCAGTTAAACAAGTTCATTAGCTTTGAATAGAGGACTCACTCACAGCTTCTAAATTCTAGATGGTAGTTAAAATGTATTATAGCATATATTTATATTAGATTTCATGATTTCCTCTTGGGTAAAAAGGTTGAGAAAGGCTGCTATAGACCATAGGTAGCCACATATGTAGACTTTTCCCTCTAGCATGGAAAACCTCAGCTAACGCTGATACAGACTGCATAAAAAAAAAAACACATTTGTTGGACAAATATGGAAATGCCATATTTCAAATATAATATGATTAAATGTAAACATTTGATACCATTTTATATTTATTAAGTAGTCAAACTCTGTAACATCTGTCTTCTTTTTTTTTCCTAAGGGTAATTTTTCAGAAGATGACAGCTTATTTCCATAAATATCTGACATATATCCAGAATATCCTTTGTTCCCATCAATTTCAGCTGTCAGTCATTAAAAGGTTTAGGAAAATGTCCTACAGGAGTACACGTATGTAAACTTCTCACTTTCTTTATGTCATACATTCAATCTATAGTATTTCTAGTGCATGGTAATAAAAGGTTATTTGGGTCCTGGGGCTTACAATTTTAGGAACCTGCCATAACATATAGGAATGATAAGAATCATGTCTTAAATTCTACATCTATCAATATGCTGCATGCGGTAGTTGAACTTTCGCATTTTAAAGTCACATTCTGGTCAAACAAGAAAAGTTTTGCATTTAAATTGACTCATAAAGCGGAGCCTACCAGGAGATGGATCGGTTGCATTCAGCACAGATATCCTGACACTGGTTTCCTGATGTTGATTTCATAGCGTATTGTATGTGGGTGTCAAGTTTTATCTTCCTGATGTATTATAGGATGTTTTTTTTTTAACTCCTTCCCACCCAGCCCCAGTGTTCCTTTAGCAGGGTATTTATGACAGGATGGCAGTTGTGATTGGCTGTCACGGTGGTCTCATGATCAGGAGCCAGTCCTATTGGCTCCCGATCATTACTAGAAACCGGGAGTTGTCTGTGACAGCTGAGTCACTGTGCAGAGAGCACGCAGTAAGATCCCTTTCACATGGGGTTGATTCTGTTCCAATCAGCATGGGATCAGCTCACAAGTCCTCTACTGATCAGAGCAGAGTGGGCGGATGACAAATCAGCTTGTGCAGAGCGAACACGGACAAAGTCCGCTCTGCTCTATAGGCGGCCGGGAGTAAACAGACTCTGCTGTCCATTACACCCAACCAGGGGCGGGCTGACAACTCATGGGGCCCACGGCAATAGGAAATCATGGGGCCCCTGTGTCTTCGTCTGCACTCAAACCACACCCAAAAAAACATATGAAAGGTACCAGGGGCATCTCATGGGGCCCCCTACTGACCCCGGGCCCTCGGGCAGTGCCTGAGTGGCTAAATGGTCAGTCCACCCCTGCACCCAACTAACCTCTGATCTGCTCCACCTAAACGGAAGAGGACAGATCCCCTTCCATTTTTTTGTAGCTGACCCAATCGGACCCAGAGGTAGGTGGGTGTAAATGGACTTGTCTGTCTATAGGGATGAATTGACCTTCCAGTCAGGTTCATCTGGAAAATTGACAGGTGGACCTGATCAGAATGGACATGTGATAGGGGCCTAAACGTGCTCCCAGCTCAAAATTTTGGCTACCCATGGACCCCTTTGTCACTGCGCATAGGCGTCAAATGGGCAGAAAGAGGTTAACCCCTTCATACCGATGGTATACAAATATGAAGACCCACTGCACTGGGTTTTTTTCTGTAGGGTCGCATATTTGCATAACTCTCTCTCATAATTCTCTTTGTGCTGGGAGCTTGCCATGCGGTGCGCTCCCAGTACAGAGACCAGGTTCTCACTGAGAGCCCAGGGTCCTGTGGTAATGATCTGGACCCAGAACTTCCAATTCCAGGTCACCTGATTGCTGTGATAGCCTCTGATTGACTCTCACAGTAATCAGTCACTGTGAAGCCCGCCCCTGTGTTTTCTCTCTATGAATGGAGGAGAGATATATAGTAAAGTATAAAAAATGTATGTCAGCAAGATTTTCCACTGACAGCTAAATGAAAACAAAAGAATTCCAACATTTAAAAAAAAACCTTGTGGGGGGCCCCCCAATCCATACCAGGCCCTTCTGGTTTTGCAGGGATTTTAAGTGGAACCTCACACCAGATATATAGACAAAAAGGCATGGGGTATCCCCAAAATCCATACCAGACCCTTGAGTCTACTATGGATTTTGAGAGGAATGCCACACCAAAATTTGAAAAAAAAAATGACTTGGGATATACAACAAAATCCATACCAGACCTTTATCCGAGCATGCACCCTGGCAGGCCAGAAAAGGGGGGGCTATACCATACCAGGCCACATGCCCTCAACATGGGGGGTGCTTTGGGGTGGGGGGGGCTCTCCCCAAAGCACTTTGTCTCCATGCTGATGGGAACAAACGCCTCTTCCCCACAACCCTGGGCGGCAGTTGTGGGGGTCTGTGAGCGGGGAGTATAACAGAATCTGGAAGCCCCCTTTAACATGGATGGACGCATGGAGACTAAAAGAGGTAAGGATGAGACAAAGCGGACAACATGTCCTCCAAATCAGGGGTACCTATGTTGATGATGACAACTTCTCCTTCCCCACAACCCTGACATGTGGTTGTGGGGATCTGTGGGTGGGGGACTTGTTTAATAACTAGGGGGTCCCCATATACTGCTCCTCCCTACATGAATGAAAGACAACAGAAAACAATCTTGTATACAGTGGTGGAAATGATGCTCGGCTCCTTCTGAACAGGGGGCCGAAGAGCCAACGGTCAGTCCAAACCAACTGAATAATTGGCTCATTTCTAATAACCGTTATTGGGACCCGTTAGCTGCACCTTGTAGAAAACCAAGACCTTCGCGTCTGTCACGATCTGCCTGGCGGCGTCTCTATCGGTCCACAGCACGGATTTCCTCAGGGCGCGTGGTCTAAGTCCCAATCTGCTTATTCACCAGAGCCCCTGATGGTGGGGATGGACTTGGAGCAGACTGAGACCAGGTCGCGGCCCCTGAGTATTGTCCGACAATGGTAGAGAGCGCCGTCAGAGGAGTACGGGGTAAGGAGTCTGCTGTGAAGAGGCTGGCAGACCTGGTAACCAGGAACGATCCCTGCGGGATGGGTGGATGGATCGTCTGGGTGGCTGGAAGCGTAGTCAGGCGGGCCAGGTCAGCAACGTGCGGGCAGCGAGGTACCGGAGGAGAAGGCAGAGAATGGTCGAGGTCACAAGCCGGGTTCAGTAACTAGCGGACAGCGTGGTACAAAGGAGTCAGGCAGAAGGATGGTCAGGCAAGCCAAGGTCAGGCAGGATACAATCAGCAGGGTCAGGTACAAAGCAGAGGTCGGCAACGGAGTAACACAGGATCAGGTATCAGGAACAGAGCACAAAAGACCAAACGGCAATTTGACATACCTCTATTCCCGTTTAAATAGCCTGCCCTGCACTGTCATTGGTGCCAGGCGCACGTCCGCGATCGCGAGTGCGCATGCGCGGCCATCGCGATCGCCCGGGTCCCGCTGCCCACTGATTAGAATGCATCAGTGTCGTGGCAGGGACACTGATTCCTGACAGCGTCCCTCTATTTATCTGTAAGATCACATAGTTGGATCTATACAGTGGTGGAAATGATGCTCGGCTCCTTCTGAACAGGGGGCCGAAGAGCCAACGGTCAGTCCAAACCAACTGAATAATTGGCTCATTTCTAATAACCGTTATTGGGACCCGTTAGCTGCACCTTGTAGAAAACCAAGACCTTCGCGTCTGTCACGATCTGCCTGGCAGCGTCTCTATCGGTCCACAGCACGGATTTCCTCAGGGCGCGGGGTCTAAGTCCCAATCTGCTTATTCACCAGGGCCCCTGATGGTGGGGATGGACTTGGAGCAGACTGAGACCAGGTCGCGGCCCCTGAGTATTGTCCGACAATGGTAGAGAGCGCCGTCAGAGGAGTGCGGGGTAAGGAGTCTGCTGTGAAGAGGCTGGCAGACCTGGTAACCAGGAACGATCCCTGCGGGATGGGTGGATGGATCGTCTGGGTGGCTGGAAGCGTAGTCAGGCGGGCCAGGTCAGCAACGTGCGGGCAGCGAGGTACCGGAGGAGAAGGCAGAGAATGGTCGAGGTCACAAGCCGGGTTCAGTAACTAGCGGACAGCGTGGTACAAAGGAGTCAGGCAGAACGATGGTCAGGCAAGCCAAGGTCAGGCAGGATACAATCAGCAGGGTCAGGTACAAAGCAGAGGTCGGCAACGGAGTAACACAGGATCAGGTATCAGGAACAGAGCACAAAAGACCAAACGGCAATTTGACATACCTCTATTCCCGTTTAAATAGCCTGCCCTGCACTGTCATTGGTGCCAGGCGCACGTCCGCGATCGCGAGTGCGCATGCGCGGCCATCGCGATCGCCCGGGTCCCGCTGCCCACTGATTAGAATGCATCAGTGTCGTGGCAGGGACACTGATTCCTGACAGCGTCCCTCTATTTATCTGTAAGATCACATAGTTGGATCTATACAGTGCCTTGAAAACTTACTCATACCCCTTGGAATTTTCCACATTTTGTCATGTTACAACCAAAAACGTAAATGTGTTTTATTGGGATTTTATGTGATAGACCAACACAAAGTGGCACATAATTGTGAAGTGGAAGGAACATGACAGCTAGAGCTACAATGGAATGTTTTAGATCAAAGCAAATTAATGTGTTAGAATGGGCCAGTCACAGTCCAGACCCAAATCCAATGGAGAATCTGTGGCAAGACTTGAAAATTGCTGTTTCCAGATGCTCTCCATCCAATCTGAGAGAACTGAGCGATTCTGCAAAGAAGAATGGGCAGAAATGTCCCTCTCTAGATGTGCAAAGCTGGTAGAGACATCCCCAAAAAGACTTGCAGCGAAAGGGGGTCCTATAAAGTGACTCCGGAGGGCTGAATACAAATGCCGCCACACTTTTCAGATATTTATTTGTAAAAAAATGTAACCACTTCCTGACGGGAGCAGTGCAGGAGCCATTTATAAACGGCCCCCACATTCATTGCCTGTGCGCACTCCCTGGGCACCACGATCCCTGTACAGGACCTCTATGTGAGGTCCTGATTCATGTGATCACTGATTGGCCAATCAGTGATCACATGAACAGTAGTAAACAAGATATCACTTCTGACATCATTGCTTACTACTTGTGAAATCTGTGAATGATCACAGAGCAGGGGCGGACTGACCATTTGGAAACTTGGGCAGTGCCCGAGGGCCCGGGGTCAGTAGGGGGCTCCATGAGATGCCCTTGGTACCTTTTTCATAGGCTTTTTTTAGTTTGGGCAAGGACACAGGGGCCCAATAATCCCCTATTGCCCGGGGGGCCCCATGAGTTGTCAGTCCGCCCCTGTTACAAAGATCACATGGTACAGGGCTATTCACAACAACCTTGTACCATGTGACCAATCACAGCTCTCACAGTATTTCTCAATGGCTGCAAGAATGCAGCCAGAGAGGAGAAATTATTGCTTTTAAAGCCTTTATGGGTGTAAAAGCAATCAGTGCAAAAAAAAAAATCTTCATTACCCCCCAGAAGTAGTACAGTGTTCACTATGGTGACACTGTACTGCTAGGGTGATGGTATGTTTAAAAAAAAACCCATAAATAATAATATAAAAAATAAAATAAAAATGTAAAATAAAAATTTAAAAAAATATAAATTTTGGTTGTAAACTAATTTGAGTTATTTTTTTTTTACTAAAAAGATAGATGAATAGATTTTGGCCAAGATTTGTGAAGAGCGATTACTTATTTGCAAAATGTTATAAGAAAAACACTTTTTTTTTCAAAATGTTTGGACTTTTTCATTTTTGTTAAAAGATGGCTGGTTTTCGACCCGTCTATGGCCTACATTACTATGTAACTATCCTAGATTGTAAGCTCCCAGGATCAGGCCCTCCTTTCCCTTTTGTATTGAACAGTATTGTTGCTGTATTGTCTCCCGTTATATTTTAAAGTGCTGAGCAAACTGTTGGCGCCATAAATCCTGTATAATAATAATAATATATAAATCCTGTATAATAATAATAATATATAAATCCTGTATAATAATAATAATATATAAATCCTGTATAATAATAATAATAATAATAATAAAATCCCAATAAAAGACGTTTACGTTTTTGGTTGTAACATGGCAAAATGTGGAAAATGTCAATGGGGAGGAAGACTTTTTCAAGGCAATGTAATTGATAACCTATTGTAATACAGTATATACTACTCTACAATTTGTAATTATTTTTACACACTTGCTACTTCTGTATAAGTCAATGATGTCATTTTGGTGAATAAAATGTTGTCAAATGAAATTCTGTGGGTTGATTTACTCCTTACCTGACGTTGCTCTTTGAGTCTAAACATTTCTCCAGCTGCATTACCAATCTGCTAAACTCCTAATTAAGCACAACGTGTCCTGCTTATCACAATCGATTATAATAACAATCGTCTAAGAGGAATTCTCTCTCTCTCTCTGCCATGTAGCCTCAGGACATAAAAAAGACGATACGACTTATTTTAATCTCTTCCTGTATGTTCTATAAAACAAGCTCTCATTTCCGCTTTTTTTTCTACCAATCCAAACAGCTCAAAGGCAATGGAAGTCTTGTGCAAACTTGGAGTTTAATTCCTTAATTAAAAGGGAACAGCAAGTGGTACTGAGATTTATGCAGGCCATAGACAGGTCGAAAATCGGTTAGTGGGTTAATTGGTCGGCCGTTTTTTGGGGTTTTGGCACATTTTTTTTATTGGTAAAGTTTGAAAATCCGTGGCCGATTTGGACGATCGGACGATTTTCCCGGCAATGATCGGCTAATCAGCCAATGGTTTTACCGATAAAAAAATCTGTGCATGAGCCGTGACCTGCAAGAAGAAGAAAAAGAAGAAGAAGAAGAAAAATAAGAAGAAGAAAAAGAAGAGGAAGAAAAAGAAGAGGAAGAAAAAGAAGAAGAAGAGGAAAAAGAAGAAGAAGAAGAAGAGGAAAAAGAAGAAGAAGAAGAAGAGGAAAAAGAAGAAGAAGAAGAGGAAGAAGAAGAAGACGAGGAAAAAGAAGAAGAAGAGGAAGAAGAGGAAAAAGAAGAAGAAGAAGAAGAGGAAAAAGAAGAAAAAGAATAAGAAAAAGACGAAAAAGAAGAAGAAGAGGAAAAAGAAGAAGAAGAAGAAAAAGAGGAAAAAGAAGAAAAAAGAAGAAGGAAAAGAAGAAGAAAAAGAAGAAGAAAAAGAAGAAGAAGAAGAAGAAAAAGAAGAAGAAAAAGAAGAAAAAGAAGAAGAATTCCAGTCCGCTACTATATTTTATATGAAAAGTCTTGCGGTTGCAACAATGTATCCATTTGTATCCGAATAAAAACATCTGTATCCGAAATGGATACAAATGTACACATTGTTGCAACTGCAAGACTTTTCATATAAAATATAATAGCGGAGCTCTCTGCAGGGACAGAAGTAATTAAATGCCGGCCGTAGACGGGACAAAAATAGGCCGATTTTTTTACCGTTGGTGGTAACGTCGGCCAATCAAACGACTGATTTTTGGTTTTTTTTTTTTATAAAAAAAGGCCAGTTTTCGATCCATCTAAGGCCTTCATTAGTCCTCAAGCATGCGGGACATTTTTACAGCGGCTGTTTTTGGCTTTTGACTTTTTTTTCTACAGCCAGTAAACTCTCCAGCATGTTATCCTACATGTCCGTGCACACATAGACTGTTTTTTGGCAGCTGCGTTTTTTTGCTGGAAAAAATCCCAAGACTAGTGGGATTCTAGATGAGTTTTTTAGCTATAAAAACTCTCTAATGCTGAAAAACAGCAAAACGTGGTAAAACGCTGTAAAATGTGGTAAAATGCTGGCAAACTGGCATTTTGTTTTGGTAAAAAAAAGTAAATGAGGAAAAACGTGAGAAAACGCAGCTAAACGCGGGAAAACGCCACTAAATGCTAATGCAACAATGCTAAAAAAAAGCTGAAAACTCACATTTTTGGTCCCCAAAACAGTCCATACAGACAAAAACACAAAAAGAGGAGGTGTGAGCCAGTGGGACTGGCTCCTATGCAAAAACAAAAGGAATACTGGAGCAATGTAGGAGATGCTGGAGCAGTCATATGGAAGAAGATCAGAAGACTTGTCAGCGTTCCAAAAACGTTGAAGAGATTCCCCTGCATGAAGAATGAAGAGGAGTCTACGCAGGCCTGGAACAAACAGTAGAACGCAGGGACAGACTGACCATTCGAGCACTTGGGCACTGCCCGAGGACCCGGGGTCAGTAGGGGGCCCCATGAAATGCCCCTGGTGCCTTTTTTATAGGCTTTTTTGAGTTTGGGCAAGGACACAGGGGCCCCATGATCCCTATTGCCCGGGCCCCATGAGTTGTCAGTCCGCCCTTGGTAGAACGGACTTGACGGTCCAACCACAGCCAATGGATACTGATGACATAAAGTCCAGGAACCGACCCAGGTAGTAGGCCCGAGCAACCAACACGCAGATGTAGCAGCAAAACATAGGGTGAGGTATATCAACATATAGCAGAACATCCGGATAATCAGTTCTTGTGCACCGAGGCATAGATTAAAAAGTTTTAAAGCATAGCAAAGTTCACCTGAAATTCAGGGGCCCATTCTTCAGTTACCGTTCCAACAAGAAACAGGCACAACAGGTGCAAAAAAGATTGAAGGAGTGCAAATCAGAGTAAATAACGGAGGCACCCCATATCTGGCAACTGCACATTCACAAGGATACACCATGATGGGGAGTAGTATATCACTCATAGGGCCCAGAATCAGCAGTGAGGTGGTAAGGTTTCCAGCCACGCAGAGGCCTCACGTGGAGAGATGAAAAACCAAGTCGTCTCCCCATCCCGGACATGCAAATGAGCAGGATACAGGACACTGAAATGGATACCACGATTCCGCACAGTCGCCTTCACCCGGTCAAACGATCTGCGCAACTTCTGTGTTTCCACCGAATAATCTGGGAAAAGGAGTAATTTGCCATTAGCAAGCAACAGTCCACTGTAGCCGGGCCGCCCCCAAAACTTCATCCCTGTCACGAAAGTTGAGGAACCGCGGGATAAAAGTGCGAGGTGAGGATCCCGGCTGACCAGGTTTGGGTGGGACGTGATGCGCCCTTTCCATGGTGTAGTAAGGAAAGAACTGGGCAGCAGAAAGCAGAGTCCATAGCAAATCCTCAATAAACACCACCGGAACAGTGCCGTCCGCCCCCTCCGCCAGGCCCACCATGCAGGTATTGTTCCGATTCTCCACATCCTACGGCTTGTATTCCAGGGCCTTGACCTTCGTTTGCAAGGAGCGAAGAGTAGTAGTGTGATCAGTAATCAAATCCTTCGCCAGGCCAAGCCTCTGCTCTGCCGTAGAGATTAGGGAGTGGAGCTTATCAAAGTCCTGCTGCATCAAGCCCACATCCAGCTGTACCGCCTCTATATTAGATGTTAAGGCAGTCTGGCAAGACGCAATTGCCGCCATCACATCAGACGGGTCCAGCCGGCTTCTCAGGCTCGGTTTGTGACGTCATGTTGTTATAGAGCGCTCAATGCCACGTGGCCGCTTGGGGTCGGGGTAACAGCCTCCTAGAAAACGGAGCTTCTTACCCCTACTGGCCGGTGTCCCAGACTGTCGGCGGGACATTAGAGGAGAAAGGGAGTTAGTCTATGCAGGAAGACAGGATAAATGCAGGATAAGTCCAGCAGACCTCCGGCAAGTGCAGCCTGTCTTCTACCAGCCTGCCCCGCTGTGACATCTGCCTACCACCAGCCTGTCTTCTACCAGCCTGCCCCGCTGTGACATCTGCCTACCACCAGCCTGTCTTCTACCAGCCTGCCCCGCTGTGACATCTGCCTACTACCAGCCTGTCTTCTACCAGCCTGCCCCGCTGTGACATCTGCCTACCACCACATTGTCTGCACATTGTCTGCTACTAGCCTGCCCTGCTGTGACATCTGCCTACTACCAGCCTGTCTGCTACCAGCCCGCCCTGCTGTGACATCTGCCTACTACCAGCCTGTCTGCTACCAGCCCGCCCTGCTGTGACATCTGTCTACTACCAGCCTGTCTGCTACCAGCCCGCCCTGCTGTGACATCTGCCTACCACCAGCCTGTCTGCTACTAGCCTGCCCTGCTGTGACATCTGCCTACTACCAGCCTGTCTGCTACCAGCCCACCCTGCTGTGACATCTGCCTGCCACCAGCCTGCCTTCTACTAGCCTGCCCTGCTGTGACATCTGCCTACCACCAGCCTGTCTGCTACCAGCCCGCCCTGCTGTGACATCTGCCTACTACCAGCCTGTCTTCTACTAGCCTGCCCTGCTGTGACATCTGCCTACTACCAGCCTGTCTGCTACCAGCCCGCCCTGCTGTGACATCTGCCTACTACCAGCCTGTCTTCTACTAGCCCGCCCTGCTGTGACATCTGCCTACTACCAGCCTGTCTTCTACCAGCCTGCCCTGCTGTGACATCTGCCTACTACCAGCCTGTCTTCTACCAGCCTGCCCTGCTGTGACATCTGCCTACTACCAGCCTGTCTTCTACCAGCCCGCCCTGCTGTGACATCTGCCTACTACCAGCCTGTCTTCTACCAGCCCGCCCTGCTGTGACATCTGCCTACTACCAGCCTGTCTTCTACTAGCCTGCCCTGCTGTGACATCTGCCTGCCACCAGCCTGTCTTCTACCAGCCTGCCCTGCTGTGACATCTGCCTACTACCAGCCTGTCTGCTACCAGCCTGCCCTGCTGTGACATCTGCCTACTACCAGCCTGTCTTCTACCAGCCCGCCGTGCTGTGACATCTGCCTACTACCAGCCTGTCTTCTGCCAGCCTGACCCACTGTGACATCTGCCTACCACCAGCCTGTCTGCTACCAGCCCGCCCTGCTGTGACATCTGCTTACTAGCAGCCTGTCTTCTACCAGCCTGCCCTGCTGTGACATCTGCCTGCCACCAGCCTGTCTGCTACCAGCCCGCCCTGCTGTGACATCTGCCTACTACCAGCCTGTCTGCTACCAGCCCGCCCTGCTGTGACATCTGCCTACTACCAGCCTGTCTTCTACCAGCCTGCCCTGCTGTGACATCTGCCTGCCACCAGCCTGTCTTCTACTAGCCTGCCCTGCTGTGACATCTGCCTACTACCAGCCTGTCTTCTACCAGCCCGCCCTGCTGTGACATCTGCCTACTACCAGCCTGTCTGCTACCAGCCTGCCCTGCTGTGACATCTACCTACTACCAGCCTGTCTTCTACCAGCCCGCCCTGCTGTGACATCTGCCTACTACCAGCCTGTCTTCTACCAGCCTGCCCTGCTGTGACATCTGCCTGCCACCAGCCTGTCTTCTGCCAGCCTGCCCCGCTGTGACATCTGCCTGCCGCCAGCCTGTCTTCTACCAGCCTGCCCTGATGTGACATCTGACTGCCGCCAGCCTGTTTGCTACCAGCCCGCCCTGCTGTGACATCTGACTGCCGCAAGCCTGTCTGCTACTAGCCTGCCCTGCTGTGACATCTGCCTACTAGAAGCCTGTCTGCTACTAGCCTGCCCTGCTGTGACATCTGCCTGCTGCCAGCCTGTCTTCTACCAGCCCACCCTACTGTGACATCTAACTGCCGCCAGCCTGTCTGCTGCTAGCCTGCCCTGCTGTGACATCTGCATGCTGCCAGCCTGTCTTCTACCAGCCTGCCCTGCTGTGACATCTGCATGCTGCCAGCCTGTCTTCTACCAGCCTGCCCTGCTGTGACATCTGCATGCTGCCAGCCTGTCTTCTACCAGCCTGCCCTGCTGTGACATCTGCATGCTGCCAACCTGTCTTCTACCAGCCCGCCCTGCTGTGACATCTGACTGCCGCCAGCCTGTTTGCTACTAGCCTGCCCTGCTGTGACATCTGCCTGCTGCCAGCCTGTCTTCTACCAGCCTGCCCTGCTGTGACATCTGCCTACCACCAGCCTGTCTGCTACCAACCTGCCCTGCTGTGACATCTGCCTACCACCAGCCTGTCTGCTACCAACCTGCCCTGCTGTGACATCTGCCTACCACCAGCCTGTCTGCTACCAGCCCGCCCTGCTGTGACATCTGCTTACTAGCAGCCTGTCTTCTACCAGCCTGCCCTGCTGTGAAATCTGCCTGCCGCCAGCCTGTCTTCTACCAGCCCGCCCTGCTGTGACATCTGCCTGCCGCCAGCCTGTCTTCTACCAGCCCACCCTGCTGTGACATCTGCCTACCACCAGCCTGTCTTCTACCAGCCTGCCCTGCTGTGACATCTGCCTACCACCAGCCTGTCTTCTACCAGCCCACCCTGCTGTGATATCTGCCTACCACCAGCCTGTCTTCTACCAGCCTGCCCTGCTGTGATATCTGCCTACCGCCAGCCTGTCTTCTACCAGCCTGCCCTGCTGTGACATCTGCCTACCACCAGCCTGTCTGCTACCAGCCTGCCCTGCTGTGACATCTGCCTGCCACCAGCCTGTACTGCTGTGCTCCTGACGCACTCTCAGCAACAAGAAAGGGGTGTCACTGAGAGCCCCCGGTGCTAACGATCAGGACCCGGAACTCCCGATTCCAGGTCACCTGATCGCTGTGATAGCCTCTTATTTGCTATCACATTGATCAGTCACTGTGAAACCTGTGTTTTCTTGCTTTCTGAATGGAGATGAAAAATATTATTATATTATTATTATACAGGATTTATATATTATTATTATTATACAGGATTTATATATTATTATTATTATACAGGATTTATATAGGGCCAACAGTTTGCTCAGCGCTTTACAATATAAAAATACATTGTATCTCTTTCTCTCTCCTTGCAGAGAAAAAAAACAACAACAGCAAGTAAAATAAATAAATAAAGGAAAAAATACATAGATCAAGGTCTGATCTAGGTCAGGGTCAGGGTTAGTTTTTGGGTCAAGGTCAGGGTCAAAAGTCAGGGTCATAGGTCAGGATTTTTTTTATAATTTTTGAAAATTAGTATCAGTCTCAGTTTCAATCAATGTGTTTTAGGTAGGACAAAAAAAATTGTGAACTATTGTTTCTGGGCTGTACTACGGGTACAAACAACCCATAACATACATGTACTGTATGTGGCATTGCTGCAATCATCAGGAGCTGGAGAATTTATTTGGGGTTGCTGTTTGGTGGTCGGTTATGGTAGTAACAAGAAACACACAGCTAAATATAATTTATTTATTTTTTTAACTATTTAGGGCAAGGGCGGACTGACAACTCATGGGGCCCTCGGGCAATAGGGGATCATGGGGCCCCTGTGTCCTTGCCCAAACTCAAAAAAGCCTATGAAAAAGGTACCAGGGGTATCTCATGGGGCCCCCTACTGACCCCGGGCCCTAGGGCAGTGCCCGAGTTTTCAAATGGTCAGTCTGCCCCTGATTTAGGGCAAGTTTTCTTTTGATAATAAAAAAAAAACAGGAGATATCAGGGTGGACTGACCATTTGGGCACTGCCCGAGGGCCCAGGGTCAGTAGGGGGCCCCATGAGATGCCCCTAGTACCTTTCATAGGCTTTTTTGGGTGTGGTTTGAGTGTGGGTGAGGACACAGGGGCCCCATGATCTCTTTTTGCCCGGGGGCCCATAAGTTGTCAGTCCGCCCCTGGGAGTTATCCATTACCATTTACCACCAAATGAAAGCCCAATTTATCCTGAAAAAATATAATTCACCCGGATGTACGCAGTAGTTGTGATGATAAGTACAAATTTAAAACAAAAGAGGGGAAAAACCTGCGCTATACCCAAAAATGACAATAAGTGAATAAATATATAAAAATGAGTGAAATAATTAGTGAACAAATTAGTGAAAAAAATTAGTGAAAAAAATTAGTGAACTGCTGCTATGCTTTTCTTGAACACCAGAAAAATACAAAACATATAAAAAGTGAGTGTGCTGTGCACTAAATGATCATAGACAACACCCAAGCAAATAAGTTCCACTAAATAATAATATAACAAAAATTAGATATATATTATTTAAAGTGTTAAAAGTCCACTTTCATGTAATAAATGATTAAAAGTCCAATAACACAGTGCTGTGTGCTGAAAAATCCTCCAACAGAAAGTGCATGGGTGTCCACAAGTGCTTGACGCAACAGAAAAATCAGCCTCTTACCAGACGCATTGATCTCCTATCAAGAGATCAAATGAGCACATGGTGTTCAGATCGAATGCTGACACCCTAGTTAGCCGCATCAAGGAGATGAACGGACAATGGCAGGTTCACTACGACGAATCCATCGCATCAAACAGCTCTCCACACCATGTAAGGAAAGGTTAAAACAAAGAAGAAAACTTCATAGTACGACCCGATAAACCAGCAAGAGATTTATTGAAAGTATTGCACTTACATACATCAGGTGCATAAAGGCATTTAAAATTTCCACGGTGTCAGATCACCAGCCAGAACGTGGTGACGTCACAGAAAGCTCCGCCCACGGACATGGTTTTACTGACACATGTCCAAGTTGTGAAATTTTACTTAAAGGCATTAAGATTGGTTTTCCCCTTAGGAGTGAAGGGGTTAATGTATGACATAATGCAAGATAAATGAGCATTTAACCCACACAGTGCCAGCACAGCCTTACTGCAAGGGAAAATAACATTTTTGCCTGGATTTCTTCTTTAACCTCTTGACGCCGACGTCACACAAATATGCGGCCTCACAGAACAGGGCTTTTATTCCGTGGGGCCGCATATTTGCGTACCTGTCTTTGTGCTGGGAGCATGCCACATGCACAAAGACCGGGGTGTCACAGAGCACTAACAATTGGGACCCGGGACTCCCAGTTCCAGGCCACATGATCACTGTGATAGCCTCTGATTGGCTATCACAGTGATCAGTCACTGTAAAGCCCGACCCCCTTGTTTATTTTTTTCTCTCTGTGAATGGAGGAGAGAGATACATTGTATCATTATATACATTATATTATACATTGTATCATTATATACATTCCATTATACATTGTATCATTATTTACATCCCATTATAGATTGTATCATTATATACATCCTATTATACATTGTATCATTATATACATTCCATTATACATTGTATCATTATATACATCCTATTATACATTGTATCATTATATACATTCCATTATACATTGCATCATTATATACATTCTATTATACATTGTATCATTATATACATTCTATTATACATTGTATCATTATATACATCCTATTATACACTGTATCATTATATACATTCCATTATACATTGTATCATTATATACATTCCATTATACATTGTATCTTTATATACATTCCATTATACATTGTATCATTAGGTACATTCTATTATACATTGTATCATTATATACATCCTATTATACATTGTATCATTATATACATTCCATTATACATTGTATCATTATATACATTCCATTATACATTGTATCATTATATACATCCTATTATACATTGTATCATTATATACATCCTATTATACATTGTATCGTTATACACATTCCATTATACATTGTATCATTATATACATCCTATTATACATTGTATAATTATATACATCCTATTATACATTGTATCGTTATACACATCCCATTATACATTGTATCATTATATACATTCCATTATACATAGGAAAATGTTTGTTGAAAAAAAAAAAAAAGATAAATAAGTATATAAATATTACAAAATAAAATAAAAAATGAAGAAAAAATACCTAGAGCAAGGTTTGATCTAGTTCAGTGCCAGGGTAAGTGTTTGGGTCAAGGTCAAGGTCAAAGGTCAGGATTTTAAAAAAAAAATTGGTATCAGTGTCAGTGTGTTTTAGGTTAAAAAAAACAACAAAAAACAAAATGCGCACTATTGTTTCTGGGCTGTACTCCGGGTACAAACAACATATAACACACATAGATGGTATTGCTGCGATCACCAAGAGCTGGAAAATTTATTTTGGGTTGTTCTTTGGTGGTAGATTAATCTAGTAACAAGAAACACACAGCTAAATAAAAAAAATATTTTTTTTTCTATTTTTTTCCAGTTTTCCTTTGATAATAAAAACAAATCAGGAGATATCCATTACCATTTACCACCAAATGAAAGCCCAATTTGTCCTGAAATGAACGCGGTATAATTCACCTGGATGTACAAAGTCGTTGTGATGATATGTACGGTTTTACTAACACAGGTCAATGTTGCAAAATTGTGCTTAGGCATTTAGATATATTTTACCCTTAAGGCGTGAAGGGGTTAACCCTTTGAGGACCAAGGGACGTATTTGTCCCATGTTTTTAATTGCCTGTGTCATCTGATTAAGAACTTAAAACTCTTTTTTTTTTTTTTGGTATGAGTCAAAATATTAGTTCTTATCAACAAACAACAAATGGATCTAGCTTTTTGCCAATTATTTCATGAAATGGCTTAGCTACAGCAACTGAAGTGTACGAACTTTAAAAACAAAAAAATTGATTCTTTTGGCGGTCCAAAATCTTACGGTCCTTAACGGGTTAAGGAGTAATTCCTTCATCTCTTTCAAAAGAAAGTTAAGTGTCAGCAAGATTTTCAGCTGATTATCTCAGTCAGTCAGATTCTTCCATTGAATTTCCTTGCACTGGCCCAGTGAGAGGGACGATGCTGCTGTTGCAGACCACACTAGACCAGTTATTCTTTCAGATAATTTATTCATTCCAAAGGTAAAGTATATATGTTTCTTGTTCTAAACAAAATTATATATATATGTTTATTTATTTTACTTTACAACATATATATTTTCAGCCCAAATACCAACACTTCCTTGAAGCAAGCTTTTTTTTTTTTTTTTTTACTGACTGATTTGGTTCAAGAAGCAGGGTAATCAGATTAAAGAATGTAAAGGGTATTTAAAGGTGATGATGAGGCCTGCACATGATCAGGTTCACACCAGTACACCCAGCTCCGCTAGTCCTATAAAACCCGGGGTACTCAAGCAGAAATAATGTGTAGCCACAGGTAAGAATAAAAACACAGGATATGTTCTATTTCCAGAGAACTGCAAAGTGAAGAGAATGAAAAAATTATATATATATAGTATATGTACACATTGCTCAAAAAAAATGAAAGGAAGGCTTTATAATCAGAGTGTAGCATCAATGAAACTCCTGGGATATGGATCTGGTCAGGAAAGTCGCAGAGGGGGTTGTTAATCAGTTTCACCTGCTTTGGTGTTCATGAAATTAACAACAGGTGCACTAGATGGGCAACAATGAGATGACCCCCAAAACAAGAATGGTTTTACAGGTGGAGGCCACTGACATTTATTTCCCTGCTCATCCTTTCTGACTGTTTTTCACTAGTTTTGCATTTGGCTCGGGTCAGTGTCACTACTGGCAGCATGAGGCCATACCTGGACCCTACAGAGGTTGCACAGGCAGTCCAACTCCTCCAGGATGGCACATCAATACCTACCATTGCCAGAAGGTTTGCTGTATCTCCCAGCACAGTCTCAAGAACATGGAGGAGATTCCAGGAGACATGAAGTTACTCTTGGGGAGCTGGACAGGGCCATAGAAGGTCCTTAACCCATCAGCAGGACCGGTATCTGCTCCTTTGTGCAAGGAGGAACAGGATGAGTCCTGCCAGAGCCCTACAAAATGACCTCCAGCAGGCCACTGGTGTGAATGCCTCTGACCAAACAATCAGAAACAGACTTCATGAGGGGTGGCCTCAGGGCCCTACATCTTCTAGTGGGCCCTGTGCTCACTGCCTGGCACCATAGAGCTCAATTGGCATTTGCCATTGAACCGCAGAATTGGCAGGTCCACCACTGGCACCCTGTGCTTTTCACAGATGAGAGAAGGTTCCCCCTGAGCACATGTGACAGACGTGAAAGGGTCTGGAGAAGCCGTGGAGAACGTTCTGCTGTCTGTAACATGGTTCAGCATGACCGTTGTGGTGGTGGGTCAGTGATGGTCTGGGGAGGCATATCCATGGAGGGACGCACAGACCTCTACAGGCTAGACAATGGCACCCTGACTGCCATTAGGTATCGGGATGAAATCCTTGGACCAATTGTCAGACCCTATGCAGGTGCAGGGGGTCCTGGGTTCCTCCTGGTGCAGTGGATCCTGGGGTCCTCCTGGTGCAGTGGGTCCTGGGTTCCTCCTGGTGCAGTGGGTCTTGGGTTCCTCCTGGTGCAGTGGGTCCTGGGTTCCTCCTGGTGTAGTGGGTCCTGGGTTCCTCCTGGTGTAGTGGGTCCTGGGTTCCTCCTGGTGCAGACAATGCCCGGCCTCATGTGGTGAGAGTATGCAGGCAGTTCCTGGAGGATGAAGGAATTGATACCACTGAATGGCCCCCACGCTAGCCTGACCTAACTCCAATAGAACTCCTCTGGGATGTTATGTTTTGGTCCATCTGATGCCACCAGGTAGCATCTCGGACTGTTTAGGAGCTCAGTGATGCCCTGGTCCAGATCTGGGAGGAAATCCCCCAGGACACCACCCGTGGTCTCATTAGGACCCTCCCCCGATGTTGTCAGGCATGCATACAAGCACGCAGGGGCCATACAGACTACTGAGGACCATTCTGAATTGCTGCAATGACATTTCAGCCAAATGGACTCGCCTGCTGCATTATTTTTCACTTTGGTTTTCGGGGTGTCTTTGAATTTAGTCCTCTGTAGGTCGATCATTTTCATTTCCATCAAACGATGGGCCATCCTTACATTCCTCACACATCACCCCGTCCATGTCAGTATAGAGATCCAGCAGGAGCTTTTTCCTCATTGAGATCTGATGGGTTTTCACAGTATTCCTTTCATTTTTTCGAGCCGTGTATATTTAATAATTGATCATTGTGATTGCTACTTTTTTTTCGTCTATTAAACTGTCTTTTTTCTCATGTTAAATAAGTTTAAGTTTAAAGCAAACATTTTTATGTTCTCAATTTTTTTTTTTTTTTATAATCAGCCCTGAGATCATCATCCATTTGAGTAGTGACCTCTTTTATTGTAAAGGTCCAAATATAACAATCATGTCATTGTAAAAGTCAACTTTCTCGGTGTCCTTAGATTCCTTTATCTGGCCTTACCATCCTAATTAACACGGGGACTGATAGGCGAGCATTTGCATATAGAGTGATTTTTGATTAGAACTTGTGCGATTTTTATAGAAGCTTCCATTTCATTAATAGCCCTCTAATATAATACACAACTGCAATTTAGTCGGTCATTTGGAGGTAATCTAGTTAACAAGCAGGTGTGATTCATTTCCAATAACAGCTGGTTTTGGCCGAGCATTGAATTTAATCTTGTTTGTTCTTTGCGTTTTTTTAAACTCTTTCCTAAAGTTTGGAGTTGTGAAAAAAAAATTGGCCAATGATTTCAGGCAAGTATTAGTCCCTTAAAAAAAAAGAGTTCATGTTTTTATGGTTTTGGCGTTTATTTTCAGTGTGTAATAAAGAAATGAGATGAGCGTGAGAAGAAAGTCAGAGTTAGGCTACGTTCACACTAGCCTTGTGTGCAGGCGGCAGAGAGGCGTTTGGGAAGCGTTTTTACCGCTTCCCAAACGCCTCTGCCAATTCTGCACATTACAGCACATGGTGCTGTTCTAACAGGAGCGTTTGCGTCGCGTCGCGTTGCGTCGTGGCAAAACGGATGCCTCTGGTCGAGTCAGGAGGCTTTGAAGCCTCCTATTCTCGTCTATGGTGCCGCTCCGCAAACGCCCGGCCGGCGTTTGCGGTGCGGTTGCGGGGTGTTTGCGGAGCGGTAACACCACTCAAATGCATTATAGGCGTTTGTGGGGCGTTATTAACGCTCGGCAAACGCCTAGCAACCGCCGCTAAACTGCGTATGCGGCGTTTGCGGAGCGTTTGCCGAGCGTTAAAAATGCTCCGCAAACACCGGACCAACGCTTGCCAAACGCTATAGGGGCGTTTGGCAAGCGTTGGCAAAACAGCCTAGTGTGAATGAGCCCTTATGGACTATAAAACGTTATTGATTTTTTTTGCATTTAATTGCTAATGAGCAGGGAAAAAAAAAACATTTAACTGATTTAAAACACTGGGAATGCTACACATGCCCCAAAACAAGTTTACTCAAAATGCATAGGACATGTATAGCACATCCAGTCCTTCTGCCTGGTGCTGTGTTCCCCTCCTCCCACTTGCCAGCAATTTCCAGATCTTAAAATGAAGTTGCTGTATAAATGTAGCAGCTCTAGTAGACACTGCTGTAAAAAAGGCCAAAAAAGGTCTTCTGACTGTTTATCAACATTGATCAGACAGGAGATAGAAAGATACAAAGAAATATTGTTTATTAACATCAATCAGATGAGAGATAGATAGATACAAAGTAACATTGTTTATAAACATCGATCAGACGAGAGATAGAGAGATACAAAGTAACATTGTTTATAAACATCGATCAGACGGGAGATAGAGAGATACAAAGTAACATTGTTTATAAACATCGATCAGATGGGAGATAGAAAGATACAAATTAACTCTGTTTGTATCTCTCCTCTGATCAATGTTTATAAACAATGTTAATTTGTATCCTTCTATCTCTTGTCTGATCAATGTTTATTAACAATGTTACTTTTTATCTCCCGTCTGATCAATGTTTATAAACAATGTTACTTTGTATCTCTCTATCTCCCGTCTGATCAATGTTTATAAACAATGTTACTTTGTATCTCTCCTCTGATCAATGTTTATAAAGTAACATTGTTTATAAACATCGATCAGCCGGGGGGATAGAAAAATACAATGTAACATTGTTAATAAACATCAATCAGACAGGAGATAAAGAGATACAATGTAACATTGTTTATAAACATTGATCAGATGAGAGATAGAGATACAAAGTAACATTGTTTATAAACATTTATCAGCTGGGGGATAGAGAGATAAAAAGTAACATTGTTTATAAACATCGATCAGACGGGAGATAGAGAGATATAAAGTAACATTGTTTATAAACATCGATCAGATGGGAGATAGAGAGATATAAAGTAACATTGTTTATAAACATCGACCAGGCGAGAGATAGAGAGATAAAAAGTAACATTGTTTATAAACATTGATCAGACAGGAGATAGGGAGATACAAAGTAACATTGTTTATAAACATTGATCAGACGAGAGATAGAGAGATATAAAGTAACATTGTTTATAAACATCGATGAGACGGGATATAGAGAGATATAAAGTAACATTGTTTATAAACATCGATGAGACGGGATATAGAGAGATATAAAGTAACATTGTTTATAAACATCGACCAGGCAAGAGAGAGATAAAAAGTAACATTGTTTATAAACATCGACCAGGCAAGAGAGAGATAAAAAGTAACATTGTTTATAAACATCGATCAGATGGGAAATAGAGAGATGTAAAGTGCCCTTGCAGCGTTCTTCTAGGCTCTGCATGCCCATTGGTGGACCATGGTGGGTAAACGCCTGTTCACTGATCCCATCTCTCTGTTACTGACCTGGAAGTGATGTGTAAAACTCCCTATCTGGGTCCTAATGTCATTTTCCCCATGCAGCATGGCTTAGGAAGAAACTAGCATGGCGCAGTTTCAATGGAGAACAGGAAAAACATCACGGATCTAACAAAAAACCCTGAGTGCTTCATTAAAGAGAACCTGTCACCAAAAAAATGCATCACATAGGGGATTTTTGTCTCCTGTGTGATGAAAAAAAAACCCAAAATTGTAAAGAATTGTAAAAAATTAAAGCTACATCCAACCACCTAAAATCCTCTCCCCTAAAAAATGTGGAGCTCCCCCACCCCCATATATATGCACATATAAATGTAAATGAATGCTTTGTGATGCATAAACATATATGGTTCCTGATTCCAGGATGCCTTCCGCCGTGTGGAACATACCCCGATCAGGGGGAGTGTCCCTCCGAGCCCTATATATAGATGGCGGCGCATCCCACCGGCCACACTCCTGACAATGTCTTTCTGATGACGAAACGCGTTGGGTGGAGCTTCGGCACATGACATCACCGCATTCTGGAGGGATGGCGGTCATCTTTTTGGTTTGAAACTTTTTTTTCGTTATTCTATGCTGGTTATCTTTTGCTTTGATGTACGCGGATCTTTAATAAATCTGCCAAAGTTTAATTTAACTGCCGCACTATGAGATGCTTTTGTTTTTTACCTATTGAATGATTGTCGGCTGGGAGTGTCTTCAAGTTTGGAGATCTTTAACCCCTTGCCTACCGGGCACTTCTACCCCCTTCAGGTCCAGGCCAATTTTCAGCTTTCAGCGCTGTTGCACTTTCAATGACAATTGCGCAGTCATGCAACATTGTACCCATTATCATTTTTGTCACACTAATAGAGCTTTCTTTTGGTGGTATTTAATCACCAATGAGTTTTTTTATTTTTTGCTAAATAAAACAAAAAACACCTGAAACTTTGGAAAAAAAACACAATTTACTTTGTTTCTGTTATAAAATTTTGCAAATAAATAACATTTCTTCATACATTTAGGTCAACATGTATTCTGCTATAATTATAATGCTATAACTTATAATTTTTTCACACAAATAGAGCTTTCTTTTGGTGGTATTTACTCCCCGCTGGGTGGTTTATTTTTTGCGCTATAAACAAAAAAAGAGCAAAAAATTAGAAAAAAAAAGTTTTTCTTTGTTTCTATTATAAAAATTTTCTCCTTCACTGATGTGCGTTGATGAGGCTGCACTGATAGGCAGCAGTGATGGGCACTAAGAGGCAGCACTGATGGGCTCTGATAGGCGGCACTGATGGACCCTGATAGGCAGCACTGATAGGCAGCACTGATGGGCACTGATAGGCAGCACTGATAGGCAGCACTGATGGGCTCTGATAGGCAGCACTGATGGGCCCTGATAAGCAGCACTGATGGGCACTGATAGGCAGCACTGATGGGCTCTGATAGGCGGCACTGATGGGCCCTGATAGGCAGCACTGATGGGCCCTGATAGGCAGCACTGATGGGCAGCACTGATGGGCCCTGATAGGTGGCACTAATGGGCATTGATCGGCAGCACTGATGAGGTGGCATGGATAGGCGGCACTGATGGGCACTGATGGGCAGCACTGATGGTCGGCACTGCTGGGCACTGACTGGCGGCACTGCTGGGCGGCACTGATGGATGGCACTGCTGGGCGACACTGATGGGCACTGGTGGGTGGCACTGGTTGGCACAGGTGGGTGGCACTGCTGGGCACTTGTGGGTGGCACTGCTGGGCACTTGTGGACAGTACTGGTGGGTGGCATTGCTGGGCACCAATCATCAGTGCCCTGATGATCGATGCCGATCCCTCCTCTGACAACTGCCGGTTCTGTGACAGAGTGAGGAAAGTGCAGCAGATACCCGACAACTGCATTTCCCGGTGATCAGCGTGCCATTGGACACGGCTGATCATGTGGTAAAAGGCCTCTGTGATTGGTCTTTTACCACATCACGTGATCATCTGTGTCCATAGGACACAGCGATTATAGAGATCGGCGCATGCGCGGCCCCAGTAGTGCGCAGGAGAGTGCGTTCTGGGAGGACGTCATATGATGTCCACCCAGAACTGGCCGGCCGCAGTGAAGCCGTAATTCGGCTATCTGCGGTCGGTAAGTGGTTAAAGTGGAGGAGTTATCCTTTACCTGGGAGAGGATTTCTACTGACGATCATCTGCAATATTGATCTTATATCACACTGCGCTTGCTGATACGGTCAAATTGTCTGGTAAGAGGCCATATTTTTTTTCGGGTGTGCGGCGACGGTTTTCGGGATCAAAATCTTCTCTTGCATCTGACTTCATTTATGTGAGGACTTATATGGACTTTTATTTTGATACATATGAGATTTTCTATGTAGCGCTGCATTTTTTATTTTATAGATGGTGCGTTCTTTTACACTCCGGCTTGCATTGTTTTTTATGTATCTATTTTTTTTCACCCGTGAATGAATTCACTGCCATATTAACACCTCCTATAGAATGCCTAACGAATGTGCATTAACGCACCACAATGGAGTGCTTTACTGTAAATGCCCCCCCCCCCCCCGTGTTAAAGCAATATATAGAAATTATTGTTCGTTCACGTGACATCCTTAAGAGCGATGATGTTTTACCGTCTCATAGATGTTACTATAAATACACGAATATCATTCATTCAATCAGTAGTAAGGCCGGTAATTATGTCATTGGAAGAGCTCCTTACTCATCCAGTATGTAGACGTAGGCAGCAGACAATTTACAAGCTGACTGGATTGATAGTGTTTGTGCCACAAGCAAGTAGATTATGTAGGAGGAAAGATTATCACTCGGTCCCGCGTCAGGTTCCATGCCAGGAATCTGTCTCCCAAGTGATGCATCTGAAAGCAGCTCAACGAGGAATGAAGAGAAACGGAGCGGGCAGACTTCAAAAGGCCAAATCTACCTATAGAGCTAATTAGGTGATAGCCTGACGCTTGGCTGCAACCGTTCTCCTCCAGCACTGCCATCAGTTAGACAAGGTGATGGATTGTGTTACCTTAAATCTGTTTTATATATATATATCTATATCTATATAGATATATATATTAATATATATATATAGACTATATTGGAAAAAAGTATTGGGCCCGCTCTCCAAATCAATGGATTCAGGTGTTCCAATCCCCTCCATAGCCACAGGTGTATAAAATCAAGCACCTATCCCCACCCCCGCCATCAAGGATCATTGGATTCAGGTGTTCCAATCCCCTCCATAGCCACAGGTGTATAAAATCATCACCTATCCCCACCCCCGCCATCAAGGATCATTGAATTCAGGTGTTCCAATCCCGTCCATGGCCACAGGTGTATAAAATCATCACCTATCCCCACCCCCGCCATCAAGGATCATTGGATTCAGGTGTTCCAATCCCCTCCATGGCCACAGGTGTATAAAATCATCACCTATCCCCAACCCCGCCATCAAGGATCATTGGATTCAGATGTTCCAATCCCCTCCATGGCCACAGGTGTATAAAATCATCACCTATCCCCACCCCCGCCATCAAGGATCATTGGATTCAGATGTTCCAATCCCCTCCATGGCCACAGGTGTATAAAATCATCACCTATCCCCACCCCCGCCATCAAGGATCATTGGATTCAGGTGTTCCAATCCCCTCCATGGCCACAGGTGTATAAAATCATCACCTATCCCCACCCCCGCCATCAAGGATCATTGGATTCAGGTGTTCCAATCCCCTCCATGGCCACAGGTGTATAAAATGAATCACCTATCCCCACCCCCGTCATCAAGGATCATTGGATTCAGATGTTCCAATCCCCTCCATGGCCACAGGTGTATAAAATCATCACCTATCCCCACCCCCGCCATCAAGGATCATTGGATTCAGGTGTTCCAATCCCCTCCATGGCCACAGGTGTATAAAATGAATCACCTATCCCCACCCCCGTCATCAAGGATCATTGGATTCAGATGTTCCAATCCCCTCCATGGCCACAGGTGTATAAAATGAATCACCTATCCCCACCCCCGCCATCAAGGATCATTGGATTCAGATATTCCAATCCCCTCCATGGCCACAGGTGTATAAAATCATCACCTATCCCCATCCCCTCCATCAAGGATCATTGGATTCCGGTGTTACAATCCCCTCCATGGCCACAGGTGTATAAAATCATCACCTATCCCCACCCCCGCCATCAAGGATCATTGGATTCCGGTGTTCCAATCCCCTCCATGGCCACAGGTGTATAAAATCGAGCACCTATCCCCACCCCCGCCATCAAGGATCATTGGATTCAGATGTTCCAATCCCCTCCATGGCCACAGGTGTATAAAATCGAGCACCTATCCCCATCCCCTCCATCAAGGATCATTGAATTCAGGTGTTCCAATCCCCTCCATGGCCACAGGTGTATAAAATCATCACCTATCCCCACCCCCGCCATCAAGGATCATTGGATTCAGGTGTTACAATCCCCTCCATAGCCACAGGTGTATAAAATCATCACCTATCCCCACCCCCGCCATCAAGGATCATTGGATTCAGGTATTCCAATCCCCTCCATAGCCACAGGTGTAAAAAAACATCACCTATCCCCACCCCCGCCATCAAGGATTATTGGATTCAGGTGTTCCAATCCCCTCCATGGCCACAGGTGTATAAAATCATCACCTATCCCCACCCCCGTCATCAAGGATCATTGGATTCAGGTGTTCCAATCCCCTCCATGGCCACAGGTGTATAAAATCATCACCTATCCCCACCCCCTCCATCAAGGATCATTAGATTCAGGTGTTCCAATCCCCTCCATGGCCACAGGTGTATAAAATCATCACCTATCACCACCCCCGTCATAAAGGATCTTTGGATTTAGGTGTTCCAATCCCTTCCATAGCCACAGGTGTATAAAATCATCACCTATCCCCACCCCCTCCATCAAGGATCATTAGATTCAGGTGTTCCAATCCCCTCCATAGCCACAGGTGTATAAAATCAAGCCCCTATCCCCATCCCCTCCATCAAGGATCATTGAATTCAGGTGTTTCAATCCCCTCCATGGCCACAGGTGTATAAAATCATCACCTATCCCCACCCCCGTCATCAAGGATCATTGGATTCAGGTGTTCCAATCCCCTCCATGGCCACAGGTGTATAAAATCATCACCTATCCCCACCCCCTCCATCAAGGATCATTAGATTCAGGTGTTCCAATCCCCTCCATGGCCACAGGTGTATAAAATCGAGCACCTATCGCCATCCCCTCCATCAAGGATCATTGGATTCAGGTGTTACAATCCCCTCCATGGCCACAGGTGTATAAAATCATCACCTATCACCACCCCCGTCATAAAGGATCTTTGGATTTAGGTGTTCCAATCCCCTCCATGGCCACAGGTGTATAAAATCAAGCACCTATCCCATCCCCTCCATCAAGGATCATTGGATTCAGGTGTTCCAATCCCTTCCATGGCCACAGGTATATAAAATCAAGCACCTATCCCCACCCCCGCCATCAAGGACCTTGGTGAATGAGCAGTCTGGGTCTAAGGCTTGGTTCACATATGTGCGGGTGGTGCCGCTACTGATCCGCAAAAAAATCTGAGCAGCGACACCACCCGCATAGAAGAATGCAGACCCTCTGGCGGGTGCCATTAATTCTAATGGCACGCCACCCGCACTGGAAATCGCAACCGCACTGGGAACCGAGGTTCCCGTGCAGGCTGCGGTTTCCAAAGAAGTGCAGGGACCCTTTCCCTGCATGTCACGGGGCATGGGAGTCCATTCAAATGAATAGGCTCTTTTCCCTGCACAAAACACGGCCCGCACGGCCACATATATGTGAACCAGGGCTTAGACTTTGTGAGTTGGCCTTCTACAAGGGCTCACTACCATAGTAACCTGACAGTCAGACCAAGACTGGAGAAAAGAACCTAAGATCATTTAAATTGTGGGAAAAGAAAGTCATATAAGGGCAACACCACTCCCCGTTCATCAAGGCTCAACACAGGATGAAACTGGGATGGAGTCAGGGAAATCAGGGATTTCATAGATCTATGCTATATTGCCAAAAGTATTGGGCCCTCCCTCCCAATCATGTGATTCAGGTGTTCCAATCCCCTCCATGGACACAGGTGTATACAATCAAGCCCCTAGGCATGCAGACGGCTTCTACAAACATTGGTGAAAGAATGGGTTGCTCTCAGGAGCTCAGTGACTCCAAGCGTGGTCCCGTGATAGGTGGCCACCTGGGCAATAAGTCCATCCGTGACATTTCCTGGCTACTAAATATTCCACGCTCAACTGTTAGTGGGATTATAACAAAGTGGAAGCAACTGGGAACAACAGCAACTCAGCCACCAAGTGGTAGGCCACGTCACATGACAGGGCGGGGTCAGCGCATGCTGAAGCGCACAGTGCGCAGAAGTCGCCAACTGTCTGCAGAGTCAATAGCTAAAGACCTCCAAACTTGGTGTGGCCTTCAGATGAGCACAACAACAATGCGTAGAGAGCTTCATGGAATGGGTTTCCATGGCCAAGCAGCTGCATCCAAGCCAATGCAAAGCGTCGGATGCCGTGGTGTAAAGCACGTCGCCACAGGACTCTAGAGCAGAGGAGACGTGTTCTCTGGAGTGAGCAATCACGCTTCTCTGTCTGCAATCCGATGGACGTGTCTGGATTTAGCGGTTGCCAGGAAAACGGTACTTGCCTATTGTTTAGATCAGTGCCTATGATCCCACCACAAAGAAGGTTTTTCATTGTAGTTCCAGTGAAGGAAACTCTTAAGGCGACATTTTGGACAATTTTATGCTCCCAACTTTGTGGGAGGAGTTTGGGGATGGCCCCTTCCTGTTCCAACATGACTGCGCACCAGTGCACAAAGCACGGTCCATAAAGACATGCAGGAGCCAGTTTGGGGTGGAGGAACTTGACTGGCCTGCACAGAGTCCTGACCTCAACCCCATAGAACACCTTTGGGATGAATTAGAGCGGAGACTGCGAGCCAGGCCTCCTCCCCCGACATCAGTGCCTGACCTGACAAATGTGCTTCTGGAAGAATGGTCCAACCTTCCCATAGACACCCTCCTAAACCTTGTGGACGGCCTTCCCAGAAGAGTTGAAGCTGTTATAGCTGCAAAGGGCGGGGCCACCTCAATATTGAACCCTACGGACTAAGACTGGGAGGGCCATTAAAGTTCATGTGCGTGGAAAGGCCGGCGGCCCAATACTTTTGGCAATATAGTGTGTGTGTGTATATATAGGTGCAAGAACTACCCCCTTCTGAGTCACTTGTTGTCTCTGCCCCCCCACCTCTGAGCATCGTCCTTGGTTCCACCCTCCATCGAATCTCCAAATAACAATAAAAATCTGCCAGGGGTTCTAATCCTTCCTCACTATACTAGAAACTAAAAAAAATGTGTTGGACATACATTTGGGGGAATATTATGAAAAAGAAATTGCATAGCAAAGGTAATGTTGATCCAGGGAATATCCGATTGCCTCTCGGGGGATCAGGAAGGATTTTTTTCCCAGCAGGAGCAAATTGGATCGTGCTTTGCTGGGCTTTTTTTGTGCCTTCCTCTGGATCACCTGTGAGTGTAGGATTATAACTTTTTTTTTTTTAATGGTTGAACTGGATGGACTTTTGTCTTTTTTCAGCCAGACTAAGTCCTCATGCACCTCATTGATGTTTTTACAGTGGGTGGTTTTGGCTTTTGACCTTTTGTTTCTACAGCCAGTAAGCCCCCCAGCATGTGATCCTATGTGCCCATACACACCCTTAAAGGGCCTGGAGGCTCCAGGGTTAAAGATTTAAAATTGAAAATATTGCATTTGGCCACTAGATGGCACTCAGCACCCCTAGACCTTGTAGCACCATCTAGTGATCAAATTCAGCATTGTCCATTTTAAATCATTAAAAACATTCAACCAGCAATAGCAATCATTTTTTTTTATTTTTGCTCCATTTGCATAGAACAAAATGTTTCACTGGATGAATTCCTTTGCAATTTTTTTTTTAATAGATACGCCCTTTTAGGTTACTGACTCACAGTAAGCATGTATATCTTGACTTTTTTTCTGATCTTCCTGATCTGCGCATTTAATTCAGACTGAGACCGAGAAACGTCACAATTGCAAATACAGTCACTGTATTTCTTTCAGGTTTCCTGGAAGCTATCTGGTGGGGGTCATCTTTTTTTTTTTTTTTTACTTCCTGATGTATATATATATATATATATATATATATATATATATATACACACACACATACACACACAGCAGGAAGTGGGAAAAAAATTATATATATATATAACCATTCTCAGCACTCTGTAGTCTCATACACTCTATTAGCCGGTGAGTTTAATCCTTTGCTTATACAACCACATTAATCTGTATCTTGGCAGTGGGCTCGAGGATTAATCTCTGTAGGCCTTCTAATATGCAATATGCAGGCTCGTCTCCGAATGTGTGATACCTTCTTATGTATAAACAAAAAAGTGCAGCGCTATACATTCAAAGTACTAATAACCATAAAAAAATATGAAAAATTATAATGTCCAATAATGTGCAAAAAAATTTAATAAACAAAAAGGCTTTTAGGATAAAATGAAAGTTCAAATAGTTTAAAAAAAAAAATTGTGTTTTAAAAAAAAATATATACAATTGCAAGAAAAAGTATGTGAACCCCTTGGGATTACGTGGAGTTTTGCATGAATTGGGCATAAAATGTGCTCTGAACGTCATCTAAGTCACAACAATAGAAGAACACAGTCTGCTGAACATAATACTACACAAACATTAGATGTTGCCATGGTTTAATTGCACATAACATGTAAACATTCACAGTGCAGGGAGAAAAAAGTATGTGAGGCCCTAGCTTAATGACTTCTCCCAGAGCTAATTGGAGCCAGGAGTGAGCCAACCTTGACTCCAATCAGTGTGATGATATTGGATGTGTTGCTGACAGCTGTCCTGCCCTTAAAAACACACACACCTGTTTTGGGTTTACTGGTTTCAAGAAGCACTGTCTGATGTGAACCATGCCTCGCAGAAAAGAGCTCTCAGAAGACCTACGATCAAGAATTGTTGACTTGCATGAAGCTGGAAAGGGTTACAAAAGTATCTCCTTGAGCCTTGATGTTCATGTGTCCACGGTAAGACAGACTGTCTACAAATTGAGAAAGTTTAGCACTGTTGCTACTCTCCCTAGGCGCGGTCGTCCTGTAAAAATGACTGCAAGAGCACAGCGCAGAATGCTGCATGAGGTAAAGAAGAATCCCAGAGTGTCAGCTAAAGACCTACAGAAATCTCTGGCACATGCTAACATTTTTGTTGACACATCTACAATAAGGAAAACATGAAACAAGAATGGAGTACATGGGAGGACACCACGGAGCAAGCCATTGCTGTCCAAAAAGAAGATTGCAGCACGTTTGAAGTTTGCAAAAGAGCACCTGGATGTTCCACAGCACTACTGGCAAAATATACTGTGGACAGATGAAACCAAGATTGAGTTGTTTGGGAAGAACACACAACACTATGTGTGGAGAAAAAAAGGCACATCACACCAACATCAAAACCTCATCCCCACTGTGAAACATGGCGGAGGGAGCATCATGGTTTGGGACTGCTTTGCTGCCTCAGGGCCTGGACGGATTGTTGTCATTGATGGGAAAATGAATTCCAGAGTTTATCAAGACATTTTGCAGGAAAACGTACGACCATCTGTCCGCCAACTGAAGCTCCGCAGAGGATGGGTGATGCAACAGGACAATGACCCAAAGCATACAAGTCATTCAACAAAACAATGGCTGCAACAGCACAGAATACGCCTTCTGGAGTGGCCCAGTCAGAGTCCTGACCTCAACCCGATTGAAATGCTGTGGCATGACCTTAAGAGAGCGATTCACACCAGACATCCCAAGAATATTGCTACACTAAAACAGTTTTGTGAAGAGGAGTGGTCCAAAATGACTCCAGATCGTTGTGCAGGTCTGATCTGCAACTACAGGAAACATTTGGTTGAGGTTATTGCTGCCAAAGGAGGGTCAACCAGTTATTAAGTCCAAAGGTTCACATACTTTTCCCTCCCTGCACTGTGAATGTTTACATGTTATGTGCAATTAAACCATGGCAACATCTAATGTTTGTGTAGTATTATGTTCAGCAGACTGTGTTCTTCTATTGTTGTGACTTAGACGACTTTCAGAGCACATTTTATGCCCAATTCATGCAAAACTCCACGTAATCCCAAGGGGTTCACATACTTTTTCTTGCAACTGTATATGAAAAATATATTTTGCATATATATATTTTTTTTGGAATCACAATTTTCTTTTGTATAGCGCTGCCCTTTTTTGTTTATTAGGTTTATGTATTGACACCTGCAATACTGTGCTGGCTGCTTCAATTTTATATTGAGTGGTATTTAATCACATATAGCGCGAAAAAATTCAAACTGTGAACACCTTCTTATGTACTTAAAACGGAACACTAGCTTTAAAAATAATAATGGGCAGGATATTTTTTTAATTGCAGACGAGACATATTAGGTCTGTTCTGCAACAAATGCATCTTCCTGTTTGCATTCTTCTTTTGTGTGTACAATCTCGGCATCTGCTGGGGGTTGGGATCAATGAACTCTCATGCACATGTCTGGAAGTTATATCATACCATACAGACCAATCAAGTAGGCCAAAGATGCCAAATCCAGAGAAAGGCAGGTGGAACATGTTGGCGCCGGCTGAGGGGCCCCAGGAATGCTGCATCTCTAGAGAAGATGTCGGTATGATAAGCATTATATTTTATTTTTGCAAATGTCATTATTTTGTTAATATTTGCAATGTGCAGTACAGATAAAAAAAACCCCAAAAAAACCTCTAAAATCACCCCAATTCTATTGCGCACGTAGATACATTTGAATTATGGCAGCCTGGTTTAGGTTACATTCCAAAGCTTGGTTGACGTGGTTGTTGTTGATGTTCATGTGTACACATATTTCATGAATTAAGGTCAGCATTTGTTTAAATTTTGCTGTGGGGTAGTGATCTAAGCCCTGTCAGGATGTCATTGTGGTCTGTGGGCCCCCATTACATAGATTTTTCTTCGCTTCCTGTCAGGATAGGGTGTGATGTAATGGAAAATCCCTGCAGTTGGGCTACACTAAAAAAATATTTTTTCAATAAATTGGGGAAGGGTTAGAACCTCTCATGGGGAAAAAAGAAAAAGAAAGTAAAGAAAAAGAAAGTAAGGAAAATAGAACAAAAATGGAAAAGAAAAAAAAAAGAATAAAGAAAAAAAAAGAAAATTAAAAAAAGGAAAATAAAAAGAATGAAAGAACAAATAAAAATAAAAAGAAAGAGAAAAAGGACAAGAAAAAGAGAGAATTAAAATAAATAAAAAAGAAAGGAAAATGGAAAGAAAATGAAAGAAAGATTAAAAAAAAAACAAAAGAAAGAAAATTTAAAAAAATACAAAATACAGCCAAAAGAGCTTTGGCTGTGCTTCTCCTTTAAGGTTTTGCTCCCATTGACTTCAATAGGATTCAGATTTGGTGCCCGAACTTTAGCATTGTTTGCAGAACCCCGCACAGAACGAACCCAGGTATGTTCGACTCATCACTACCTTTTATTTTATGAATAGGTAGGATACATCTACTTACTGCTTCATTTTATGTAGTGATACCCAGGAGGTTTGGCAGTTTAGCAAATAACACTCCGCAATACATAGCAGAGTATATTTATCAGGATAAATGTCATCTAATCAAAAGTTCTAAGAGAAATAAAGGTCGCTGATACCGGAGTATGCCAGGAATGCCTCAGGGTGAAAATACTCCAAAAATTCATCATCTGCAGTGCTGCTTGTGATCATAACATCAGTCAGAGAGGAAGAGATATCCAGACATAGTCCTTCCTTCCTTTCTTTCTCTTTCTTTCTTTCTTTTTCTTTCTTTCTCTCTCTTAATTTCTCTGTCTCGCTTTCTTTCTTTTTCTTTCTTTCTTTCTTTCTTTCTTTCTTTCTTTCTTTCTTTCTCTCAATTTCTCTGTCTCGCTTTCTTTCTTTCTTTGTCTCTTAATTTCTCTCTCTCTTTCTTTCTTTCTTTCTTTCTTTCTCTCTCTCAATTTCTCTGTCTCTCTTTCTTTCTTTCTTTCTTTCTTTCTTTCTCTCTCTTAATTTCTCATTTCTTTCTTTCTTTCTTTCTTTCTTTCTTTCTTTCTTTCTTTCTTTCTTTCTTTCTTTCTTTGTCTCTTAATTGCTCTTTCTTTCTTTCTTTCTTTCTTTCTTCCTTTCTTTCTTTCTTTCTTTCTCTCTTAATTTCTCATTTCTTTCTTTCTTTCTTTCTTTCTTTCTTTCTTTCTTTCTTTCTTTCTTTCTTTCTTTCTTTCTCTTTCTTTCTTTCTTTCTCTTTCTTTTCATCTCTTAATCTCTCTCTTTCTTTCTTTCCTTCCTTCCTTCTCTCTCTCCTTTTTTTTCTCTCGTTCTCTTTTTCTCTCTTAATTTGTCTGTCTCACTTTTTTCTCTTTCTCTCTTTTTCTCTCTTTCTTTCTTTCTTTTTCTCTCTCTTCAACTTTCTTTTTTTTTCTCTCTTTCTTTCTCTCTCTTTATCTCTTCATTTCTCTGTCTCGCTTTCTTTCTTTCTTTCTTTCTTTCTTTCTTTCTTTCTTTCTTTCTTTCTTTCTTTCTTTCTCTTAATTTCTTTCTCTTTCTTTCTTTCTTAATTTCTCTTTTTCTCTTTCTTTCTTTCTTTCTTTCTTTCTTTCTTTCTTTCATCTCTTAATCTTTCTTTCCTTCCTTCCTTCCTTCCTTCTCTCTCTCTTTTTTTTCTCTTGTTCTCTTTTTCTCTCTTAATTTGTCTGTCTCGCTTTTTCTCTTTCTCTTTCTTTCTTTCTTTCTTTCTTTCTTTCTTTCTTTCTTTCTTTCTTTCTTTCTTTCTTTCTTTCTTTCTCTTTCTCTCTCTTCATCTTTCTTTTTTTTTCTCTTTCTTTCTCTCTCTTTATCTCTTAATTTCTCTGTCTCGCTTTCTTTCTTTCTTTTTCTCTCGTTCTCTATTTCTCTCTTTTTCTCTCTCTCTTTCTTTTTCTCTCTTTCTTTCTCTCTTTTTATCTCTTAATTTCTGTGTCTCACTCTTTCTCTTTATCTTTCTTTCTTTCTTCCTTTCTTCCCTTCCTTCTCTCTCTCTCTCTTTCTTTTTTTTCTCATTCTCTTTTTTTCTCTTAATTTCTCTGTTTCTCTTTTTCTCTCTCTTTTTCTCTCTCTATTTCTCTCTTTCTCTCTTTTTCTCTTTCTTTCTCTCTCTTTTTCCCTCTCTTTCTTTCTTTCTTTCTTTCTTTCTTTCTTTCATTCTTTCTCTGTCTTTCTTTTTCTCATTCTCTTGTTCTCTCTTTCTCTTTGTATCTCTTTCTCTCTCTTTCTCTTTCTTTCTCTCTTTATTTCTTTTCTTTCTTTTTCTCTTTCTCTTGTTCTTCCCATTTCTTTCTCTTTCTTTATTTCTCTTTCACTCTTTCTCTTTCTCTGTTTCTCTTTCCTCTTCTCTTTCTCTCTTTATTTCTCTCTCTCTCTTTCTCTCTCTCTTGTAAATGTAAAAAAAATATATATATAAAATTGTAAAAAATGAAATAAAAATAAAAACCTACTGATGCTAGTGGCAGAACTACTAGGGTTATAAAGGTCGCTCTTGCGACCGGGCCCTGGCATCCCGAGGAAAGGGTCCTCAGGTTTGGGGCTGCTCAGTCCAAAATTCCGGGCCTATCTTTTGTCCCAGTCTGGGCCTGTTATGAAGTGGTGCATCTGTGCAATATACACAACCTACTACAGCAACACTGACTTTTACAAATACAAGGATGTTTGTAAATTGCTAGCCAAATAAATGACAGCTCCCTGATCCTTCATTATGATTGTGAACAAAGAGGCCAGGGATTCCATTCATACAGGGCCATCTTAGTAGCATCATGGGCCCCCTGGGCAAAGTAACTGGGGCCCCTACCAGCCTGCTTCAATATACAGACCTACTCTCAAGAATTAAAGTATATGTAGTTGATAGAATAAAACATATATTTATTAGTACTTTCATTAAAATTGAGTTTAGACAATAAGAAAATATGCCATAAATCAAGGACTAATCAACATAAAGGGCACAGTACTGGGGAGGGCACAGTACAGCGGAGTCAAAAAGGGCACAATACTGGAATCAGGAGGGCACAGTACAGGAGTCAGAAGGACACAATACTGGGATCAGGAGGTCACAGTACAGGGGAATCAGAAGGGCACAATGATGGGATCTGGAGGGCACAATGATGGGATCAGGAGGTCACAGTACTTGCATCAGGAGGGCATAGTACAGGGGGAGTCAGGAGGACACAATACTAGGATCAGGAGGGCACAATACTGGGATCAGGAGGGCAGAGTACAGGGGGAGTCAGGAGGGAACAATACTGGAATCAGGAGGGCACAGTACAGGAGGAGTCAGAAGGGCACAGTACTGGGATCAGGAGGTCACAGTACAGGAGAATCAGGAGGGCACAATGATGGGATCAGGAGGTCACAGTACAGGAGAATCAGGAGGGCACAATGATGGGATCAGGAGGTCACAGTACTGGCATCAGGAGGGCATAGTACAGGGTGAGTCAGGAGGGCACAATACTAGGATCAGGAGGCCACAATACTGGAATCAGGAGGGCACAGTACAGGGGGAGTCAGGAGGGCAAAATACTGGGATCAGGAGGGCACAATACTGGGATCAGGAGGGCACAATACTGGAATCAGGAGGGCACAGTACAGGGGGAGTCAGGAGGGCACAATACTAGGATCAGGAGGGCACAATACTGGGATCAGGAGGGCACAATACTGGGATCAGGAGGGCACAATACAGGGAGGAGTCAGGAGGGCACAATACTAGGATCTGGAGGGCACAATACTGGGATCAGGAGGGCACAATACTGGAATCAGGAGGGCACACTACAGGAAGGAGTCAGGAGGGCACAATACTGGGATCAGGAGGGCACAATACAGGGGGAGTCAGGAGGGCACAATACTGAAATCAGGAGGGTACAGTACAGGGGGAGTCGGGAGGGCACATTACTGGGATCAGGAGGGCACAGTACAGTGGGGTCAGGAAGGCACAACACTGGGATCAGGAGGGCAAGTACAGGGGAAATCAGGAGGGCACAATACTGGGATCAGGAGGGCACACTACTGAGATCAGGAGGGCACAGTACACTGGAGTCAGGAGGGCACAAGACTGGGATCAGGAGGGCACAGTACAGGCTCTGGAACACGCTCAAGCCATCCCCGGGACAGCTTAGTAAAAAGTGTGCCTGTCCCGGCAAATCCGGGACGGTTGGCAAGCATGATGTAATGCAAGTTTATTATGGGGCCCCTATGCACCTGATGCCCCTAGCCAGTGCCCAGGGGTTCCCATGCATTAAGACAGCCCTGCATTCATTTATACCCAATCTAATCTGATGATGGATGTTAATGGGCAGACATGCCCACTAAAGCAAAAACAGTAGCATGGGGTTCCCTCCCTGCTTCATATTAGGTTCTTTATATATGGTATAAAATTAAAGGGAGGCCCCAAGCAAGAAAAGGGAAAAAAAAAGCAACACAAGGTCCCTCCCAAAAATCCATACCAGCACCCTATCAGAGTCAGGAAAGAAAGGTAACAAGTGTGCAATGTGCACCCCCCTCCTGAACCAAAATAGGACCCCCCCCCCCCCCCCGGTAAGGCACCTTGTCCCCATTGTTGATGTGTACAAAAAGTACCAAAGCCTCTTTCCCACAACCCTGGCCTAGTGGTCACATGGGCTTACTGGAATCCCGAAGCAGCCTTTAACAAAAAAAGAACCCCCCCAGATACCACCTCCCGCTGTGTGAAAGAGTAGGGGTACATAGATAGTACTCCTACTCATTCACAGAAAAAAATGAAGTCACAGGGATAATAACATCAATATGTTGATGCTACTTATTTATCCAATCACAGGCTTGGGTAGGCTCCCTCGCCAACTTTCAGTGAAGCCTGCTAAGAGGTCAAGAACATGTGTCAGTGCTACTTACCTTCCTCTGATTTTAAGATGTGTATTGTGCGCAGTTCTGGGTTTTGCCTGGAGTCCAGTCATAAGGGAGCCTGTCTCATTCAGCCTATTGCATTTTCACTGAATCCTGTGTACCAATTTTGGTTAGTCCTGATTATTTCCTGCATCCCAGCTTTTGATCCTTATGTATTGACTTCTGTCTAGTTTCTGGTTATATCCATTACCCGTTGTGACCTCTAGCTGGCTCCTGGTTATCCATGTCTACTACTGGTCTTGACATCTGGTTTGTTCTTGCTTATCTGTGTCTGCTGCCTATCTTGACCCCTGACTAGTTCCTGGTTATCTGTGTCTGCTGTCCATCCTGACCTCTGGTTTGTTCCTGGTTGTCCGTGTCTGCTACCCATTATGACCTCTAGTTTTTTCCTGGTTATCCATGTCTGATACCAATCGTAAATTCTGGCTTGTTCCTGGTTATTGATGTCTGCTATCCATTCTGATCTCTGGCTTCTTCCAGGTTTTCCATGACTGCTGCTCATCCTGGCCTGTGCCTTGTTCCTGATTGTCCACGTCTGCTCCTCATTCTGAACTCTGGCTTTTTTCTGGTTATCCATGTTTGATACCCATCCTGACCTTTGCATATTTCCTGGTTATCCTTGTCTGCTGCCTAACCTGACCTCTGTTGTTTGCCTGGTTATCCGTGGCTGCTGCCAGCCCTAGCCTCTGGATTTTCCTAGTGACCTCCAACTAGTGGTCCATGGTACTCAAAGTAGGATGAACCTGGGAGTTTTGACTTTGGGTCAGCATGTAGAAAAGCCCAAATCTTCATGAGCGGGTTCTGGTTGATTAACAGACTCTGTGACATAGGGGATCTAGCATCATCCTCTCTCACATGGGACCATCCTCAAACAGTGATTACTGTTCAAACTTCCCCGAGTTATCCTAGACCAGTTTCCAGAATCTCCTTTTTTTGAGTGTTCTCCAGCATGGTTCCTACTCTACAGATCCAGCTTCCAGGTCTAATCTGTTTCAAGGTGCTCTGTTCTACCATGAACCAGCTGCTGGCCTAAACCTCTATGGCAGCCCTTCTCAACCAGGGTGCCCAGGCACCCTGGGGTGCCTTGAGGTTTTTTCAAGGGTGCCTAGGCAAAATGTCTACAAATTGCCCAAGGTGATTGTAGCCATATTAAAATTGCCCAAAACTTGTATACAAGCCAACGGGTGGAACAAGCCTGCTTTTTAGTTACACAAAGTCACAGGTTTTCACTGTGCACCATTACGACCTTCTAACCGCCGACATCGTGACAACCAATGACATCATTCATTGATGAGGAGGATTTCAGCTGCCTGCGCAGCATCCTAGTTTGACCCTCCCCTGCCCCTCTCTATCAGTGCTGGGGTCAAATATGTCATGATCGCGGCGTCAGACCCCAGACCTTCTCACCAAACTCGTGACCGAAGGACTGGCCGATCCAGACTGTGTAACAATGCCACACCCAACTGCACCCTACACAGCGATTTTCCAGCTAATGGATTTCAATCCGTGCATGCAGCCTGGATGCGCTTGTTACTGGGTCATGTTAATTACGCAACTGACCCTTACACACTGCCACCACCCCTTTTTGTACACAGAAAGAGGAAACTCTCTTTATCAAATATACACTATAATGGTTAAGAAGTCGTTTATCCAATACAGTCACCGCAGGCCAATTGGGCAGAGGATTAAACAAACACAGTAGCGCCTCTTTACCCCAAAACTGAGAGAGAAGAGAAACATCGGAATACTAGTCAGTATCAAAAGTGTATTTGTTTTGGAAGAATAAATCCCCTCTAATGTTGGGTGTCCTACATGTGTGGATGTTGCTTAGTTATATAAAACTATTAGAATAGTTTTTCACATTTTAGAATGGGGTGCCCTTTTAAAATTATAGAAAGTCTTGAGGCACCCCATTTTAGAATGGGGTGCCTCAAGACTGTCCATAATTTTCAAGGGTGCCTCGGGACTGTCCATAATTTTAAAGGGTGCCTTGACTGAAAAAAGGTTGAGAAACACTGCCTTATGGCATGCCTACCAACTTTCATTGGTTATCCCTACAGTGTAGCTGGGGAGCCCACATCAGCAGCGTTGGCCAGATCCTGACAACGTGACTGTGATGTCAGGCAGGGGTAACCTGGATTGCAAAACTGACCAAACAGAATTTCCAACCACTTGGTCGATAAAACAGTTCCCATATATGTATTTTGAATGTGAATTTGGCTGTTTGCCTGGAGGCCAGCTTGAAGTTTTTCTTTGATAACGGAATGCTGCAGAAGACATAATAAGTGTGAGAATTAGAATTTTCCACAATGCGTCCTGATACAGAGCTGCAAAACTATTGTTTGTGAAACATAAAACACCGCAGCGATGCAGGGAGCATTCGGCACATACTGACAAATGAATTGATTAGAGTACAGTATGGAGCTGCGGGATAGCTGGCAGAGAACAAGATTGCATCGATCTCCATAGCAGTATTGGTTTCATGGGGAGTTTACAATAGCGCGGGCGTAGCTGAGAAATACGGTCACATCGCCTATCTGAAGATCATAGACTGCGCTCACAGACAAATCACTTCAGCCAGCAATTAATTAAATGGAGCATCAGAGGCGAGTAAAGGAATGCAAAGAGTGATGAAATAGAATTCAGGGTACAGGATAGAAGAAAAAGAGGGGATTTATTTTACATTTAAATGTCCAATTACATCTAAAACATAATTGGCTAATGTAAAAAAAAATATAAATAATATGTGGAAATGGCAGAAACAGTTTCAATATTTTAACTATTTGAATACCGGGCAATTTTACACCTTCCTGCCCAGGCCATTTTTCAGGTTTCAGCGCTCTCACACTTTGAATGACAATTGCGCGGTCATGCAACATTGTACCCAAACTAAATTTTTATCATTTTCTTCACACAACTAGAGCTTTCTTTTGGTGGTATTTAATCACCGCTGGAGATTTTATTTTTTGCTAATCTATCAAAAAAAGACCGAAAATTTTGAAAAAAAAACACGTTTTTCTTTGTTTCTGTTATAAACGTTTACAAATAAATAATTGTTCTTCATAAATTAAGGCCGAGATGTATTCTGCTACATGTCTTTGGTGAAAATATCCCAAATTAGGATGTATTATTTAGTTTGTAGGAAAGTTATGGAGTTCACAAACTATGGTATAGATCTGAATATTGATCAATCCTGAAGTACTGACAGCCAATCTAATTTCTTGAGGTCCAAGAATGTCAGAACAGTACAGATATCCCCCAAATGTCAGGACAGTACAGATATCCCCCAAATGTCAGGACAGTACAGATATCCCCCAAATGTCAGGACAGTACAGATATCCCCCAAATGTCATGACAGGACAGATATCCCCCCAAATGTCAGAACAGTACAGATATCCCCCAAATGTCAGGACGGTACAGATATCCCCCAAATGTCAGGACAGTACAGATATCCCCCCAAATGTCAGGACAGTACAGATATCCCCCAAATGTCAGGACAGGACAGATATCCCCCAAATGTCAGAACAGTACAGATATCCCCCAAATGTCAGAACAGGACAGATATCCCCCAAATGTCAGGACAGTACAGATATCCTCCAAATGTCAGGACGGTACAGATATCCCCCAAATGTCAGAACAGGACAGATATCCCCCAAATGTCAGGACAGTACAGATATCCCCCAAATGTCAGGACAGTACAGATATCCCCCAAATGTCAGAACAGTACAGATATCCCCCAAATGTCAGAACAGGACAGATATCCCCCAAATGTCAGAACAGGACAGATATCCCCCAAATGTCAGAACAGGACAGATATCCCCCAAATGTCAGGACAGTACAGATATCCCCCAAATGTCAGGACAGTACAGATATCCCCCAAATGTCATGACAGGACAGATATCCCCCCAAATGTCAGAACAGTACAGATATCCCCCAAATGTCAGGACGGTACAGATATCAGTACAGATATCCCCCAAATGTCAGGACAGTACAGATATTCCCCAAATGTCAGAACAGTACAGATATCCCCCAAATGTCAGAACAGTACAGATATCCCCCAAATGTCAGGACAGTACAGATATCCCCCAAATGTCAGAACAGTACAGATATCCCCCAAATGTCAGAACAGTACAGATATCCCCCAAATGTCAGAACAGTACAGATATCCCCCAAATGTCAGGACAGTACAGATATCCCCCAAATGTCAGAACAGTACAGATATCCCCCAAATGTCAGGACGGTACAGATATCCCCCAAATGGGAGGACAGGACAGATATCCCCCAAATGTCAGGACAGTACAGATATCCCCCAAATGTCAGAACAGGACAGATATCCCCCAAATGTCAGGACAGTACAGATATCCCCCAAATGTCAGAACAGTACAGATATCCCCCAAATGTCAGAACAGTACAGATATCCCCCAAATGTCAGGACAGGACAGATATCCCCCAAATGTCAGGACAGTACAGATATCCCCCAAATGTCAGGACAGTACAGATATCCCCCAAATGTCAGGACAGTACAGATATCCCCCAAATGACCCCTTTTTGCAGAGTAGACAGTCCGACGTACTTCATAAGAGGCATGGTGAGTTTTTTGAAGTTGTATTTTCTTTGTCATAATTTTTCGGAAAATGAAAAAATTAAAAAAATTAGTTTCACAATTTTTTTTTTACATATTGTCACCAGTGCAGTACAGCGTCATCATATAACTGGCATGGCGGTGATCAGGGACACTGACTGGTGACAGTATGAAAAAAAAAATTATATATTTTTTAAATTTTTTTTTAAGATTTTTTTTTCCTATTTCTCTATGACCAAAGTAGTACAATGTTATCATAGTAACATTGTACTACTTTGGGGAAGTGATCAGTATTTTTTCTTTTTTTTCACAATTTGCTTATAGCAAAGAATTACTTTGCTATAAGCAAGCATTTACCTGAACGACATCGATTCATTCAGGGTTTTTTTTTTTTTTGTGCTTAGCTGTGATTTGGCCACAGCTAATCACATGACATGTGCATGTGATTAGCTGTGACCATTCACAGATAGACAGTAGTATACAATGGATGGCATGAATGAAGCCATCCATTGTATATAACTCTCATGTGACCTGCTGTGATTGGTCACAGCAGGTCACATGGTACCGGCAAAGGGGCCGATACTCAGATCTGTCATCGGCCGTGTCCGAGGTACATGGCCGGTGACAGATCGCGCCGCTCTGCAGGAGCGTCCACCCGGAACGCTGCTGACATTTGCCGCCCGCCGTTCGGCCATAGGGCGGGCGGCAAATGGTTAAAGGCTAGTTATAGATTGGGGTGTTTAAAAAAAAAACTCTCAGGCGCAACCGCTTATAAATGCGATTTGCCTCATTTAGCCACGTTTACAAGCGTTTTGCATTTGAAACGCTGATAAAATCAACTGCTGAACGCAAGTTTGGTGCGTTAAAAAAAAACAACTGTAAACTCAAATGCCTGTAAACGATTGTATACGAAGATATGTACGTGGACAAATAGGAGAACATTAGGGAGGGTTCACGGGCTGCTGGAAAAAAAAAAAAAAAATCGCAGAAAAGCTCCTAAACGTGAGTTTATCAGCTGCAGTGTACATGAGCCCTAAGAATACCTAGAAGAAGGAAAAGGGGGGGGGGGGGGTGTCACACCAAATATTGATTTGGTTCGGATTTCTCTTCTGTTCGTTTACTTTCCATTTTGTTAATTGACACAAACAAACTGTTAACACTTCTATTACTGAAAGCATTCTTCATTTACAGCATTTACCACACCTGCCTAAAACTTTTGAACAGTAGTGTATATATATGTATATATATATATGTTTGTATTGGTTTTTGTGTTAGTTGGAATTCTCCCGCAGAGCAATCTGGAATTTTAAATAGCTGGTAATCATCGAATATTCATAGATCACAGGAGCTGTAAAGCTAATAAAAACAGCAACACTTGTAAATAAATTGCTAACGCCGATTGTGTTGCCAATCTTTGAGTAACAATTGACTTGCTGTCTATAACAACAACAAGCCACTTGTAAGCGTTTACCACTATCTTCTAAGAAACAAATAAAAGTTCATTTAACGTTGGAGAAATCTGCTTCAGCTAAACTGTTAATAACAAGTTTCTAAATGCTTCAGCTCAAACGCTGTATTAGGAAAATTGCCGTGAAGCTTTTTTCAGCGGCAAATGTCACACTTTCTGGTTTATATCGCACCAAGAGAATGTGACACAGGGTGTGTTAACCCATTGAAGAGAAATTCAGGGGGCGCTTTTGGCACAAGACCAGGTTCAGGATAGGCAACCTCCAGGAACCGTGCAAAGCCCAGTTAAAAAAAAAAAAAAAATTCACATTTCCCCATCTCTCCAATGTATTTTATCAAAACGGCAACATTTCACTGAGGTCTCTTGATTTTTTATTACAATTTTAGGAAATAAAAACTTTCAGTTTCACTCATCCTTAACCACTTCCAGTCCGGACACTTTCCCCCCCTTCCAGTCTGGACACTCTCACCCCTCCCCTTCCAGTCTGGACACTTTCCCCCCCCCCTTCCAGTCTGGACACTCTCACCCCCCCCCTTCCAGTCTGGACACTTCCCCCCCCCTTCCAGTCCGGACACTTCCCCCCCCCTTCCAGTCAGGACACTTTCACCCCCTTCCAGTCCGGACACTTTCCCCCCCTTCCAGTCCGGACACTTTCCCCCCCTTCCAGTCCGGACACTTTCACCCCCTTCCAGTCCGGACACTTTCACCCCCTTCCAGTCCGGACACTTTCACCCCCTTCCAGTCCGGACACTTTCCCCCACTTCCAGTCCGGACACTTTCCCCCACTTCCAGTCTGGACACTTTCACCCCCCTTCCAGTATGGACGCTTTCCCCCCCTTCCAGTCTGGACACTTTCACCCCCCTTCCAGTATGGACGCTTTCACCCCCTTCCAGTTCCGGACACTTTCCCCCCCTTCCAGTCCGGACACTTTCACCCCCTTCCAGTCCTGACACTCCCCCCCCCCTTCCAGTCCGGACACTTCCCCCCCCCCCCCTTCCAGTTCCGGACACTTTCAACCCCCTTCCAGTCCGGACACTCCCCCCCCCCTTCCAGTCCGGACACTTCCCCCCCCCCCCCTTCCAGTTCCGGACACTTTCAACCCCCTTCCAGTCCGGACACTTTCATCCCCCTTCCAGTCCGGACACTTTGAACCCCCTTCCATTCCGGACACTTTCCCTCCCCCCTTCCAGTCCGGACGCTTCCCCCCCCCCTTCCAGTCCGGACGCTTTCACCACCTTCCAGTTCCGGACGCTTTCACCACCTTCCAGTTCCGGACACTTTCACCCCCTTCCAGTTCCGGACACTTTCACCCCCTTCCAGTTCCGGACACTTTCCCCCCCTTCCAGTCCGGACACTTCCCCCCCCCTTCCAGTCCGGATGCTTCCCCCCCCCCTTCCAGTCCAGACACTTTCACCCCCTTCCTGTCCAAGCCAATTTTCAGCTTTCAGCGCTGTTGCACTTTGAATGACAATTGCGCGGTCATGCAACATTGTACCCAGATTAATTTTTTGCATTTTTTGAAACAGATAAAGCTTTATTTTGGTGGTATTTATTCACCGCTGGGATTTTTATTTTTTTTGCTATGTAAATGAAAAAGTCCCAAAATTTTGAAAATAAGAGTTTTTCTTATAAAATTTTGCAAATAAATAATCTTTCTTCATAAATCTTGGCCAAAATTTATTCCGTTATCTTTTTAGTAAAAAAAAACAAACCCAAATTAGTTTATAACCACAAATTATAATTTTTAAACATTTTTTTTACATTTTTATATTATTATTTATGGTTTTTTTTTTTAGCATACCATCACCCTGCTTTTAAAAGCAATCATTTACATAGTAAGCAATGATGTCAGAAGTGACATATTGCTTACTACTCTGCATGTGATCACGAAGAGAGGGAGTCCTGGGATAGCCAAGACTCCAGTGCACATCACTGGATTGAGAGGAGGCTTAGGTGCTTGTGCGCGCTCCCTGGAAGTGTGCAGCACTATGATCTGGTGCCCGCTGTGCCTGGAGGAACACCGATCGCTGTATGGGACCTCTGTCTGAGGTCCCGATTCATGTGATTGCTGATTGGCCAATCAGAGATTACATGAATAGTAGTAAGCAAGATGTCACTTCTGACATCATTGCTTACTACGTGTGAAATCAGTGAATGCTCACAAAGGTCACATGGTACAGGGCTATTCACAACAGCCTTGTACCATGTGACAAGCTGTGACCAATCACAGCTCACGCAGTATTTCTCAATGGCTGCAGGAATGCAGCCAGAGAGAAGGAGAAATGATTGCTTTTACATCCTTTATGGGTGTAGAAGCAATCAGTGTAAAAAAAAAAAAAAACCTTCATCACCCCCCCCCCCAGTAGTGCAGTGTCACTATGGTGACACTGTACTGCTAGGGTGACAGTATGTTAAAACAAAACATAAATAATAATATTAAAAAAAAAAATAAAAATGTAAAAACAATTTAGAAAAGTTATAATTTTTGGTTATAAACTACTTTGTTTGTTTTTTTTTTTGTTTTTTTTACTAAAAAGATAACTAAATAAATTTTGGCCAAGATTTATGAAGAAAGATTATTTATTTGCAAACATTTATAAGAAAAACACTTTTTTTTACATTTTTAGACTTTTTCATTTATATAGGAAAAAAAAATAAAAATCCCAGTGGTGAATAAATACCACCAAAATAAAGTTTTATCTGTCTCAAAAAAATGCTAAAAAAATTAATATGGGTACAGTGTTGCATGACCGCGCAATTGTCATTCAAAGTGTGATAGCGCTGAAAGCTGAAAATTGGGCTGGACAGGAAGGAGTTTAAAGTGTCCGGACTGGAAGGGGGGGAAAGTGTCCGGACTTGAAGTGGTTAACCTCTTCATGCCGGCCGCATGCAAATGTGTGGCTTCCCGGCGTCTGGGCCTAGACACCGAGCGGCCGCACATTTGCGTTCTATTAAAAAAGGATATATGTGCAGAGAGCACGCGCCCTGCACGCTTCCAGCACACATGTCCGGTACACACAGAAAGGTCCTGATCAGGGCCGGACTGACCATTTGGCACTGCCCGAGGGCCCAGGGTCAGTAGGGGCCCCATGACATACCCCTGGTACCTTTTTCATAGGCTTTTTTGAGTTTGGGCAAGGACACAGGGGCCCCATGATCCCCTGTTGCCCGGGGGCCCCATAAGTTGTCAGTCCACCCCTGGTCCCGATCTCCTCTTTCGATTGGGACCTCTCCCGATCATGTGACCGCCGTGACGGCGCATCACGACGGTCACATGTCCCTAAACCCCACCTCCTGGCTTCTAAAACTCTTAAAGGGCCAGGAGGCGCCGGTGTGAAGGGGTTAAGTACCATTTACTGTTCCTAATCATTTTTCATTTTTTGTCAGAATAAAAAGTTTTGACGTGTCGTACTGAAAGTTGGTTTTCATGCAAATTTATGCAAATGTGTTCCCATCTCAGTGAAGAATGACAAAGGAAAAAGTAAAACGGCATTTAGGTGAAATAACCTGAAAGGTGAGGGATTGGCTGGAGCTCCTTCACCTCCCCGAGTGATGTTTGTCACAGAAGCTCGTATTGTCACATTTAGCTCGCGCCGTTCCTATGAATGCGGTTAATCAAGCGAATATTCAACAATCGCACAAATTAATCAAGTGGGAGAAGCTGGTAATGTGTACAAAGGTGGGACAATTAGGAAATGAACGCGTCTGAATGAAATCCCTGTGTAAAGAAACGAGTCAATACCCAAAAAGACTAATTCAATTACGTCTCGCTTACCAACTGTTTAGAACGCATTGTTTGGGTTTTCGTCGCGTTTCCATTGAGATAAAACGTTCTTTCATCGGCTGCAGCGGTGCGCAATTTCCAACAGGTGATATGGAAGCCACTGACAGAAAAAAAAAAAACACATTTTTATTTTTTTTATATTTCAATGTTTTTTATTAATTTTTAAACAGTAGAAAACAGAGGCAACAAAACACGCCCACGCAGGGGCTATCAAAGGCACATATAAAAAATAAAAATAGAAAAAACAGTGCTCTAATGCCAACAGAGCAAAAGGTGCGCCCAACGCGGGGGATATCAATGCCACATAAATGACAAGAACATTAGTATAACTCTGACTGTAATGCAGGTCATAGACGGGTTGAACATCGGCCGATTTAAAAAAAAAAAGCGAAAAATCGGTTGTTCGATTGGCCGACGTTACCACCAACGGTAAAAAAAAAATCGGACAATTTTCGACCCGTCTACGGCGGCATTAACCCCATAACTTCTGTCCCTTGCAGAGACAGGGGAGCACCTCATACAATGTGACAGCAATACAAATACATTATTTGGATTACAATGTTTTTATTTGGATACATTTGTTGCAACCGCAAGACTTTTTCATATAAAATATAACGGACTGGACTTTTTCTTCTTTTTCTTCTTCCTCTTCTTCCTCCTCTTCTTCCTCCTCTTCTTCATCTTCCCCTTCTTCCTCCTCCTCCTCTTCTTCCTCTTTTCTTCCTTCTTCTTCTGCTTCCTCCTTTCTTCCTTCTTCTTCTTCCTCTTCCTCTTTTCTTCCTTCTTCTTCTTCTACCTCTTCCTCTTTTCTTCCTTCTACTTCTTCTTCCTCTTCTTCTTCCTCTTCTTCCTCCTCTTTCTCTTCTTCCTCTTTTCTTCCTTCTGCTTCTTCTTCTTCCTCTTCCTCTTTTCTTCCTTCTTCTTCCTCTTCCTTTTCTTCTTCTTCCTCTTCTTCCTCTTTTCTTCCTTCTTCTTCCTCTTCCTCTTCTTCCTCCTCTTCCTCTTTTCTTCCTCTTTTCTTTCTTCTCCTTCATCTTCCTATTTTCTTCCTTCTGCTTCTTCTTCTTCCTCTTTTCTTCCTTCTGCCTCTTCTTCTTCCTCTTTTCTTCCTTCAACTTCCTCTTCTTCCTCTTTTCTTTCTTCTTCTTCCTCCTCTTCCTCTTCTTCCTCTTTTCTTTCTTCTTCCTCTTCCTCTTTTCTTCCTTCTTCTTCCTCTTCCTTTTCTTCTTCTTCCACTTCTTCCTCTTTTCTTCCTTCTTCTTCCTCTTCCTCTTCTTCCTCCTCTTCCTCTTTTCTTCCTCTTTTCTTTTCTTCTCCTTCATCTTCCTATTTTCTTCCTTCTGCTTCTTCTTCTTCCTCTTTTCTTCCTTCTGCCTCTTCTTCTTCCTCTTTTCTTCCTTCAACTTCCTCTTCTTCCTCTTTTCTTTCTTCTTCTTCCTCCTCTTCCTCTTCTTCCTCTTTTCTTTCTTCTTCTTCCTCTTCTTCCAGATTTTTTTATCAGTAAAACGATTGGCCGATTTGCCCATCATTGCCGGGAAAAATCGGACAATCGTCAATATCAGCCACAAATTTTCCAACATGCCCGATAAAAAAAATGTGCAAAAACCCCAAGAAACGGCCGACCAATTAACCCACTAACGGTGCAAAAATTAGCCGATTTTCGACCCGTCTATGGCTGGCATAACTCAAACTAAAAGCAGCTATCCACTGCCACACCAAAAACAAACAGAAAAATTAAAGAAAGGAGGAGTACAAAGAAAGAAAAAAAATATAAATGAAAAAGTCCAAACATTTTTATAAAAAGTTTTTGTCTTAAACAATTTTGCATAAATTTTTCATAAATCTTGGCCAACATTTATTCAGTTATCTTTTTAGGAAAAAAAACCCAAATTAGTTTATAACCAAAAATGTATTATCTTATTTTTTTATATTATTATTTATGTTTGTTTTTTGTTTATTTTTAACATACATATTCTTCAGTTACTTCCTGTTTTCTTTGCCTAGGGCAGGGGTGGGCAATTGTGGCCCTCCAGCTGTTGTAGAACTACAAGTCCTATGAGGCATTGCAAAACTGATAGTTACAAGCATGACTCCCAAAGGCAGAGGCATGATGGGACTTGTAGTTCACCAACAGCTGGAGGGCCACAGCTGCCCACCCCTAGCCTAGTGCAGCCAATGGTGATCAGGTGGAAAAAAATGCCCTTTTTTCTCAATTTAAATATTAAATAATAAATTATATTAAAAAGTTTTAAACGATTTTTATATATAAAATAACTTTTTTTTTTTTTACATTTCTTCAGTTACTTCCAGTTTTCTTTGCCTAGGGCAAATGATGTCAAAACATTCCAGGAGTTTTCAGGAAGTGAGGAGGGGTTCTCTCAGCTAACCTAAATAAAAGTATCTGAGGGCAAATGCATGACATCATTTGCCCTAGGCAAAGAAATCAAAAAGTAACTGAAGAAATGTAAAAAAAAAAAAAAAAAAAAAGTTTAAAACAAGTAAATATAATATACTTTCCTTTTTTTCTTAATTTAAAATATTAAATAATAAATATTACATTTTAAATATTTTTTATTTTCATATTTCATATAGTCCCAGACCAATGGTCATAGGTCCCAGCCAATGGTCATCAAGTGGAAAACTGCCCTTTTCTCTCAATTTAAATAATAAATAATAAATTATATTAAACAATTTTAATTAATATTTATATATAAAATAATTTTAGATTATTTACAGTATTTTATATATATATGTGCTTTTTTTTTTTTTTATTTAGCTTAGCTGAGAAAACCCCTCCTCACTTCTTGAAAACTCCTGGGATGTATGACATCATTTGCCCTAGGCCAGGGGTAGGCAACCTGAGAGCCGTAGGACTACAAGTTCCATCATGCCTCTGCAAGTCATAGCTGTAACTGTCAGTTTTGTAATCTTTGCCTCATGGGAAATGTTGTTCCACAACAGCTAGAGAGCCACAGGTTGCCTACCCCTGGCCTACGCAAAGAAAACAGGAAGTAACTGAAGAGAAAAAAAAAGTTATTTTATATATAAAAATTGATTAAAACTTTTTAATATGTAAGCCGTATACCGGGGTGGGCTCCCCAGATACAGTGAAGTCACGAACGAGGAAAGCAACCCCAACACCAGCTTTTGCCACAACAGAATTTTACTTAGATGTGGCAAATAAACACAACCACAAATGCTGGGAACATACAATAAATTTACATCCACCCAGCCCAAAGGCTGAGACCCTTGTGCTGCACAGCACGGCGCCTCCTGATGGATGAAGGTAGAAAGTGAAGTAATTTACCTACTGGGGGGCACAACTAAGCTACCACACCTCACCTGTTGTTACCCTACAGAGCAGGAATCAGTGTATGGGTGTACGGTATGGGCTAGCCTGCGGTGCAGCACAACAGCTTACAATCTTACACAAATCTACAGTATTCCCCCTCCCATAACTGGTCCTGTAGCACGTGCCTGAGTATTCCTTCTGAGCAAAACGTCAGTCTGGATTGAGTTTGTGGGATTTTATCAGCTCTCCAATGTGAAATGTCACTTTAAGTTGTGGAGTCCTTCCAATAATCAGTAACAACACTTGTGGCCTCACCCAAACAGAGACCCTAACTAAGTATAGGCCTGTCTCAGTCTCAAGGTGCCAACACTGAAATGAGGTGCGTGCACAATCCTACCGACCCGGGTCTGCTTTGCATCCGCTGGTGACTCTGAACAGAACAAATGTCTCTCCAACAAGCATGCGGTCTTGCCATATATGTTGCTTAGTTCCTCTGCTCTCATCAGCCTTTCTGGCAGCAATCTCATCAGCATTCCTGGCAGCAATCTCATCAGCTTCCTGGCAGCAATCTCATCAGCTTCCTGGCAGCAATCTCATCAGCATTCCTGGCAGCAATCTCATCAGCATTCCTGGCAGCAATCTCATCAGCTTCCCTGGCAGCAATCTCATCAGCTTACTGGCAGCAATCTCATCAGCATTCCTGGCAACAATCTCATCAGCATTCCTGGCAGCAATCTCATCAGCATTCCTGGGAGCAATCTCATCAGCTTCCTGGCAGCAATCTCATCAGCTTCCCTGGCAGCAATCTCATCAGCTTCCCTGGCAGCAATCTCATCAGCTTCCCTGGCAGCAATCTCATCAGCTTCCCTGGCAGCAATCTCATCAGCTTCCTGGCAGCAATCTCATCAGCTTACTGGCAGCAATCTCATCAGCTTCCCTGGCAGCAATCTCATCAGCTCACACGGCCCCTTCATTCAGCATTTTCCAAAACATGGCTGCAGTCTCCTCTTTCTGTTCACTAAACTCCAACTCAGAGTGCAAAACCCCACCTCTTCATGAATATACAAATATCTATGCAGTCTGAGGCTGTGTTAGAAAAACAGTGACATCTTGGGGCTAAACCGCAGAATGTCAGTCAAAACATTAATTTACTTCCACACAAACAGTGTTCAAACAATGAGAGCTGTTTCCCCATCTCACAAATATAATTTATTATTTAATATTTAAATTGAGAAAAAAGGGCAGTTTTTTCCACCTGATGACCGTTGGCTGCCCTAGGCCTGGGACTATAAAGCCTCTCTATGCAGTCATGCTTGGTCACCTCCTCTGGAGCACTTACCGGGGGGGGGGGGGTAATAATGCAGAGACCCTTTTTTTTCCCTATGATTTTGTTATTTACAGATGTTTATAGAACTTTTTATTGCACTTGCTGATCTGCTGTGCCGATTCTTTAATGATAGCCAAGACTGTTTTCTGTTTACCTTTTAAAAAAAAAAAAAGAGAGATATCTATAGCACCTGCAATGCAGCATTATGTAAGAGCCAGTCTGGGAATAGCTGTCCAGGATATCGTATCTGGATGTAGCCCTGTGGCAAAAAAGGTAATCGTATTGATTTGTTTCCTACTAGAGTCGTGTTTTTTTTTTCCCGCTCGTGTTTCCAGCTGTTTGGCTGAATCACAAATAACACAGAAAGCTGCTTCTGGTTTATCAATTACTCCATGCATCTTGTTGTGGATTGCCAACGGCCAACATTCCAGGAGTTTATGAGCAGCCCGTACAAAAAAATATTGCATGACATTAACCCCTTTATTACCAGAGGTCATTGAAGCCTAGATGCTCAGACAAAATTCAACAACAATAATTCTTCAAGGGATGAGGAGAGCTGGATCACCCGGAGTATACTTACAACTGTTTATATATTGGAGCCGACTGGATCCTATCCTATGATGTCTGAGGATGGCCCTGAAGAAGGAAAGAAAGGCAACTCCGCATATGAAAGTCCCGTTCGGGGCATTAGTTGTGTTGTGTGAACTGGCAGCAATAAATCACCTGAAAATCACCTAATAATGTTCAGAGTTAATTTTATTGAGCTCATTCAGCCCTGAAGAAGGGGGATTACAACCCCTGAAGCGCGTTGTTGTTTTTTTTCCTTAGTAATTTAAAATAAAATTTAACTCTGGGCTTTGATATCACTTCTATCTACAATGCTGGGAAAAAGTGTTTCCCACCTTCCTGATTTATTTATTTATTTAGCATATTTGCCACACTTAAATGATTCAGATCATCAAACAAATTTTAATATTCCACAAAAATAACCCAAGTAAATACTAAATGCAGTTTTTTTAATGATTATTTCATTTATTAAGAGAAAAAAAGCTGTCCAAATCTATCCGTTAAAAAGTCATTCCCCCACCTCCGCTCTCCCCAGACCCCGCATTCACTATATCCGCTCTCCCCGGACCCCGCATTCACTATATCTGCTCTCCCCGGACCCCGCATTCACTATATCCGCTCTCCCCGGACCCTGCATTCACTATATCCACTCTCCCCAGACCCCGCATTCACTATATCCGCTCTCCCCGGACCCTGCATTCACTATATCCACTCTCCCCAGACCCCGCATTCACTATATCCGCTCTCCCCGGACCCTGCATTCACTGTATCCGCTCTCCCCGGACCCCGCATTCACTGTATCCGCTCTCCCCGGACCCCGCATTCACTGTATCCGCTCTCCCCGGACCCCGCATTCACTGTATCCGCTCTCCCCGGACCCCGCATTCACTATATCCGTTCTCCCTGGACCCCGCATTCACTATATCCGCTCTCCCCGGACCCCGCATTCACTGTATCCTCTCTCCCGGGACCCCGCATTCACTGTATCCGCTCTCCCCGGAAACTGCATTCACTATATCTGCTCTCCCCGGACCCTGCATTCACTATATCTGATCTCCCCGGACCCCGCATTCACTATATCCGCTCTCCCCAGACCCCGCATTCACTATATCCGTTCTCCCTGGACCCTGCATTCACTATATTCAGTCTCCCCCGGACCCTGCATTCACTAAATCCGCTCTCCACTGACCCTGCATTCACTATATCTGGTCTGCCCGGACCCTGCATTCACTATATCCGCTCTCCACGGACCCTGCATTCACTATATCCGTTCTCCCCGGAGCCTGCATTCACTATTTCCGCTCTCCCTGGACCCTGAATTCACTATATCCGCTCTCCCCTGACCCTGCATTCATTATATCCTCTCTCCCCGGACCCTGCATTCACTATATCCGCTCTTCCCGGACCCTGCATTCACTATATTTGCTCTCCCTGGACAGAGGATTAACCCCTTAGGTTCCACAGTGAGTATAACAAGCACGTTTTACTGCATATACTGACTAATTTTACTGTTGTGGTTTTAGTAACACTTTAAATTTCACTTGCCACACCCAGGCCTGATTACTACCAGACCTGTTGAATCAAGAAATCACTTAAATAGAAGCTGTCTGAAGCATGCAAAAAGATCTCAAAAGGCAACACATCATACCGCGATCTAAACAAATTCAAGAATAGATGAGAAACTTCCCAGAAGTTGCCGGCCTACCAAAATTACTTCATGAGCATAACGACGACTCATCCAAGAGGTCATGAAAGAACCCAGTACAACAGCTAAAGAACTGCAGGCCTCATTTGCTTGAGTTATGGTCGGTGTTCATGATTGAACAATAAGAAAGAGACCTGGCAAAAATGGCATCCATGGGAGAGATCCAAGGTGAAAGCCACTGCTGACCAAAAAGAACACAAAGGCTCGTCTCACATTTGCCAAAAAACATCTTGATTATCTCCAAGACTTTTGGGCAAATATTCTGGGGACTGAAGAGACAAAAGATGAACTTGGAAGGTGTGCGTCCCGTTCCACCCGGCGTAAAACAAACACGGCATTTCATAAAAAGAACATCATACCAACAGTGAAACTTGGGGGCGGTATTATGATGGTCTAGGGCTGTTTTGTAGCTTCAGGACCTGGACAGCTTGCCATAATTGATGGAACCAAGAATTCTGCACTCTACCAGAAAATCCGTAAGGAGAATGTCCGACCATCAGTTCCTGACCTCCAGCTCAGGCACACTTGTGTTATGCAGCAGACCTGTTGAATCAAGAAATCACTTAAATAGAAGCTGTCTGACAAAGTGAAGCACAAGAAAAGATCTCAAAAGGAAACACATCATACCACGATCTAAAAAAACTCAAGAACCGATGATAAACAATGTAACTGACAAGTATCAGTCTGGAAATTGTTACAAAGGCATTTCTTTGGGACTCCATCCAACCACGGTGAAAGCCATAATCCACAAATGGAGAAAACTGTGGTGAACCTTCCCGGGAGTGGCCGGCCTACCAAAAGTACTTCATGAGCACAACGACGACTCATCCAAGAGGTCATGAAAGAACCCAGGACAACATCTAACGAACTGCAGGCCTCATTTGCTTGAGTTATGGTCAGTGTTCATGATTTAACAATAAGAAAGAGACTTGGCATAAATGGCATCCATGGGAGAGATCCAAGGTGAAAGCCACTGCTGACCAAAAAGAACACAAAGGCTCGTCTCATATTTGCCAAAAAACATCTTGATTATCTCCAAGAATTTTGGCCTACTATTCTGGGGACTGAAGAGACCAAAGTTGAACTTGGAAGGTGTGCATCCCGTTCCACAGCATTTCATAAACAGAATATCATACCAACAGTGAAACTTGGCGGTGGTAGTGTGATGGTCTAGGGGTGTTGTGTAGCTTCCGGACCTGGACAACTTGCCATAATTGATGGAACCATGAATTCTGCACTCTACCAGAGAATCCGGAAGGAGAATGTCCGGCCATCAGTTCCAGACCTCCAGCTCAGGCACACTTGGGTTATGCAGCAGGACAATGATCAGAAACACTTCAGTGAATCCACCACTGAATGGCTCAAAAACCCCCAAAATGATGGTTTTGGAGTGGCCTAGTCAAAGTCCGGACTTAAATCTGATTGAAATGCTTCAGATGCTATGGCGTGACCTTTAACACCTTCCCGCCCAGCCTAAAGCAGATTAACAGCTGGGCAGGACACTCCTCCTTGTGACTAGGCTCCATATGACGTCCTGTCAAAACAAGCTGCTCACGTGGCCAAGAGGCTGCGCAGCGGCGCAATCTGTCCACGGGACACAGCCGATGACCTATCACTACACCGGCCTGTTGCCAGTGTCATGTGACCACTGTGACCAATCACAGCAGATCACATGTCGATTGTATACAATGGATGGCTTCCTGTCATGCCATCCATTGTATACAATTATGTTGTTAGCTGTGACTGGTCAATGCAGTCACATGATACAGACAGGGCCAATCACAGCCCATCTGTATCATGTAATCAGCTTTGCCCAATCACAGCTAATCACAACAAAAGACTGAATGAATCAGTTTCATTCATAACAATGATTGGAAATATCAATGAAATACATCGGTAATAGCAATCATAATGTGTTAAAAAAAAATCCTGATCATTTGCCCAGAGTAGTTCAATGTTACTATGGTTACATTGTATTGCTTTGGTTAGTGTGCCAAAAAATAAAATAGTAAAAGAAAAAATGTAATAAAAAATAAAAATAGAAACATTTGAAAAAACAAAATACAAATTCAATTATTATTATTATTATTATTATCACCAAAGAAATGTAGCAGAATACATTTTGACCTAAATTTATGAATTTATTTATTTGCAAAATGTTATATTTTATATATAAATGTTATATTTTATATAGTTTTTTGTTTTATTTAGCAAAAATTAAAAAAAAATGTGGTGATTAAATACCATTAAAAGAAAGCTCTATTTGTGTTAAAAAAAATGGCTAAAAATGTCATGTTGCATGACCGCGCAATTGTCATTCAAAACGTGAGAGAGCTGAAAGCTGAAACTTGGCCTGGGCAGGGAGGGGGTATAAGTGCCCTGTATTGAAGTGGTTAAACAGGCCGTTCAAGCTGGAAAACCCTCCAATGTGGTTCAAGGAAAACAATTCTGCAAAGAACAGGGGGACAACATTCCTCCACAGCGATATGAAAGACTCATGGCCAGTTGTCACTAAACGCTAAACGCCTGATTGAAGTTGTTAACGCCAATGGTGGCACAATCAGTTATTAGGTATAGGGAGCAATCCCTTTTTCACATAGGTCCAGGCAGGTTTGGATGGCTTTTTTCCCTCAATAAATGAAATCATCATTTAAAAACTGCATTTTGTATTTACTTGGGTTATCTTTGTGTAATGTTAACATTTGTTTGATGATCTGAATCATTTTAGTGTGACAGATATGCAAAAAAAATACTTTTTCACAGCACTAGGGGAGGAGTTTCCAGTGCTGACGTCATGTCGCTGCGCGATCCCGGGTCAGCAGCGGCTTTGCATGTAAACAAGTTTACACTCCTTCTTCTGAAGTGTTTTCTTCCTATATTTTTAGAAATACTAAACTATTGGAGACCTATTTGCTCCTGGTGAACCTAATTTTGTCACAGTCTGCCCCTACCGAGAGGTACCTGTGGATGCAGCTACTTATCTGGGACCCCCAACCCCCCCCCCCCCGCTCATTTCCTTGATTGTTCTGAAATAAATCTTTAAAAGACGAAAAGTAACTGGCACCCAACGTTCTTCTCAGCACCACATTTTATCTCTGGACCCAGCCCTGGAGTGAAATGCTGGCCACTGGAGGTGCCACCATGCCCCTGGGGTCCCACATGGAAGAAAAATATATTTGAAATATATTTTAAAAATATTCTTCCCAAATATACTGTATTGACATATATTTGAAATACTACAATTTTGGCCGTATTCAATATCTTTCAAAATATATTTATCTATATACTGTACACATTTTGAAATGCATTTTTTATATAGTACAAAATATCTGAAAAATATTTTTAAAAACATGTCTTTAAAACTACATTTAATCTACATTTTGTGGAATGCATTTACAAATATATGGAAAAATATATATTAAAATGACTTTTTATATGTTAAAAAAAATTCAGAGAAATATATTTTCAAAAAATATATTTTAAAAAATATTTTATATTATATAAAAAACGCAATAGATAGATAAGATAGATAAATCTATATATATATATATATATATGTGTGTATATCTATCTATCTATCTATCTATCTATCTATCTATCTATCATCTATCTATCATCTATTTTCTATCTATCTATCTATCTATCTATTATCTATCTATTTTCTATCTATCTATCTATTATCTATCTATTATCTATCTATCTATCTATCTATCTATCTATCTATCTATCTATCTATCTATCTATTATCTATCTATCTATCTATTATCTATCTATCTATCTATCTATCTATCTATCTATCTATTATCTATCTATCTATCTATTATCTATCTATCTATGTATCTATTATCTATCTATCTATCTATCTATCTATCTATCTATCTATCTATCTATTATCTATCTATCTATCTATCTATCTATCTATGTATCTATTATCTATCTATCTATCTATCTATCTATCTATCTATCTATCTATCTATCTATTATCTATCTATCTATCTATCTATCTATCTATCTATCTATTATCTATCTATCTATCTATCTATCTATCTATCTATCTATCTATCTATCTATCTATCTATCTATCTCACAGTGGCTTAGCGGTTAGCACTTCTGCCTTGCAGTACTTGGGTCATGGGTTTGATTCCTGACCATGGCAACTCCTGCATGGAGTTTGCATGTTCTCCCTGTGTTTGCAAAAAAAAATTCTATGAAGGATGGAAGTCAGTCTGTAAGATGCATTACACATATATACCAAGTTGATTGGTACCTTAACGTTTCTCCACTGCAGGATCCCAAACATGCATCCATCCTTTCTTCCCTCATCCATCAATCCATCCATACACCCTCCATCAATCTGTCCATCCCTCTGTTTATCCATCCATTCATCCATACATCTGTCCAACCACCATCCTCCATTCATTCATCCCTCTATCTATCCATCCTTCAATCCATCCATGCAAATTTAGACAGCTTTGAAGGGTGGATGTCAATCCGGAAGATGGATTGCATGAATGCATTACACCAAACTGATTGTTTCTCCACTGCAGGATCCAATCCATCTATCCATTCACCAGTTCATCCATTTGTCCATCCATCCATCCATCCATCTACCCACCCACCATCAATCTATGCATCTAATCTATCTATCCATCCATCCATCCATCCATCCATCTATCCATCTATCTATCCATCTATCTATCTATCTATCTCACAGTGGCTTAGCGGTTAGCACTTCTGCCTTGCAGTACTTGGGTTATGGGTTTGATTCCTGACCATGGCAACTCCTGCATGGAGTTTGCATGTTCTCCCTGTGTTTGCATGGGTTTCCTCCAGGTACTCTGGTTTCCTCCCAAACTCCAAAGACATGCTGGTTGGTTAATTGGCTCCTGTCTAAATTGTCCTAGTTTCATCCCTCACCATGTGGGATCTCCTCCATGGCAGGGGTTGGGGAAAGACCTGGCAACCTACCCTGTAAAAATAATTGCTAAGAGAAATCATGTAAAAAGTTGCTTGCAAGTGATGGTCTGTGCAATTGCAAATGGTCAGATAGATAGATATATAAATAAAAATATATTCAATATGGCCAAATTGTAGTATTACAAATATATGTCAATATAGTTGGGAAGAATATTTTAAAAATATATTTTTTTTCCATGTGGGGTGTCAAGGGATTTGCTATACTGATGTGAGAGTTTACTAATTGGGTTTATTATTATTATACAGGATTTATATCGCGGCGACCGTTTTCTCAGCGCTTTGCAATATAACGGGAGAAAATACAGCAACGATACAGTTCAATACAAGAGGGTTAGGAGGGCCTGATCCTGGGAGCTTACAATCTACTTCTATTTTAAGGACAAATTGTAAGCTGTCCTTTTTTTCCAGTGAAAGACATTGCTGAAGGAATAAAAAGCAAAAAAAAAAATTGTAAATATGCAACTCTATCCTTATCACATGGAAGAGAACACCAAATCATTCTAATTGTATACAAATGTGTGCCATCCAGTAACAATGTATCCTATAAACATGATTTCATTGGAAATGAGAGCTCCAACATTGGATTGATCGATGATTGCTGACGCCCAGCTTCCGAGTTCCAGTATCCAGATTTCCATGGCCCAGAGCTGGAAGAAAATGTAATGGGATTTTATTGTAAATATCATGTCTAATCAATGCTATGAGCTGCCCTGTCCTGACAAAGAAAAGATATTTCTCAGTCCAAAGGATCATTAGTGAGATGTACGTCAGATTTAATGATCGGACTGCAGTGTTTTAGGTGGGCAGGGCGATTGGCCACGCATTCATAATATGGATCGTCCTTTCTGGACTGACCAGAAAAAAAGCGTGGATGTTCCGAACTGGAAGACATTGACAAATAGATTGATGATCTCAGATTTGAGTCAAGGAATACTTTTGTTCAAGTAAGATGGGCAAACCCCTCTGAACAGCTCAATGTACAGTAGGAAAAAAAATATAGAATTTGTTTTACTTGCCAACACCATGTACATGTTTCTGGTTGTATTATTCTATGGCGGAGGAAGTGTACCAACAGTGACCAGCAAATGTGACTAAATTGAGCAATTTAGTGGCTTCAAATGTCAAACTTCTCCAGGTAGATGTCGGTAACCCTCCCGGTGTTTGCTGAATTAATAAAGCCGTTTAACCACTTGAGCCCCAGAGGATTTACCCCCCTTAATGACCAGGCCTTTTTTTGCTGTTTGGCGCTGCACTAATTCAAATGATAATTGTGCGGTCATGCAATGCTGTACCCAAACAAAATTTACGTCCTTTTTTTCACACAAATAGAGCTTTCTTTTGGTGGTATTTGATCACCTGTGCGCTTTTTATTTTTTGCGCTATAAACAAAAAAACCACAAAAACTTTGAAAAAAAACAATATTTTCTACTTTCAGCTATAAAAAATATATCGTAAACTCAAAGTTAGTCATAAATTTAAGCCAAAATGTATTCTGCTCCATGTTTTTGGTAAAAAAAATCCCGTGCATTAGCGGGCAAACTGGCACTATCTAGGAGGGGCGCTAACACTATCGGAAGTCACCAGCGACACTAATACAGTGATCAGTAAAAATCTGTTCACTGTAATCAATGACACTGGTGACAGGGCAGTGAAGGGGTTAACTGGGGGGGGGAGGGGGGCGATCAAGGGGTTAAATGGGATTTCTGGTGCACTAGCGGGCAAACTGGCGCTATCTGGGAGGGGCGCTAACACTATCGGAAGTCGCCAGCGACACTGATACAGTGATCAGTAAAAATTGGTTCACTGATCAGTGACACTGGTGACAGGGCAGTGAAGGGGTTAACTGGGGGGGGGCGATCAAGGGGTTAAACGGGATTACTGGTGTACTGGCGGGCAATCTGGCGCTATCTGGGAGGGGCGCTAACACTATCGGAAGTCGCCAGCGACACTGATACAGTGATCAGTAAAAATCGGTTCACTGATCAGTGACACTGGTGACAGGGCAGTGCAGGGGTTAACTGGGGGGGGGGGGCGACCAAGGGGTTAAACTGGATTACTGGTGTACTGGCGGGCAAACTGGCGCTATCTGGGAGGGGCGCTAACTCTATCAGAAGTCGCCAGCGACACTGATATAGTGATCAGTAAAAATTGGTTCACTGATCAGTGACACTGGTGACAGGGCAGTGAAGGGGTTAACTGGAGGGGGGGGGGCGATCAAGGGGTTAAACGGGATTACTGGTGTACTGGCGGGCAAACTGGCGCTATCTGGGAGGGGCGCTAACTCTATCGGAAGTCGCCAGCGACACTGATATAGTGATCAGTAAAAATTGGTTCACTGATCAGTGACACTGGTGACAGGGCAGTGCAGGGGTTAACTGGGGGGGGGGCGATCAAGGGGTTAAACGGGATTACTGGTGTACTGGCGGGCAAATTGGCGCTATCTGGGAGGGGCGCTAACTCTATCGGAAGTCGCCAGCGACACTGATCAGTAAAAATCGCTTCACTGATCAGTGACACTGGTGACAGGGCAGTGAAGGGTTAACTGGGGGGGAGGGGGGGCGATCAGAGGGTTAAATGTGTCCTAGAGTGTTCTAACTGTAGTGTAGTGCTTGTGTACTCACTTTTTGGATGTCTTCTTCTCTGTCTGGAACGGAATGTGTCCAGGCAGAGAAGAATGACATCATATCCTGCCCTGTGTGTATGTCAACACAGGACAGGATAGGACAGGGACCGATCATGTGATTTCAGCCAGAAATCACTGGCTGAAATCTAATGATTGATCCCTCCTGGATCAAATCGTGTCACCCGCGGGTCGGCGGGAGCGCCGCGCGCCCCCTGCCGGCGAAAGTGTCGGGAGCGCGGAACCCGTTTTTAAACGTGGTTTTGCGCTCCACTGCCGCCCTGCACACGTATATACACAGTGGCAGGGCGGCAAGCGGTTAATGGATTCCATACTAATTCCAACTGGAAGCCCAAACTTTATGCCAAATTATAACTTAAAGTGTTATAAAACCCCGGACCCTGCATTCACTATATCCCAGGGGCGGACTGACCATTTGGAAACTCGGGCATTGCCCGAGGGCCCGGGGTCAGTAGGGGGCCCCATGAGATGCCCTTGATACCTTTTTCATAGGCTTTTTTAAATTTGGGCAAGGACACAGGGGCCCCATGATCCCCTATTGCCCGGGGGCCCCATGAGTTGTCAGTCCGCCCCTGTATCCGCTCTCCCCATACACCGCATTCACTATATCCGCTCTCCCCGGACCCCGCATTCACTATATCCGCTCTCCCCGGACCCCGCATTCACTATATCCGCTCTCCCCGGACCCCGCATTCACTATATCCGCTCTCCCCGGACCCCGCATTCACTATATCCGCTCTCCCCGGACCCCGCATTCACTATATCCGCTCTCCCCGGACCCCGCATTCACTATATCCGCTCTCCCCGGACCCCGCATTCACTATATCCGCTCTCCCCAGACCCCGCATTCACTATATCCGCTCTCCCCGGACCCCGCATTCACTATATCCGCTCTCCCCGGACCCCGCATTCACTATATCCGCTCTCCCCGGACCCTGGAGCAAAGGAAGGGGTGGGTGGAAGGAAGGAAAGAAGGAAGAAAGGAAGGAAGGAAGGGGTGGATGGAAGAAAGGAAAGAAGAGGTGGATGGAAGGGAGAGGTGGGTGAAAGGATGGAAGGAAGGATGGGTGGTAGGGAGGGATGGGTGGAAGGAAGTAGGGGAGGAAGGGAGGGTGGGTGGAAGGAAGGAAGGAAGGAAGGGTGGGTGGAAGGATGGAAGTGAGGGGTGAAAGGAATGGAGGGGTGGGTGTAAGGAAAAAGGGAGGGGTGGGTGGAAGGAAGGCTCTGGTTCCAGTAATAGCCCCCCACACCCAAAACCCACCCTATGCCCCATATGTTTCCCCCTGCTGCCCAGGCCCCCCTGAGCACCCCCACCCCCTCAGTGCTGCCGACTTACCTCTTCTCCTTCCCACCAGTAGCTGCAAGCACACAATAGGATCCTTCAGGATGGAGAGCGGGGGAAGGGTCCAGTAAATGTGTCACATTTACCATCCCCTTTCTTTCCTGAACGAACACAATGAGTGATCAGTACTGATCACTCACTGTGTTCATTCATAACTAAATCCTAGTAAACTGCATTTTTTTTTTGGGGGGGGGGGGGGCAGGGGGCCCTGACAGGTTGGCTGTATGGGGCCCCATGGTTTCCAACAGCAGCCCTGCCTTCATGCATAGAATGTATGAAGGTAAACAACATTCAACCATTAACCTCAGGTTTAGAGTGGACTTGCACTTTAAAACTGATTTTTAGGTAAGCAGTGTAAGTGGTTTCCAACAAGAATCCCACTTTGATTGAGTTGCAGTCAGTGGCATCCCGAGGCAGGTGCAGGGGGTGCGGTCCGCATCGGGTGACACCAACCGCACGGGCTGACACCGGACCTGCTCCACAAAAAGGTAAGTTGTAAAGCAAGCCGACGATCCCCACAGAATGGATCGGATCAGCGGATTGAGCATAATGGATCAGACTCCGATCCATTATGCTGAATCTGCAGATCCGATCCATCCTGCGGGGATCATCGGCTTTCTTTACAACTTACCTTTTCTTGGAGCGGGTCCAGTGTCACCCTGTATAGGTTGCATACCGACGATCCTGCGGGGATCATCGGCATGCAACCTATACGGGTTGACTCCGGTGTAGCGGCAAGATGTGTCTCTCATGTAGATATGTCCCCCCTGAAGCATCTGCGCATGTCCCGGTTTCAGACATAAGGACATGCGCAGTTGCTTCAGGGGGGACATATCTACATGGGAGACACATCTTGCCGCTACACCGGAGTCAACCCGTATAGGTTGCATGCCGACGATCCCCGCAGGATCGTCGGTATGCAACCTATACAGGGTGACACTGGACCCGCTCCAAGAAAAGGTAAGTTGTAAAGAAAGCCAACGATCCCCGCAGGATGGATCTGCGGATTCAGCATAATGGATCAGAGTCCGATCCATTATGCTCAATCCGCTGATCCGATCCATTCTATGGGGATTGTCGGAGGGGGTGTCACCAAGTGTTACCTCACCGGGTGACACCAATCCTAGGGATGCCTCTGGTTGCAGTGGAGAATGGGGGTGACTCTTCTTGCCCTGTATAAGGTCATAGCCCTACAAAATATTCTGCATACTGCATTTGGTCAGTAAAGTTGGCCATATATTCGACAACTCTCCAGCAATATCCCCCACTTTCAATCGAGCTGGAGTTGGTTTTCAAATGACCACAAGCAGCAGAGATCGAAATTGCCTTGAAGGGAAATCCAGTTGCTTTTAATAAAATACCCCATTTTTCTGGTTTCAATCAATATTTTTAATAACCTATATTGAAGCTTTCAATGTATAGCCGAGGTTGCTTGATAGAATTCAGCTGGTAGATGAAACCCAGGGGTGGTATATTGCTTGTTGTCAGGCTACCGCTGTTGGCCGTAAAATTCAATTTCTGGTTGATCGAAAATGGTTGACATTGCCGTAAAGTGTTAAACGTATGATCTACTGAAGGCTTGGCTCTGTAGAAAGGGGCAGCTTTGACAGGGGCTGCCACCCCACTGTTTTAGTGAACAGGATTCGAAGATTTAATTTTTTTCTGCAGATGAGATGGCGGGGGTCGTATTAAATGTTGCAAATGTTGGCGGGATTAAGTTTGCATTTCAGCGGAGAAGTTTACATGTTACTTTTCCAGGACAAGCTTTTAAAGGATTTGCTCCCTCATCCCGGTCCAAGTAGTATCGGTACACAGAAATGCTAAGACATGTCAGCAAAAGAATGGATATTAAACTAAGTTTGCCCTAAAAATATACACGGCTCAAAAAAATGAAAGGAAGACTTTGACAACCCATCAGATCTCAATGGGGACAAATCTCCTGCTGGATCTCTATCCTGACATGGGTGGGGGATGGGTGAGGAGCATAAGGACGCCTCATCGTTTGATGGAAATGAAAATGATAGACCTACAGAGGACTGAATTCAAAGACACCCCGAAAATCAAAGTGAAGAAATGATGCAGCAGGCGAGTCCATGTTGCTGAAATGTCATTGCAGCAACTCAGAATGGTCCTCAATAGTCTGTATGGCCCCCATGTGCTTGTATGCATGCCTGACTGGGAGGGGGTGTGCTTCAGAGGCAGGCTGTGATTAGGAGGGGGTGTGCTTCAGAGGCAGGCTGTGATTGGGAGGGGGTGTGCTTCAGAGGCAGGCTGTGATTAGGAGGGGGTGTGCTTCAGAGGCAGGCTGTTATTGGTGGGGGTGTGTGCTAGAGGCGAGCTGTGGTTGGGAGGGGGTGTGCTTCAGAAGTAGGTTCTTATTGGTGGGGGTGTGTGCTAGAGGCGGGCTGTGGTTGGGAGACGGTGTGCTTCAGAGGTAGGCTGTGATTGGGAGGGGGTGTTCTAGATGCAGGCTGTGATTGGCAGTGGGATGTGTGCTAGATGCAGGCTGTGAATGGGAAGTGGTGTGCTTCAGAGGCAGGCTGTGATTGGGAGGCGGTGTGCTTCAGAGGCAGGCTGTGATTGGGAGGCGGTGTGCTTCAGAGGCAGGCTGTGATTGGGAGGCGGTGTGCTTCAGAGGCAGGCTGTGATTGGGAGGGGGTGTGCTTCAGAGGCAGGCTGTGATTGGGAGGGGGTGTGCTTCAGAGGCAGGCTGTGAATGGGAGGGGGTGTTCTAGAGGCAGGCTGTGATTGGGAGGCGGTGTGCTTCAGAGGCAGGCTGTGATTGGGAGGCGGTGTGCTTCAGAGGCAGGCTGTGAATGGGAGGGGGTGTTCTAGAGGCAGGCTGTGATTGGCAGTGGGATGTGTGCTAGAGGCAGGCTGTGATTGGCAGTGGGATGTGTGCTAGAGGCAGGCTGTGATTGGCAGTGGGATGTGTGCTAGAGGCAGGCTGTAATTGGGAAGGGGTTTGCTTCAGAGGCAGGTTGTGATGGGCAGGGGTGTGTGCTAGAAGCAGGCTTTGATTGGAAGGGGGTGTGCTTTAGAGGCAGGCTGTGATTGGAAGGGGGTGTGCTTCAGAAGCAGGCTGTGATTGGGAGGGGGTGTGCTTCAGAAGCAGGCTTTGATTGGAAGGGGGTGTGCTTCAGAGGCAGGCTGTGATTGGTCTAGGGGTGTGGTAGCTGAACAAACTACTTATTACAGGCATGCCGTGTGTCTGCACCTCTGAATGGCCAGCCAAAGAATGAGAACTGATTACACTAACACAGAGTAGCTTCTATCCTTTGTGTGGTCTTCAAGGAAGAATGTTGTCTGGCAGGATCAACCAGGTACTTCAGATGGAAGAAGTACATGAAAGTAATAGTAATATTACAAAGTACACACCACAAAACACAAAAAATAAAATAACTACACAAAAAATAAAATAAATACACACATAGAACAAAAATATTTAGGGGAACATACACTTGTTAAAGCTTTTATGCGATTTTAGTGGGTTTAGACCTACTTTAAGATTTTCCGCTTTTCAGACTACACACCCGAGCCAAAGGCAGTCAGTATTAATCTCCTTTACTGACACACTCAGCAAGAAAACGGATGGCAATCTTCCGAAATTAATTATTGTTTGGCAGTGTTTAAACCCTTCTGCAAATCATTATGGTGTTATTTCTCTTACGTGTGCATCACACTTTCACCTGTCGTGAATTCATATTAATCTTTAGTATAGAGCCCAATATATTGCTGATATTGTCCACATTTAAAAATTTTATCTAAAAATATTTAAAACAAAAATGCAGTATATTGTTACCAATCCTTAGATGTGGTAGTTAAAGTTTTATTTTTCAGGCTCTTCTTTCTTTTATTTTAACCTGGTGATCCTGCCAATTACATTCTTCCTGTCCTAGAGTGACAACGGTGACTCGATGAACTGCTGCTTGAAAATACTAGTTGCCTGATTGATCTTGCTTCAGTCTCCATAATGAAAAGCATTCCGTGAATTAAACATTATGGTTCTTCCCTATTGCAACTTTTCAGCATATCTGTAATACAGACCCCCAAACACCAGGGATTATTTCCACTACCTATCCGGCAATTGTTTGGCACCTAAGTATACTGTCAACTGGGAATCAGATCTATAGTCTTCTATCTCCCCAGAAAAGTAGAAAGAAATCTGGTCCAACACATTGAGGAGCTCCATTAATGTCCTACCAATGGAAGCCAATTATGGGTTTCTGTCTGGCTTACTGCATTTCAGCATATCTGTAATACAGACCCCCATACACCAGGGATTATTTCCACTACCTATCTGGCAATTGTTTGGCACCTAAGTATACTGCCAACTGGGAATCAGATCTATAGTCTTCTATCTCCCCAGAAAAGTAGAAAGAAATCTGGTCCAACACATTGAGGAGCTCCATTAATGTCCTAACAATGGAAGCCAATTATGGGTTTCTGTCTGGCTTACTGCATTTCAGCATATCTGTAATACAGACCCCCATACACCAGGGATTATTTCCACTACCTATCTGGCAATTGTTTGGCACCTAAGTATACTGCCAACTGGGAATCAGATCTATAGTCTTCTATCTCCCCAGAAATGTAGAAAGAAATCTGGTCCAACACATTGAAGAGCTCCATTAATGTCCTAGCCATGGAAGCCAATTATGGGTTTCTGTGTGGTTTGCTGCATTTCAGCATATCTGTAATACAAACCTCCATCCGCCAGGGATTATTTCCACTACCTATCCGGCAATTGTTTTATCTTGTTAACCATTGGCACCTAAGTATACTACCAACTGGGAATCAGGTCTATAGTCTTCTGTCTTCCCAGAAAAGTAGAAAGATATCTAGTTCAACACATTGAAGAGCTCCATTAATGTCCTAGCCATGGAAGCCAATTATGGGTTTCTAATGCAATAGTATTTGGTACCCTTCCATCTCTCACATGCAATGCTTGGTTATCCATCCTGCTGGGGTATGCATTTATGATGGCACATTTTGACACATTTGGTGGGACTGCCCAAAGAACCATCATTTTTGGTCTCTTTACCATATAATCTGTTTATTCAGAAGGGCTTTGACCCTTCTAAAATAGTGTACACTGTTGACTGTACTAAATCAGAATTCTGTTTGCTCACTCAATTTTACTGTCACAAAACAGACCATAGCTAGGATCTGGAGAAAGCCAAATATCCCGATTGAGCAGCTTAAGCCTCACCTTAAATTCTGCATGACATGAGAAAAAGGAGGCTACACTGCATGATAGACTGTCCAAATTTTCCAACATTTTGGAGCCCTGGAGTATTCACTGCTTTCTGGTAGACCCTTCCCACTATTTAGTCTTTCGTAGCCTCCATAGCGGTCTGATTATGTCCATATTTCTGTGCTCAAAGCGGTACATTTTTTTTCATGGAAATATGTATTTTTTTTACTGTAGGCCTGTAATTTTTAGGAATAACTCACTGAAATCTGTCCGAACAAGAGTCTAGTAAACATCCCGGGGAGGATAAAATTTGAAATGCGAAATCATAAATTATAATTTAATAAATAATCATAAAAAATAATAATATAATAATACATTTAATTCAATAATATAATCAAACCAAAAACACTGAAATGTGAAATAGAGCACCAAGTTCGCACATCGCTGAGCTCAGTCGCAGAATCGTTTTCAGTGTCTGATGAGGAATTTCCCCCACGAATCATTATCACTCAATTCTGCAAGTGGTTCTGATTTACTATCGCTGTTCTCTAGCCGGTCTAAAACCGATTTTGACCTAAAGGGACGCTTTTTGGACGCCATGGATGTTTTTCAGTTTCCAGGCAGACAGAACAGTAAAAATGCAGGCAGGGCGCCGGACAAAGCACTCGGGACAAAATGTATGTGAAATGGTTTGATACAGGAATGTTATACTATGTGATTTTAGTGAATTTAGTGAATGTCACTTTTACAACTTTCAAATTTCCCGCCGTTCCGTCCCCCGTATGTCCCGACGTCGCAGGGGACAGAAACCAGAAGACAGATGCCGGCATCGGCTGGAGGACATTACAGGGGACACTGCAGGAGGGACATCGCGGGAGCGCAGGACAAGGTAAGTGATTGAGGGATCCCGGAGCAGCGCTGCAGATTATTCCCGAGTGTAGCTCGGGGGGTTACCGCTTTTGGTACTGAAACTTTACCCCGAGCTACACTCGGGAATACTGCCAGGTGGGTTAGTAAGGCCCTGTAAGGTAAGCCAGATTTTCAGGAAACCGGTGCGGGATTTTGCTTACTGCTGCTCATGCTTCTGGGTGAAAGGGCAACATCAGATGTACCGTGATGACCCGGAGTGCGCGAGCATGTGCACATGCACTCAGCCATTGGTATGCACACTTGGCACCCAGCAGACTATTTCAATGATATATATAATGTGCCGTGCTTAATAAAGTGACAAATAATTTGTAAAAAAGACAATGAAAAATATATCATACAGAAAATTGTCCATCAAAAATGATTAAAATAAAGAAAAAGTCCCCAGAGGCCGTGATGAAACAAAGGAAATCCAAGGACAGCTGTTGTGTCACCAACCATTCACATGAAAGGTTTAAAGGAAAAGCATGACCCCCTGTTAAAAGTGGTCAATCACGCTTTGTTGTAAACAACCCAGAAAGCTGGACAGCCAAATCCTCCTCCAGATCACCAAGAGAGAAACATAAAGATCCTCCAAGCAATGGACCCTAATTTGGGTAACTATCAATGCTTGGAATAAGTGGCTTTTGACCTTCTCGATGGCCAGGCATAGCTACCTCTCACTTGGCTTTTGGAGCTTGCTGCAGTAATCCTCTAGTAGTGACAACACTCACTCAGTATAGTTGGTGTCAGAGGGAGGAATAGTGCCCCATTCTTGTTTTCAGTGGAAAGAGTTCTGACATCATTGGTGTCAATGGGAGGAGTAGGACCCCATCCTTCTGTATGTGTCACTGGGAGAAGGTGCTAAATGGTCTTCAGCCTTACGTGCATCCTGAGACCTGATTCATTGTATTTGCCCACCTGTGTATGACCCATATTCCCCCTGGACTTCTTCTCTACTCTTTGCCTCAGCCTTGCTCATCTGGTTACCCTGACCCCAACCTGTTTACTTGTCTCTGCCTGCTTATTCTGTACTACTTTGCCCTGCTGTTACCGACCTTGGCCTGCTTCTTGGAATTGCTCTGCCTGCCGATTTGGCCCCTCTCTGCTTGGCTGTCACTGACTGCCACCTGCTTCCTGGCCCTGCTTCCATTCCTGCTCTGGTGCCAAGCTGCTTCAATATCCTATCCTGCGGACTGTGACATCACCAGTGAGCTACTTGTGCCACTCCATGCATTCTCGCTCTCTGTCTACACCTATAGGAGTGTTGGGCAGAAGGTGCAAGAGAGGCACTTGATAAGCCGTCAACAATGAGAAGCCATTCAATTGACCACTGACGACCCCTTCTCTCTTCCACTACTTAACCCCACCCTACACCAACATTAAACCCCTCTCCTTACTCCCAACTTACCCGGTTTAGGGTAAGTAGGCACCTACTGAGGAGGTCATATTTCTAGTAATTAGTAATTACTAGATAGTAATTCTATCTCTAGCTGTAGTCTCAGGACAAAACACCCATAGGATTGTTATTTCTATGGCATGTTTCAAATGCTGTAACAGATTTGTAACTTTCCTTTTTGTGGTCAATGATAGTCCTATGTGTCTTTTTTTTGTATAATAATATTTCGAGTGCAACATCCAGATTGTACATTTTTCTTGTTTCAATGTTTTCTTACCTGTTAAATGTGGAAAACGCAATATAAAAACTTTTGAAACAGAAAAGCTTTCCGAGATTGTAGAAGGTGGATCTTTTAGGCATCCACCTGTCCTCCATTCATAGAGTGCTTCTCACTGTGGGAACCAACAGTACGTTTTCTATGAATAGAACACAAGGTGGAAAGGGCAGTTGATAATTGACAACTGACTGTCACAGTTGTATCTGCTAATATTAACCCCTGCAGCACCTGAAGATCATCTCTGTGGGGCTTTCTGGGGGCAGAAAACTTTGGATTCCAACTAGACACAGAAGCCACCAGCAAACAGGACACTCTTCATTCAAGTACCATCCTGGGTGTGTTTTTTTTTTACTTTCAATTAATTTCTACTTAAGTATTTACAAATAGTAACATGAAGAAGCATGTGAAGCACCCTGCCCTAGTCAGGCTGCATTTAGTTTTTGGCTTCACTGTACTCAGTGGAGTAGAAATCTGTTTTTTTTTTTTTGGTCTGGTCAGGTTTTCCTAAGGTCAGAGAGTGGAAGGAGGGTGGCATCCATGCTGCAGGATGGCAGCGTGAGATTGAAGCTCTGCTCTGCCTTGGAGATTTACATCAATAACAGAGCATCCCCTCCCTACATTGCAGTCTTCTGCCTCCCTCCACCTCGGTCAACGCAGTGCCATTCCCATATGGAAAAGAGAAACATTGCCGCCTCAAAAGCTATCCAGGTTCATCCACCTAATGCCGAAAGGGCTACAATAAAAATGAGATAGCCATTCTGCATTGCACGCCAGAGCTTCTCCAGTTGTTAGCTCTGAAAAGTCACAACATATTTGTGGCTCAGCAACCTTCTCCACACAGGGTCCCTCTGGCTTTAGCTGCTCTACTCCATCCACTAGAAACCAGGCAAAATCTAGGCCACCCTAGGACTCCAATTGGAAACATTCTGCAGATCTAAATATGTAAGCGAATGATACATAGGTAATCCATTGCTATCTTGAAGGCAATTAAGCAGCTATCAAGTTATTGGTCAAAATATGCTGCCAAAAATAGTGAAAAAGCCTGGTTCAAAGAAGAAAGGTGAAAAAGAAGTGAAAGAACCTTTATGCTGGGGGGGGGGGGGGGGGGGAAGAAGATATCAGAGGAGGATAGAAAAGGGAGAGAAAAAAAAAAGAAAAAAGAAAAAGGAGGACATCAGAAACCCTAAATAGATCTTTAAGGCTTGACATCTACAGGGATGAGTAACTTGCTATGGCCAGTGGAGGATGGGTGTAATGTATCCATGGAGACCATACCGTACGGAATTTCTAATTGTGTCCAAGAGAACATTGCTAAGTTTTTCGTTTATAAAAACCTGTCAACACATTTACAGACTTCTACAAAGTAAGCAAATGGCTTATTCTAAGCTTTTGCTAGAGTCCGTTAATAGAGTGTAGATTCTGAGGTTTGATGAGACCTGGAGGTTTAAGATTGAGCAGGACATACCAGCGATCTCCAGGGAAAGGGCAATTAAACAAGGTCTGCAAAAGTTAAGAAGTTTGGTCCAAAACCTTGTGAGCATTCAATGGGTCAACCATGTGTGTAAGATGTCTCCTGAGAGTGCAGCAACAAAAGCATGTGCCAGAGAGAGTTGAGTGAATGTGCACCAATCTATCCGGGACCATGTACCATCTCGTAACAGTCTTGAATAGAGATTGTTGTGGTTATATTAATAGAGCCAACTGTGGAGCCAATTAGACTCAATTGAGGCCAATAGAGCTAATTGAAGCCATTGTGGACCACATTTGAAACCAATATCTCCTTAGACTTGTAGGTATAAGATGGAGCAGAACATACCAGGAATCTCCAGGGAAGGGCAATAAAACAGGGTCTGCAAGAGTTTCAGAACTTCGGTCCAAACCCTTGCAAGCATTCGTCCACCATGCGTGTAAGATGTCTCCTGAGATGCACAGCCGCGAAAGCATGTGCCAAGGAAAGATGGGTGAAGGTGCACCAATCTAGACAGGACCATGTACCATCTTGTGACTGCAGATTCAGTTGTGGTTCTATTAAGAGAGAAAGAGGCATTGTTGACCACGTTTATAACCAATATCCCCTGCCTTTGGGGCATCTAAGGCACAGCTGTCACACTGGTGGCCCTCCAGCCATTGCCAAACTACAAATCCCATTAGGCTTTGCAAGATTGACAGTTACAAACATGACTCCCCAAGGCAGAGACATGATGGAACTTGTAGTTTCGCAACAGCTGGATAGCCGCCAGTTTGACATTCCTGATCTAAGGTCTTTCTTTCAGTGGGAAACATAGGTATGACTTTTGTAAATATTAGAATTATTTAATTGTGAATAATCTGATGGTTTGAGAAAAAAATGTTTACTTAACTTCAGCTGTAGGGTGATGTTGGCTGGATGCAGCTCATCCAGGGTGTCTTTGGGGACGTAAGCATCCAGAAGTTGTCAGTAGAACACTCCAAAATCTACTTCCAATGCTAGGGGTACAATTCATCTTTCCATGGCTGCGTTGATTTATTTCTGCTGTCTGTAAAGATGCTCTCTAAATGGAAGCTTGGTGAGCAAAATGAAGGCTTGGTGAGACCCGGAGGTTTAAGATGGAGCAGAACGGACCAGAGGTCTCCACAGAAAGGGCAATTAAACAGGGTCTGCAAGACTTTAAGAACTTTGGTCTGAAACCTTTGCGAGTATTGGACAGGTCCACCATATGTGTAAGATGACTCCCGACATGGCGCAGCCACTAAAGCATGTGCCAGAGAGAGATGAGTGAAGGTGCACCAATCTAGGCAGGACCCTATACCATCTTGTGAATGCATATTCAGTTGTGGCTCTATTAATAGAGCAAGAGGCCATTGTTGACCACATTTGTAACCAATATCCCCTGTCTTTGGAGCATCTAAGGTCTTTCTCTCAGTGGGAAACATAAGTATGACTTTTGTAAATATTAGAACTATTTAATTGTGAATAATCTGATGGTTTGAGAAAAAAAATGTTCACTCAACTTCAGCTGTAGGGTGATGTTGGCTGGATGCAGCTCATCCAGGGTGTCCTTGGGGACGTAAGCATCCAGAAGTTGTCAGTAGAACACTCCAAAATCTACTTCCAATGCTAAGGATACAATTCATCTTTCCATGGCTGCATTGATTTATTTCTGCTGTCTGTAAAGAAGCTTTTGATAAATTCGAGGCTTGGTGTGCAAAATGGAGGCATGGTGAGATCTGGAGGTTTAATATGGAGCAGAACAGACCGGGGATCTCCATGGAAAGGGCAATTAAACAGGGTCTGCAAGAGTTTAAGAAATTTGGCCCGAAACCTTTGTGAGCATTGGACAGGTCCACCATGTGTGTAAGATGTCTCCCGAGATGGCGTAGCCACTAAACCATGTGCCAGAGAGAGATGGGCAAAGGTGCACCAATCTAGGCAGGACCCTACACCATCTTGTGAATGCAGATTCAGTTGTGGCTCTATTAATAGAGCAAGAGGCCATTGTTGACCACATTTGTAACTAATATCCCCTGTCTTTGGAGCATCTAAGGTCTGTCTTTCAGAAAGGAAACATAAGTATGACTTTTGTAAATATTAGAACTATTTAATTGTGAATAATCTGATAGTTTGAGAAAAAAATGTTTACTTAACTTCAGCTGTAGGGTGATGTTGGCTGGATGCAGCTCATCCAGCGTGTCCTTGGGGACGTACGCATCCAGAAGTTGTCAGTAGAACACTCCAAGGTCTACTTCCAATGCTAGGGATACAATTCATCTTTCCATGGCTGCATTGATTTATTTCTGCTGTCTGTAAAGATGCTTTTGATAAATTGAGGCTTGGTGAGCAAAATGGAGGCATGGTGAGACCTGGAGGTTTAATATGGAGCAGAACAGACCGGGGGTCTCCACGGAAAGGGCAATTAAAAAGGGTCTGCAAGAGTTTAAGAAATTTGGTCCGAAACCTTTGCAAGCATTGGACAGGTCCACCATGTGTGTAAGATGTCTCCCGAGATGGCGTAGCCAATAAACCATGTGCCAGAGAGAGATGGGCAAAGGTGCACCAATCTAGGCAGGACCCTACCCCATCTTGTGAATGCAGATTCAGTTGTGGCTCTATTAATAGAGCAAGAGGCCATTGTTGACCACATTTGTAACCAATATCCCCTGTCTTTGGAGCATCTAAGGTCTGTCTTTCAGAAAGGAAACATAAGTATGACTTTTGTAAATATTAGAACTATTTAATTGTGAATAATCTGATAGTTTGAGAAAAAAATGTTTACTTAACTTCAGCTGTAGGGTGATGTTGGCTGGATGCAGCTCATCCAGCGTGTCCTTGGGGACGTACGCATCCAGAAGTTGTCAGTAGAACACTCCAAGGTCTACTTCCAATGCTAAGGATACAATTCATCTTTCCATGGCTGCATTGATTTATTTCTGCTGTCTGTAAAGATGCTTTTGATAAATTGAGGCTTGGTGAGCAAAATGGAGGCATGGTGAGACCTGGAGGTTTAATATGGAGCAGAACAGACCGGGGGTCTCCACGGAAAGGGCAATTAAAAAGGGTCTGCAAGAGTTTAAGAAATTTGGTCCGAAACCTTTGCAAGCATTGGACAGGTCCACCATGTGTGTAAGATGTCTCCCGAGATGGCGTAGCCAATAAACCATGTGCCAGAGAGAGATGGGCAAAGGTGTACCAATCTAGGCAGGACCCTACACCATCTTGTGAATGCAGATTCAGTTGTGGCTCTATTAATAGAGCAAGAGGCCATTGTTGACCACATTTGTAACTAATATCCCCTGTCTTTGGAGCATCTAAGGTATCTCTTTCAGAAAGGAAACATAAGTATGACTTCTGTAAATATTAGAACTATTTAATTGTGAATAATCTGATAGTTTGAGAAAAAAATGTTTACTTAACTTCAGCTTTAGGGTGATGTTGGCTGGATGCAGCTCATCCAGCGTGTCCTTGGGGACGTAGGCATCCAGCAGATGTCAGTAGAACACTCCAAAGTCTACTTCCAATGCTAAGGATACAGTTCATCTTTCCATGGCTGTGTTGACTTATTTCTGCTGTCTGTAAAGATGCTCTTGACATATGAACTTCGTTTTCTTACTGCAGGAAAGAGGGAGACACTCTCAGAATGCTTATTCGCTTGGCACTGTATCCGTCAGCCGGGTAGAAGATCCTCAGAATTACAGGGAGATGATGGAAAATAAACATCAATCCATCCATCTCATTTCATATAATACTGTAAGTCCATCTAATCACGGAATGGCTGTGCTGTTTTAATTAAAAGGCTGCTAGATTACAATAATTAAAATAAATGATTGCTGGCATTAGATGTCCCGGCTGACTTTATTCAAAAATTGGCAATTTCCGTGAAGTGCATTAAATTTTATTCTTTGCTTTTTTTTTTTTTTTTCTTTAATTCTTCATCTTGGCAGCTGAAGACCATAAACAATTAGCTTAAATATCTTATGAATGTAATTACAGGCAGTATATTAATGAATTAATATTTTATTATTTAGATGAAAGGGGAAAAAAGGAATGCTAAATCTGCATTTATTGAATAAATATTGTACAAGGGTTTAGCCAAGAAGGGTCGGCATTTCTCTACTGTTTCTAAAGCCCTCGCCGTTTTACAAAATCCTAATTTTTGAGCTATCCTCCCGACTGCATCTGCAAGTATGATGCTGGTCTTCAGAAATCAGAGGCCCTATAGAGCCAGAGATAGATGATTCAACTAAAATGTAATATACTGTGCCATTGGATGCACTGCGCATACACTGTTTACCAAACTGACTTGTTACCTTAAGGTTTTTCCAATGCACAATTCGAGGCATCCTTCCATCCATCATCCATGCACATGTAGACAGCTTAAGCAGTGGGAAAGAATTCTGAAAAAATCAAAATGCATTGAAGGGTGGATGCCAGTCTGGAGGATGGATTATATAGATGTGCTATATACGGTATGTATATATATATATATATATATCAGGGGAAAACTGACAACTCCTTGGGCCCCCGGGCAATAGGGGATCATGGGGCCCCTGTGTCCTTGACCACACCCAAAGCACACCTAAAAAAGCCTATAAAAGGTACCAGGTACCCTACTGACCCTGGGCCCTCAGGCAGTGCCCAAGTGCTCTAATGGTCAGTCCACCCCTGATATATATATATATATATATATATATATATAAAATTGATTTTTACCTTAAGGTTTCTCCACTGCACGATCCCATCCAATCAATCAATCTATCCATCTATGCATTAATTCGTCCATCTATCCACCATCTATCAATCTGCCAATCCCTGTCAATCCACCCATCCATCATGCATCCATTCTTCTATCCATTCATCCATCTATGTGTCCATCTCTCCGTCTGTCCATCCATCATCCTTCCATCCATCATCTATCTATCCAACTATTCATCCATCTATCCATCCTCCATCCATTCATCTATCCATCCATCCATCCATCCATCATCTATCCAACTATTCATCCATCTACCCATCCTCCATCCATTCATCTATCCATCCATCCTTCCATCCATCATCCATCCTTCCATCTATCCAACTACTCATCCATCTATTCATCCTCCATCCATTCATCCATCCATCCTTGCAATTACAGATAGCTTAAGCAGTGGTAAATGATTATGCAAAAATACAAATTATATTAAGGATGGAAGTCAGTCTGTAAGATGCATTACACATATATACCAAGTTGATTGGTACCTTAACATTTCTCCACTGCAGGATCCCAAACATCCATCCTTCCATCCATGCATCCATCCTTTCTTCCCTCATCCATCAATCCATCCATTCACCCTCCATCAATCTGTCCATCCATCCATCCATCCATCTGACCATCCCTCTGTTTATCCATCCATTCATCCATACATCTGTCCAACCGCCATTATCCATCCTCCATCATCCATTCATTCATCCATCTATCTATCCATCCTTTAATCCATCCATGCAATTTCAGACAGCTTTGAAGGGTGGATGTCAATCCGGAAGATGGATTGCATGGATGCATTACACCAAACTGATTGTTTCTCCACTGCAGGATCCAATCCATCCATCCATCTTTCAATTCATCTATCCATTCTTCCATTCATCATTCACCAGTTCATCCATCCATCCATCTACCCACCCACCATCAATCTATCCATCTAATCTATCTATCCATCTATCCATCTGTCCATTTGTTTGTCTCTCTGTCTATCCAATCATCCATCCATCTACCCATCCCCATAAATATATATTGATTGGTTTGTCTGAAAGTTATAGCATCCACAGACTATGGTATATGTACTGGGATTGACACAGCTATGACACTATACTGGTAATGTCGGTGATCAGCAAATTATAGTGTGACTGTGATTGTGTGGTGGACAATTTGGTGCTAGCAAACACCGATTTGGAAGGACACTAACTGACACCGATGTCGCTATAGACACTAATAGAGTGGTCAGTGATAATACTGAACTAATGACACTGGCTGGGAAGGGGTTAACATCTAGGGGCAATCAAGGGGTTAACCGTGTGCCTAACAAGTGTCGTGTGTACTGCTTATACTCACAGATCTGGCTGCTTTTTCTCCCTGAACTCAGATTAGATTCCAGGCAGAAGAAACAACCAGATCGCCGTTTTGTGTACAGAGTGTTGGTAATCAATTACAGACTACTGTGCTGTGATTGGCCACAGCCGATCAGCAGGTATAAAGCCAAAATCATTGGCCAAAACCTGCTAAAACACTCTGGCTATGTCCAATTTCAGCACAGGACAGCAGGGGAAAACCCAGAAACAGGTCACAACGTATGGGGACATCACCTAGCCTGTAGCTTCCACCCTCCCACAGTAAATGTACTGTCAGTGGGTGGCAGTCGGTTAAAATGGTTCTAAAGGCTCAAGGTTTTTTATCTTCATGCATTCTATGCATGAAGGTTGCAAAGCTCTGTGCAAACTGTTGGCGTTAAATAAATCCTGTATAATAATAATAATAAAAAACCTGTGTGCAGCATCCCCCCCCCCCCCCTCACCCCCCCTAATACTCACCTAAGTCCCTTCTCGATCCAGTGATGTGCACTGGAGTCTCGGCAATCTCGGGACTCCCTCTCCTCATTGACTGAGACAATAGCGGGAGCCATTGGCTCCCACTGCTGTCAATCACAGCCAGTGAGCTAATGAGAAGAGAGAGGGGGCGGGACCAACTTGCGACTCCATGTGTGAATGGATACATGGAGCAGCAGGTGCCCCCATAGAAAGCTGCTTGCTGTGGGGGGCACCCAACAGGAGGGAGGGGTCAGGGGACCCAAGAAGAAGAGGATTTGGGCATCTTTGTGCAAAACCACTGCACACAGCAGGTGAGTATAGCCATATATTTTTTTTTTTTTCAAATAAGCCTTGAGAATCACATTACAAGAGAGCCTGAATGCCAAAAACCATTCTGTTATTAGTCGCCCAGCTAGAGTCACCTGCTGTGTCTTTACATTATAGGGCTGGCAAACTTCCAAGATCTGTTCTGGTAGAAAAACATTTTGTGTTGTAAACTTTGAAAATGAATTGCACCACAACGCTCATGGATACGGCTTGTTAAGGGCTTGTTTTAATATAATTTACTGCTTGTTCAGAATTTGAACTGGTTCACTTTAAGTATCAAAGCTGAATTAAAGGATGTTGTTGGGCTGATGGACAAGCCTCGTTCAAGTCTGTAGTAGGGAGTATAGGGAAATGGCCATTTCAGAATGATCACATACCTCTTTCTCTGCCTGATTGGCATCTCCTAGACAAATATAAAAATAAAAACTTACAGTGAATTTTTCTCTCAACGAGATCTTAAGAGGATGTCCCAGGAGAGATCTTACTAAAGCAAATTGCTCTCTCTCCTCAGTATTGGATTTTTTTGCCACTGAAGCGGTTTCATTAATAACAACTTTCCTACTTCCAAAGCGGCCTCTTTCCTTGCACTATGAATATTCAGGATTAACCGCTCGTCTTTTCCTGAAACATGTAGCATGTTAACGTCTTTCATTAACAAATGTTAATTCGGATGATGTTCACATTCTTTCCCATTACTGTACAAGACTTTCAAATAATATTTAAAGGGTAACTTTGATGAATAGTGTTCCGTATCCTGAAAAAAACCCGAAAGACAAACCCAACTTTTGGATGACCAGCCAAGGCACAGAGTTGATGTGTTACAAAATCATAATGCACACACCAGACTCTGGCCACAAAGAATGACAACTCTTCTGACTCCCAAGTGCAAGCTCCATTAATGTCCGTGTCTGGGCTTGGTGATATCACTGTGGTTTTGGGGAAGATAAATACTTTGCTGGTTCTTCGTTGAATGAGAAATGAAATACTTAGACTTGTAAAATCCACGGTCAGAAGTTGTATTTACAAATTTCATTAAAGTTTCGGGAGGAGGGGGTAGAATTTTTTGTTTTTTTTACTTTCAGTTTTTATTCATCCACATTATTATTATTATTATTATACAGTATTTATAAAGCGCAGATAGTTCGCTCAGCGCTGTACATCCACATGGATTTTATGGGTTGAGTTTATTCCTAGACCACACAGCCAAGTAACTGCTGATTGCAAAAGTAGATCTTGCAGTAAAATTGTAAGGCTCACTTATTTCATGTTGTGACGGCAGTCACTTTGGGTGGGGGGCCCATGGAACACAGCTCACTTTGGAGAGGAGGGGAGAGCCGTGTCTCAGCTCCCCATATCCCTCTTATGTGTAAGTCACCCTGTGCCTGTTAGGGGTACAGGGTGATCTGTCCTAATATTGGGGTGGGGGGGTTGGTGATTGTTTTATGCCATGAGGTTGCATCCCATTGTTCTATTGTGTGTATTGCTTGGGAGTAAACTATTATGGGATGTATGTGTTTGTAAGTATTGGCTTGCTGGGGGGTTGTTGATTGTTTAATGCCATTTGGTTGCATCCCATTGTTCTATTGTGTGTCTTGCTTGGGAGCAAACTATTATGGGATGTATGTGTTTATGTGTATTAGCTTGGTGGGGGGGGGGGGTATCTCCAGCCACCCTCTTTTCTGATGGGACTATCTGCTGGTGTCTTGTTGCTAAGTGGAGATTGCCCCGCCCTGTGACATTATGCAGGGAGGGGGATTGTCCCCTGAGTGTATATAAAGTTGCAAGAAAAAGTATGTGAACCCCTTGGGATTACGTGGAGTTTTGCATGAATTGGGCATAAAATGTGCTCTGAACGTCATCTAAGTCACAACAATAGAACAACATAGTGTCAGGGCAGGGCTGTGGAACGGACAGGTAGGCCTAGTGGCAGGGTAACGCACTGGCTGACGACAACCACCACCAACAGACTGAAGTCCCTCAGGGCGCGGAGTCTAAGTCCCAGGCTGCCCTTCACCAGGGCCCCTGATGGTGGGGATGGACTTGACGCAACCAGGGACCAGGTCGCGGCCCCCGAGACACCCCAGCTGCGGTAATGGCCGCCGCCAATGGCGTGTAGTTGGTGAGAATGACAATAGCGTAGTCAGACAAGCCGGGTCAATAACAACGGGACAAAACAGTACAGAACAGTAGACAGAGAATCACAGGTCACGGGCCGGGTTCAGCAACAGAAGGTCAGATCAAAGGGAAACGCAGAGAATGGTCTTAGTCACAAGCCGAGTCAGAATACCAGAAGAGTCACGAGCGTATACACAGAGCTGTAGCAAGACCAAGACACAAGACACAAGTGCAAAGAGCATGTGCAGATCCCAGGCTTATATGTACTCAGCCACACCCCTCTGGGGGATGGACCTCAGAGACCTGAAGGCATAAAAGATTCCCATCATGCTCAGCAGAAATCCAAGATGGATGCTAGCACATGGAGTAACATAACCTCTGGGAAAAGGTAGGACCTTGACAGTACCTCCTCCTCAAGGGCCCCTCCCCCTCCGCGGCTCAACAAAAGGTTTCCGAGGAAAGCGGGTATGAAACGCGCGGAGGAGGGCAGGAGCATGGACATCCGCGGAAGGAACCCAGGAACGCTCCTCGGGACCATAACCGCGCCAATGAACCAGGAACTGTAATCGGCCGCGCACCAATCGAGAGTCCAGGATCCGGCTCACCTCATACTCCTCATGACTGTCAACCCGAATGGGACGGGGCCGAGGCAGAGAGGTAGTGAAGCGATTGCAGATCAGAGGTTTCAACAGTGATACATGAAAGATATTGGAGATCCGCATCCCAGGTGGAAGGGCAAGGGCATAGGCCACCGGATTCACCTTGCGGAGAATGCGAAAAGGACCGACAAAACGGGGAGCTAGTTTGGGTGTGGGCACCCGAAGATTGAGGTTACGAGTAGACAACCACACCCGATCGCCGACCTGGTATGAAGGAGCGGGCAACCGTCTGCGATCAGCCTGGAACTTCTGACGCTGAGCCGAGTCCCTCAAAGCCCTCTGGATCTGCCCCCATGAAGAACGCAGGGCAGCAAGATGGTTCTCCACAGCCGGAATGTCCTGTGGTGAGAACCTCTCAGGTAATACCGCGGGTTGGTACCCATAGTTGGCCATGAAGGGGGACATCCCGGAGGAGGAGTTGACCGCTGAGTTCCTGGCAAACTCAGCCCAAGGCAGGAGATCGGCCCAATCGTCCTGATGGTCCGAGATATAACACCGAAGGAATTGTTCTAAGGCCTGATTGGAACGCTCCGCAGCCCCATTGGACTGCGGGTGGTAGGCTGAAGAAAAGGAGAGACTAATGCCCAACTGGGAGCAGAAGGCGCGCCAGAATCTGGACACGAACTGACTCCCGCGGTCCGAGACAATCACCTTGGGCAACCCATGCAGGCGAAAAATCTCCCTGGAAAAGACCGTGGCCAGTTCTTGCGCTGTTGGTAATTTCCTGAGTGGAATACAATGGCACATTTTGGAAAAACGATCGACGACCATGAGGATGACCGTATGACCCCGAGACACAGGGAGGTCTACAATAAAGTCCATGCCCAGGTGTGACCAAGGACGCTCCCCATTGGGAATGGGTTGCAGAAGACCCATTGGAAGATGCCGTGGAGATTTATTCTGGGCACAGATCGAACATGCCGCTACATAAGAGGCGATGTCGGTACGGAGAGTTGGCCACCAGAACAACCGAGAGACGACCCAAGACAACTGGTTCCTCCCCGGATGCCCGGCAGTTTTGGAGTTATGGTAGGTACGCAGCAGACGGGTGCGCAACCCCTCGGGTACAAAACATCTACCCTCCGGTCTCTCGGGAGGAGCGTCAGTTTGAGCCGCCAAAATCTGCTCCCCAAGGGGAGAAGTCAGACTGGTACGAATGGCAGCCAGGATATGATCCGGAGGTATGACCGAGGTTGGCTCAGAGTCCTCCCTGGACAACTCAGAGTATTGCCGCGATAATGCATCAGCCCTGACATTCTTGGAACCAGGCAAATAGGAGACCACATAGTTGAACCGCGACAAGAACAAGGCCCATCTGGCTTGACGGGGTGTCAATCTTTTGGCCTCCGAAAGATAAGTCAGGTTCTTGTGATCGGTAAGAATGAGGACCGGAACTGCGGAGCCCTCGAGCAGGTGCCTCCATTCCTTGAGAGCCAGAATGATTGCCAACAACTCCCTATCTCCAATCTGGTAGTTGCACTCTGCAGAGGAAAGCTTCCTGGAGTAGAACCCACAGGGAAGTAGGGGTCCATCGGGCGACCGACGTTGAGACAGGAGAGCGCCTACTCCTGTCTCGGATGCATCAACCTCAAGGACGAAGGGCAATCCAGGATTGGGATGAGACAGTATCGGAGCCGAAGCGAAGGCGGATTTCAGAGCCTCAAAAGCTACGATGGCCTCGGATGGCCACTCGTGAGGATTGCTGCCCTTCTTGGTTAGGTCTGAGAGAGGTTTTGCCAGCGTGGAGAAATTTCTGATGAATTTCCGATAGTAGTTGGCAAAACCTAAAAAGCGCTGAATGGGCCGAAGGCCATTGGGACGAGGCCACTGCAGAACTGCCGAAACCTTCTGAGGGTCCATGGAGAATCCCTCCGCAGAAATGATGTAGCCTAAAAAGGCAACTTGGGATCGATGGAATTCGCACTTCTCAAGTTTACAAAAAAGTTCGTTCTCACGTAATCGTTGCAGCACCTGCTTGACATCCTGGATATGGGACTCCATGGAGGCAGAGTAAACCAGGATGTCATCCAAGTAAACTACCACGCACTGCTGCAACAAGTCACGAAGGACATCATTTATGAATTCCTGAAAAACTGCGGGCGCGTTACACAACCCGAAGGGCATCACCAGGTATTCGTAGTGACCGGTTCTGGTGTTAAACGCGGTCTTCCACTCATCCCCCTGTTTGATCCGTACGAGGTTGTACGCCGCCCTAAGGTCAAGTTTGGTAAAGACTGTTGCCCCCTTAAGGCGGTCGAACAACTCAGTAATCAAGGGAATCGGGTAGGCATTCTTAGTGGTGATTCGATTGAGACCCCTATAATCGATGCAAGGCCTCAATTCACCACCCTTCTTCTTTACAAAGAAAAAGCCAGCTCCTGCTGGGGAAGTAGACTTACGAATGTGCCCCCGGGAAAGCGCATCCGCAACGTACTCCTCCATGGCCTTATTCTCCGCAACCGAGAGAGGATACACCCTGCCACGCGGAGGAGTGGCACCGGGTTGCAAGGATATGGCGCAGTCGTAAGGACGATGAGCAGGTAAGGCACCAGCGCGTACCTTATCAAACACGTCCTGGTACTCCCCATAATCAGTGGGCAACACAGAGTCTGAGGAGGCACACAACACCTTAACCGGCCCACGGATGCAACCGGCCCCACACTGTGGAGACCACGAGAGAATCTCGGCAGTTTGCCAATTGAAGGTTGGATTGTGCATCTGGAGCCAGGGATACCCCAAAACCACCGAATAGTGCGGAGAAGAAATCACCTGGAAACAGGCCAACTCCCTGTGAACAGCCCCAATAGCTACCTCAACTGGCATAGTCTCGTGGGTAACCTGCGGTGGTTGCAGGGGCCTGCCATCTATCGCCTCGAGAACCAATGGGGTAACTCGAGCCTGCAGGGGAATGGAGTGCTGGGCAGCAAACGAGCTGTCCATAAACAACCCGCCAGCCCCAGAATCTACCAACGCCTGGGCCGTCACCGAGCCCTCCGCCCAAGAGAGGACAACGGTGATCAGTGGCTTATCTCTGCGGAACGCCGGGGACGAGGAGACTCCACCCAAGATCTGTCCCCGACAGGATCTCAGGTGCGAGCGTTTCCCGGACGGACCGGACAGGACAGCCGAAAGTGCCCACCAAGACCACAGTACAGGCAGCGACCATCCCGACGCCGAGCGGCCCGCTCTCCCTCGGAAAGGCAAGCAAACCCCAGCTGCATGGGCTCACCACCAGACAATCTATCCCCAGGAGGCGTGGGAGGAGAGGGAGGAATGGGTGGGATAGAAAACGCAGGTGCCAGTCGATTGGAAGGCCTCCGCAGGCGTTCCTTGAGTGAAGGCCTCTCCCTGAGCCTGGTATCAATCAGGATCAGGAAGGAAATTAGTGCTTCCAGCTCCACAGGCAATTCCTTGGCTGCGATCTCGTCCTTCAATGCATCAGAAAGACCCTGAGAAAACGCAGCCACCAGAGCCTCATTGTTCCAACCCACCTCTGCTGCCAGGGTACGAAACTCTATGGCGTACTCGGCCACGGTCCGTGAACCCTGATGCATAGACATGAGCAGCTTGGCAGCCGAGGCGGAGCGAGCCGGTACATCGAATACCCTACGGAAGGCATCGACAAAACCGGAAAACTCGTGAATCACGGGGTCATTCCTCTCCCATAAGGGATTCGCCCAGGCCAAGGCCTTGTCTGAGAGTAGTGAGATGAGGAAACCCACCTTTGACCTCTCAGTCGGAAAAGCGTAGGGGATTAATTCAAAGTAAATCCCCACCTGGTTAAGGAACCCACGACACTGACTCGGCTCACCCCCAAAGCGCTGTGGAAGAGGGGCTGAACCGGTCATACCTCTGGACACCGCGGGTGCCGCATCAGCCGCGGCGGTAGGCACAGCAAGCGGAACAGCAGCGGGAGCGACCACCGGAGTGACAACCGGCCTAATAACACCAGGAGTAAGGTGCGCGGTGCGTGCCAGCAGAGTTTGCAACGCCTGAGCGAACTGATCCAACAGGAGATCCTGTTGATCCAGTCTGGCAACCAACATAGGAAGTGAAGGCGTACCTGCACCGTCAGGATTCATGGCACTTGTGTAATGTCAGGGCAGGGCTGTGGAACGGACAGGTAGGCCTAGTGGCAGGGTAACGCACTGGCTGACGACAACCACCACCAACAGACTGAAGTCCCTCAGGGCGCGGAGTCTAAGTCCCAGGCTGCCCTTCACCAGGGCCCCTGATGGTGGGGATGGACTTGACGCAACCAGGGACCAGGTCGCGGCCCCCGAGACACCCCAGCTGCGGTAATGGCCGCCGCCAATGGCGTGTAGTTGGTGAGAATGACAATAGCGTAGTCAGACAAGCCGGGTCAATAACAACGGGACAAAACAGTACAGAACAGTAGACAGAGAATCACAGGTCACGGGCCGGGTTCAGCAACAGAAGGTCAGATCAAAGGGAAACGCAGAGAATGGTCTTAGTCACAAGCCGAGTCAGAATACCAGAAGAGTCACGAGCGTATACACAGAGCTGTAGCAAGACCAAGACACAAGACACAAGTGCAAAGAGCATGTGCAGATCCCAGGCTTATATGTACTCAGCCACACCCCTCTGGGGGATGGACCTCAGAGACCTGAAGGCATAAAAGATTCCCATCATGCTCAGCAGAAATCCAAGATGGATGCTAGCACATGGAGTAACATAACCTCTGGGAAAAGGTAGGACCTTGACACATAGTCTGCTGACCATAATACTACACAAACATTAGATGTTGCCATGGTTTAATTGCACATAACATGTAAACATTCACAGTGCAGGGAGGAAAAAGTATGTGAGGCCCTAGCTTAATGACTTCTCCCAGAGCTAATTGGAGCCAGGAGTGAGCCAACCTTGACTCCAATCAGTGTGATGATATTGGATGTGTTGCTGACAGCTGTCCTGCCCTTAAAAAACACACACCTGTTTTGGGTTTACTGGTTTCAAGAAGCACTGTCTGATGTGAATCATGCCTCGCAGAAAAGAGCTCTCAGAAGACCTACCATCAAGTATTGTTGACTTGCATGAAGCTGGAAAGGGTTACAAAGGTATCTCCAAAAGCCTTGATGCTCATGTGTCCACGGTAAGAGAGACTGTCTACAAATGGAGAAAGTTTAGCACTGTTGCTACTCTCCCTAGGCGAGGTCGTCCTGTAAAAATGACTGCAAGAGCACAGCGCAGAATGCTGCATGAGGTAAAGAAGAATCCCAGAGTGTCAGCTAAAGACCTACAGAAATCTCTGGCACATGCTAACATTTTTGTTGACACATCTACAATAAGGAAAATATTAAACAAGAATGGAGTACATGGGAGGACACCACGGAGGTGTCTTCAAAATTCTCAGGGACTCTTGGCAAAATGGGGTACAATATGAAGCTGGAGGAAATGTAAGGATATTAACTTCATCCCTCTACAGAGTTTGTTTTGTAGTTTAATGCAACAAGTCAGCAAGGTTGAGAGTGCCCTTACCTAATAAGTGCCATTAGCTTTGAGCGCAAGGTCCACTGTGACAACATAGTACAGAAGAAAACAAAACGGAATTCAGTTGTGAAGGCCATTGCTTGGAACCAGCTTCTTATCACCCATACAATATAACAACCTGTCAAGGCCAGGACTCAAGCTTAGAGGCCAAAAGCTATAGCAGTAGAAAGGTTTGCAGAGTAACCAGCAGAAGTAGTGGTGCCACTGCCATTTTGGCTGCTGATGCCAATCATGCATGCGGAACAAGAAGGGACACTGTTCCCCCTATGGAGTTGGATCATCTGGTCTTTATACCTTAACGTCTACATCTAGGAGTTGTCCTTTCAGATCTGGTTGAATTCCCAGATGTTTCTCTGCATGCATGTCAGTAGTTTGGCTGACTCCCTGTTGAGATTGGTGTCCCTACGGGATACTCAGGCTTTGGCCCCTCAGATTGCTATCTGGGTTACGTTAACATCTTCTGAAGTTATTCACATGCTATGAACGTCTTTTGCTGATTGTGGCTGTGCATTTGTGTCATCCTGACATAGATATTTACTGTATTTGTACACCTTCTATAGTAGCTACAGAAGTACAAATGTTGCAAAAACAAAGCGGATCCTGAAGAAGCCCCTTTCTTGGGGCAAAACGCATCGATCCGTATGCACTTCATCCCTTCTAATCAAGCATATATATTTGTTGCTTATTTGTAGCCTGTACAATATGTGTTTATTAAAGGGTCTTCACGGATAAACCATTTTTAAATTTTGTACTAAACAAGTAATTTTATATATTTTTTTGTTTTTTCTGTGTGTTTGCTAGTACCTTTAAAATCCCAATTTTCCTGTGTCCCCCCCATCCCCCCCTCCAAGGGGGGAGGTGGCGCTATTCACAGATATTACTGTTTTCTACTCATTCCAGCATGAGAAGTACACAAACAGGTCCCCTTAGCAGGTGAGGTGACACAGGCGCACCTCAGGAGCAGAAGCTAAGCACTTCACCAGAGCTCCTGGTTTTGGAGATGGATTTTGCAACATGCTAGTGTCAGGTACCAGTCTTCAGGACCACCCCACCAGGAGGTCTTCCAACAGATGTTGGAATAATGGAGAAGCATAGTGAAAGAACAAGCCAAAGGTCAGTAATGAGTGGTTGCAGGTCGGGGTCAAGCAGAAGCGCAGTTGATGAACAAACCAAAGGTTATTAACAAATCGTAGGAAAGATATGGACGGCAGGAGGAGAGCAAGGACCAAGATATTGACTGGAGCAGAGCACAATAATTAGGCAAACAGGAAATGCAGAGACATGGCTTAAAAGGGAAGTTAATTGGAGGAGCAAGGAGTTCAAGGTTCATCAGAAACAAGATACAAAGTAGGGTTGTCTAAGGCAGCGTTTTTCAACCACTGTGCCGCGGCACACTAGTGTGCCGTGAGATATTGTCTGGTGTGCCGTGGGAAAAATTCCAATTTCATCTGTAACATGTGGCTTCGGCTCACAAATAGACCAATCATTAGAATCTAATGATTCAGTGGTCGGCAAGCCGCGGCTCGCGAGCCACATGCGGCTCTTTACCCAGTCTAATGCGGCTCTTCTGTGTGCCGGGCGCCTGCTCCCCTCCCTCCTCTCGGTCGGCCGCTCCCCTGCCTCCTCTCGGTTGGCAGCCCCAAAAGTCCGCGCGGACCTTTTAATCCGGCTTGCGGATGTGGCTGTCAGGATGTGTGTAGGCGGGGCAGCGTGCCGAACGTGAGGGGAGGGGAGCTAGGCTCCTCTCACAGTCCGCCCTGAAGACCCGAACGGCGCGGGAAGACAGCGAGAGGAACGCAAAAGGTAAGTGAATTGACACGGGGGACTTGGCTTACTAGAAGGGGGGGGGGGGAATAGTACTGTGGGGGATGAAATACTATATGAGGGATGAATTACTTTATGAGGGATGAAATACTATATGGGGGGATGAAATACTATATGGGGGATGAATTACTATATCAGGGATGAATTACTATATGAGGGATGAAATACTATATGGGGGGATGAAATACTATATGGGGGGATGAAATACTATATGGGGGGATGAATTACTATATGAGGGATGAAATACTATATGGGGGGATGAAATACTATATGAGGGATGAAATACTATATGGGGGATGAATTACTATATGAGGGATGAATTACTGTATGAGGGATGAAATACTATATGGGGGGATGAAATACTATATGAGGGATGAAATACTATATGAGGGGATGAAATACTATATGGGGGGATGAAATACTATATGGGGGATGAAATACTATATGAGGGATGAAATACTATATGAGGGATGAAATACTATATGAGGGATGAATTACTATATGAGGGATGAAATACTATATGGGGGGATGAAATACTATATGGGGGGATGAAATACTATATGAGGGATGAATTACTATATGGGGGGATGAAATACTATATGAGGGATGAATTACTATATGAGGGATGAAATACTATATGAGGGATGAAATACTATATGGGGGGATGAAATACTATATGAGGGATGAAATACTATATGGGGGGATGAAATACTATATGAGGGATGAAATACTATATGAGGGATGAATTACTATATGGGGGATGAAATACTATATGAGGGATGAAATACTATATGGGGGATGAAATACTATATGGGGGATGAAATACTATACGGGGGATGAAATACTATACGGGGGATGAAATACTATACGAGGGATGAAATACTATACGGGGGATGAATTGCTATGGGGGATGAATTACTATATGGGGGATGAATTACTATGGGGGATGAATTACTATATGGAGGATGAATTACTATATGGGGGATGAATTACTATATGGGGGATGAATTACTATGGGGGATGAATTACTATGGGGGATGAATTACACTATGGGGGATGAATTACACTATGGGGGATGAATTACTATATGGGGGATGAATTACTATGGGGGATGAATTACTATATGGGGGATGAATTACTATATGGGGGATTAATTACTATGGGGGATGAATTACTATATGGGGGATTAATTACTATGGGGGATGAATTACTATGGGGGATGAATTACTATATGGGGGATTAATTACTATGGGGGATGAATTACTATGGGGGATGAATTACTATATGGAGGATGAATTACTATGGGGGATGAATTACTATATGGGGGATTAATTACTATGGGGGATGAATTACTATATGGGGGATTAATTACTATGCTTACTATGGGGGAATATTACTATACTTACTATGGATGACACATACACATCATTCATCTACTCTTGGTCCGGCCCCCGGGTCCAATTATAAAATACTTTATTATTTCATAATAAAGTAATTATAAAATAATTTCTTTGTGTTTGATTCCTATTCAAGAGAATTACTTTATATATAGTCAATATAGGCACAGAGGTAAATTTTTTTAACATTTTCTAATGGTGGTGTGCCTCGTGATTTTTTTCATGAAAAAAGTGTGCCTTTGCACAAAAAAGGTTGAAAAACACTGGTCTAAGGAATCAGGCAGGGAGCTGTCCAGCATGTCAAGTGGCACAGTCAGGAGAGCTATTGCTAGATGCAATAGAGGTCCTTGGTTCAGATCTGGATGCAATCTCCGCAAGCTATACCTGGGGGAAAGGTACACCAATTACATCCACTCCATTGGAAGTGGGTTGCATGCAAAGTTATCCACAAACTTCCTGGGTATTTATTCAAATCAAAAATCCAGTGGAAGACTATGACTATATAGACCATGGGTTTCAAACTGGCAGCCCTCCAGCTGTTGCCAAACTACAAGTCCCATGAGGCATTGCAAGACTGTTAGGGATCCGGGTATGACCAGAAATGTGTGGACTGACACAGGGAAGTAGCAGGCTTCAGGAACACAGGCGTAGTCAGGCTGGAGAGGTGGAATGGTCAGGCAGGCCGTAAGGTACTGTCAGGCACCGCCCGGTGGGATCTCTAGTGACCCACAGAACAGGATTCCCCAGGGCGCGGAGTCTAAGCCCCAGTCTGCCTTTTCACCAGAGCCCCTGATGGTGGGGATGGACTTGGCGCAGGACTGAGACCAGGTCGCGGCCCCTGAGTGCACCCAACTGTGGTAGAGGGGTCCGCCGGGGGAAAGCCTGATGTGAAGGGGCTGGCAGGTTTGGACAGTAGTGACTAGATCCGTGCGGGATGGATGGATCGTCTGGGTAGCGTCAGGCGTAGTCAGGCAGGCCAGGTCAGCAACGTGCGGGCAATGAGGTACCAGAGGAGCAGGCAGAGAATAGTCAGGGTCACAAGCTGGGTTCAGTAACTCACGGGCAGCATGGTACAGAGGATCAGGCAGAAGGATGGTCAGGCAAGCCAGGGGTTCAACAGGAGACGGTCAGCAGAGGTCAGGATCAAAGCAGGGTCAGCAATGAGGCAGGAACACAGGATACCAGGTACAGGGGCTCATGGGAAACATAGACCAAGGCCCTGATCACAGGCCTGGTCATTCCTTAAATACACTTCCTGCAATCAGCTTCAGGTGTTGGCTGACTGCAGGAGTGAGCTTCTGGCTGCTGAGAGCACCCGCTGGTCAGCCCTGGTACTGCAGCCCACACGGCAGGTGAGTCCCACCACCAGTGCTGAGTCCATTTCTGACAAAGACTGACAGTTACAAGCATGACTCCCAAAGGCAGAGGCATGATGGGACTTGTAGTTTTGCAACAGCAGGAGGGCCACCAGTTTGACACCCCTGGTATAGACCATGATTTATCTCCTTTGTCATGGCATCTTGTTGTATTTGTTCTAGGCTTTTTTCCATGTATTTTCACCTACTATTCTTGCAAATAGTTCATTTCCTGCTTGAGGGTGACAAGACATACTCAAATGTTTCTCTGAAAGGAGCCATACTATAATACTAGGACAGGGCTACCAACATAGGGCCTGGGATATGGTGGTAGATAGCGGACCGAAGGGTCCTGAGGAGCTGACCAGGGGTATTGCTCACTGAAAGCTCACTGTCCACTGAAAAATAAAAGTGAGGGAGGTGGGAGAGCCCTCATAGTGCTGTAGATTCATTCAGAAACAAGGTTAAATGTTTCCATAAAAAAGGAAAAAAGGTCAAAATTGACTTACAACTGTTGAGGCAATGGTCACACAGCAAGGGGGGGGGGGGGGGGGGGAACGAACCAGCTTCCAAATGTGCAGGTGGAAAAAACCTGTCTTGACGCAAGATCGGTGTGGTCTCTCTCCATGCCTCAGACATTCCTATCCTGGGTGCTCTGTGGGTTCTCCCATGGGTGAACAAATTGACCGGATAAAATGTGTCACGTTCAACCATAGTATTACAAGTGTTCAAATTGTACAAACATAACATAAACATATAAAGATAATGGAAAGAAGTGCCTTAGTACTATACGTGGTTAAGCTGCTATGCACAAATGAGGTACCAATAACCCATAAAAGTCAAATGTATATATAAATAAAGTGCAGCGCTTATAAAATCACAAAAATGGCAAGTGTTAGATCAAGATAAAAAGTCCTCCTGCAAATCAATGAAAGAGTATAGGTGCTCAGGTGTCTTGATCCTGGTATCCGTGTAAATATATGATAAAGCAATGCGCACTCACCAGACCCGCATAAAGTATGCGCCTTTGTATATAATCCAGATGTAATCCGGTAATGGGTGGTCCTCCCTCAACTGCGTATGGGGCTGTTGGTCCTCTCCAATTGGGGGTCCACCTGGTGATTACTGGTGAGAGATATGGTCCGGGTACCTCCCGTACATCCAGGAGTAGGTCTGTAAATTAGAATGCTCTGTCCAGGGAGAAAAAATATATATTTCTATATACATAACATAACCATAAGACCATATACCAAAAATACAAAGAAAAATGTAATCATTATTGGTGGTGTTGCTATTTATCATTGATGCTCCTGTGGGAGTTCCATTGATACCAGGAGGATATCATACAACCAATTTTTGACTATTCTTAATGCAAGATAGTCACTGGGAGCTGGTAAGCGTGTATCCCATTTCCACTTTGGGTGACGGTGTCGGGCGGTGGCACTGTAGGATACTAGGAAGGATTGAACTTTCCATATATTTACACTCCTTAACATTTTGATGGGACTTTTTCACATGGGCTTTGCTTTATTCACTTTGTATTTTTTATGTATGGTCTTATGTTTATGTTATGTTCAGGGGCAGACTGACCATTTGGAAACTCGGGCACTGTCCGAGGGTCCAGGGTCAGTAGGGGGCCCCATGAGATGCCCCTGGTACCTTTTTCATAGGCTTTTTTGAGTTTGGGCAAGGACACAGGGGCCCCATGATCCCCTACTGCCTGGGGGCCCCAAGAGTTGTCAGTCCGCCCCTGGTTATGTTTCTACAGTTTGAACACTTGTAATACTAATTAAGGTTGAACACGACACATTTTATTTAGGTCGAATTTGTCCAACCCACAGAGCACCCAGGATAGGAATGTCTGAGGCATAGAGAGAGACCACATTGATCTTGCCTGGAGACAGGTTTTCTCCGCCTGCACACTTGGAAGCTGGTTTGTTTCCCCCCTTTGCTGTGTGACCACTAGTGGTGTATTTAGGTTTTGTGCTGCCCTAGGCAACACACAAATTGTCTGCCCCCACGGACACCGACCAACACAACCCCTCTTTCCCCCTCCCACGGGGAGAGCCTGACATTGACCAACAACACCCCTGCCCCCCACCCGGGAGAGCCTTCCACTATCCCCCCCTCCCCAGCGACAGAAAGACACTCATCTTCACAGCTTCGGACATCCCCGAGAGCCTAGCTCTACATACACCATCAAGCAGCCCACAGCCTCTCTCAGATCCCATCTAGTTCCCAACGTGCACGTGTTCCTTCTTTCATCCCTTCTTCTGGGGGGAGGTGCTGCCCCCTGAAAAATGCCGCCTTAGGCAAGTGCCTTGTGGTAAATACGCTCCTGGTGACCACTGCCTCAACAATTGTAAGTCAATTTTGACCTATTTCTTTTTTTTATGGAATCATTTTAGCCTTGTTTCTGAATGAATCTGCTACACATTTTATTTGGGTATATTTGGTGTAAGAGATATCAGAGATATCCCCTTTTTGTGTTTGCTGCTAAAAAAAAAAAATCTTTTGGGGTGTACGCAGGTTTATTACTCTGTTCGGTTGAATAAATTGGTAAGAAGAGTCAGTGCAAAAAAATCCCATTGGCCGTTCCATTGGCAGAGTTGCCTGTTGTGGTTATTCAAAGGATTGGCCTAAGTTGTCCGCTTTAGTAAAACATGCTGGAGGACCAACATGTCCTCCTTTCTGCATCTCCATTACACGGAGGGAAGGAGCTATTTAGTGGTTTACAGAAGATAACTTTGAAAGAAAGATAACATTGTTTCATGTATCAGTTCAGCTGAGAGGAACGCTGGGTTTCTGGCAAGATCAACAGGTATTTTCTGTACTCACAGAAATCGTTCTTAGTTAGAAAAAGGAAAGAAATGCGGCCACCACACTTATGGACTAATAAGTTGCAAAATATCACAATTGTTTCATCGGCTTTAACTTTCCTTTAATTTTTTTACAGTATCTTCTAGGGAAGTAGCTTCAAATGTAGTTTTTTCATTCGGCGGGGTGATGTGAGGTATTCCCGCTCCGGATGCGAAGGTGAAATTCACAAACAGGCGATGATTTACATCACTATCTGAAATGAAATGTAGACAGCGGTCTCCGCTCATCCAGAAGAGCTGATGAAGCATGCAGGACATCAAAAGCCACTCTCTACACTTCTTACCTAACATAACGTTTAGGAGCGCTGTCCTAGAGCTAAACAAATTTGTTTTTTGCTCAACATTCACAAGTGTCACTTTTAGTTTAGTGTGAGGGAAGAACCTGGAAAATAAAGGTCACGTAATAAAAAGGAAGATAAGCAGCGCTAAAGAAAAAAAATAAACTCACACAGCGTGGAATGAACTGCAAAATGAATACGTTTTGTGCTAAAGAAAAAAAAAGTACTCTATAAACTGGCTGGGAGACCGAAGAATGTATTCCACTATGGCGGGAAGCAGGGGCGGACTGACCATTTGGAAACTCGGGCACTGCCCAAGGGCCCGGGGTCAGTAGGGGGCCCCATGAGATGCCCCTGGTACCTTTTTCATAGGCTTTTTTGAGTTTGGGCAAGGACACAGGGGCCCCATGATCCCCTATTGCCTGGGGGCCCCATGAGTTGTCAGTCCACCCCTGGTGGGAAGTATTTATTTGCAATTTTATGTGTAATTTATTAATGTTTCTTGCAGGGGAACAAATGCAAAAGAGCGTTGTACAACTTTATGGTGCCTTAGTGAACAGAAAAATTGTCTGTCAAAAAAAAAAAATCACTTGGTACTTTTTAACCACTTCAAGTCTGGACATTTTCCCCCCCTTCCAGTCCAGACACTTTCCCCCCCTTCCAGTCTGGACACTTTCCCTCCCTTCCAGTCCGGACACTTTCCCCCCTTCCAGTCCGGACACTTTCCCCCCTTCCAGTCTGGACACTTTCCCCCCCTTCCTGTCCGGACACTTTCCCCCCCTTCCAGTCCGGACGCTTTCCCCCCCTTCCAGTCCGGACGCTTTCACCCCCTTCCAGTCCGGACGCTTTCACCCCCTTCCAGTCCGGACGCTTTCACCCCCTTCCAGTCCGGACGCTTTCACCCCCTTCCAGTTCCGGACGCTTTCACCCCCTTCCTGTCCGGACGCTTTCACCCCCTTCCAGTCCGGACGCTTTCACCCCCTTCCTGTCCGGACGCTTTCACCCCCTTCCAGTCCGGACGCTTTCTCCCCCTTCCTGTCCGGACACTTTCACCCCCTTCCAGTCCGGACGCTTTCACCCCCTTCCAGTCCGGACACTTTCACCCCCTTCCTGTCCCACTGTCAGAATACCCAGCACCACCACTATAGCCTTCCAATCCGACTGATAGAAAATTTTCCAGCAGACTGTTATACACAAGATGATCGCTAGATCAACTTGTGTACAACCATCCTGCCCATACATGGATAAAATTTCCTTGCTTTGCAGGGAGAAGAAACAGAGAGATTTTTCTCTGTGTACAGAGCCCTGTGTTGTGTGTTGTTTGCAGGAAAGCGGGTAGAGCCGCCTTAGGGCAGGAACTTCATTACTAGCCAGGTGACCAGATGCAAATATAAGAAAAAAAAAAACCTAAAAAAAAAAAAAAACAACAAAGGCAGCACCCACGTCTTTTGTTTTTGGGTTTAGATACACTTTACCAATAGTAGAACACTTGGTATCAGGGGCGGACTGACCATTTGGAAACTCGGGCACCGCCCGAGGGCTCGGGGTCAGTAGGGGGCCCCATGATATGCCCCTGGTACCTTTTTCATAGGGGATCATGGGGCCCCTGTGTCCTCGCCCACACTCAAACCACACCCAAAAAAGCATATGAAAGGTACCGGGGACATCTCATGGGGTGCCCTACTGACCCCGGCCCTCGAATACCTGAATCAGGGGCGGACTGACCATTTGGAAACTCGGGCACTGCCCAAGGGCCCAGGGTCAGTAGGGGGCCCCATGAAATGCCCCTGGTACCTTTTTCATAGGCTTTTTTGAGTTTGGGCAAGGACACTGGGGCCCCATGATCCCCTATTGCCCAGGGGCCCCATGAGTTGTCAGTCCGCCCCTGCTTGGTATCCATTACAGACAATTCATGTTTGCATTCACACATGTACTTGTATTTTTGACTAGCTGTATGTCTGAGTTTTCCATGCTGGCAGCTGGTCTACCCCAACAAACAGTGAAGCCCGTTCATTAATAGATGCCAGGGCTACTCTGATTTAATTCCAAGCTCTGGCTTATGGAAAATTAGCTTTCTCACCAACAGCACAGAAAAATAGATATTGCCTAAGCAGAGGCTCGCCGCCCGGTCTGACAGATCACTGGAAAAGCTTTAGAGAGGCATCTGTACAAGAGTGACTATGAAGGGTTTGTGGAGCATGGCAAACATTACAATCTGTCCTATGCAGGACCAGCTGTGTTTTTTTGGATAACTCCTAAGGCACCAAACAATAAAAATCTTTTACCGTGAGACATAAAATTTCCAAACACTGCCTGCAAATCAAAGCCGGGGGCTTAAAAAACAAAAATTTAACCGGCTTTTGAACCTGCGTCAATTTATGAGGCGTGCATAGGACTTTCAAAAATAAAAAAAGTACCTGGAAGAGAGCAGTGGTTACAAAATGCCTTGGTATCCTTTCAATTCAAAGCAGAGCTTGGCAACTCGTCCGCCTGAAAGGCTCAGGTTTCAATTTGGGTCATTGTCAAAACAGATTGGGCACCATATGTCCCAAGTCCATCAGTTTTAGTGGAGAACAAATTATTTAATATAGATAAAGTGGGAATGTCTATTTTTCTTGGTAAAGATGGTGTCACTCGAACAATTAAGTTCTATCTATAATAAAATAAATTGAAATGTTAAATATAAATAATGATTAAACTCAGTTAAGTTTTATAGCAGTAATAACAATTTATTACAATCTCACTATTTTATGTTACAATTTGCTTTTGTAAATTTTGGCCAAGGTCTTGTTTTTTTTTTAACTCTTCTGTTATATAAATCAGATAGCTCATCAAAAAATATTATTACAGATATGATAGAGAGAAGAAGGGGGGAGCCACACATCAGAGACTGCCACACCTATAAATGAATGAATGGAAAAGTCAGCTTGACTCCTCCCAGGCCCTGACATGTTTCGCCCTGCACATAAGACTTAATTATAGAGGTGGGAGTGCAAAGCCACTACCAGGTTTTATGCATCATGATGTCATGGCTCTGTCCACAGCAGAGGTACTCTGAGACCTGGCATTCCTGACACTACCTTGCATGGCCGCAGAAATACGTGCTTGCGAAAATCTATGCGCAAACATGAACCAGAACACACATGCACACTAGCACATAGTTACACACTCATTAGCCCAGTTTGGCGCCGGACGGCCTTTATAAGGAAGTCCATCACTCCCTCAAATTGCTGGTTGATCTCTGGCTCCCCAGTACCTTGTCCGTGTTCCCTTGCTACTGTGATCTCCTGTTACCGATTTGGCTTGTTCCTGGACCTGTCTTCTCTGCCTGACTTCTGATCTGACCCTGGCTTGGTTAACGGATATTCTCACCTGTCCTCCTGATCTGACCCCGGCTTGGGTAACAGATATTCTCACCTGCTCTCCTGATCTGACCCCGGCTTGGCTAATGGATATTCTTACCTGCTCTCCTGATCTGACCCTGGCTTGGCTAACAGATATTCTCACCTGCTCTCCTGATCTGACCCCGGCTTGGCTAATGGGTATTCTCACCTGCTCTCCTGATCTGACCCCGGCTTGGCCAATAGATATTCTCACCTGCTCTCCTGATCTGGCCTTTGCTTGGCTAATGGATATTCTTACCTGCTCTCCTGATCTGACCCTGGCTTGGCTAATAGATATTCTCACCTGCTCTCCTGATCTGACCTTGACTTGACCAATAGATATTCACACCTGCTCTCCTGATCTGACCCCGGCTTGGCTAATGGATAGTCTCACCTGCACTCTTGATCTGACCCCAGCTTGGCTAATAGATATTCTCACCTGCTCTCCTGATCTGACCTTGACTTGGCCAATAGATATTCTCACTCGATCTCCTGATCTGACCCCGGCTTGGCTAATAAATATTCTCACCTGCTCTCCTGATCTGACCTCGGCTTGGCTAATAAATATTCTCACCTGCTCTCCTGATCTGACCCTGGCTTGGCTAATGGATATTCTCACCTGCTCTCCTGATCTGACCCTGGCTTGGCTAATAGATATTCTCACTCGCTCTCCTGTGTATGACCCGGGCTATCCTATTGACTATGTCTGCTCCAATCTCCACCCGGCATCTGACCTTGGCTTTGAACCAACTACTCTATGGTCCTCTGCTACTCTGAAAGCCTGCATACCTCTCACGGGCGCCACCTGTCTGCAGACACCATTCCAGTGCATCAGCTGTGCTCCTGGGTGTACTGCTGACAAGCACTCCTACAGGCGACCCGTGCTACTTTGGGCCTGACTTTCTGCCCCATATCCAGGGGAGTCTGGAACTTAGCCGCAAGGGAAGCCCTCTCTCTCTTGGCCTCTAACACCAGGTTTGTGATACATGAGCTGCCATTGACAAACCAAAACCAATTACCCTAATTAAGGAACAGCTAGAAAAAAAGGTTATCCTTACTGCTCCCTGGTCATGCCCCCTGATGTGTTTCGCCCAACCCACAGGGTTTAATTGCAGAGTTTGGAGTTCACAGGGTTTAATCATAGACATGGGAGTGCAATGCAATTTTTGGCTTTCATGCATTATCAACTGCCATTGACAAAACCAAAACTAATTACCCTAAATAGGGAGCAGCTGAAAAAAAAGGTCAGCCTGGCTTCTCCCAGGCCACACCCTCTAATGTGTTTCACCTAACCCACAGTGCTTAATCGTAGAGGTAGGAATGCAAAATTACTATTGGGTTTTATGCATCATGTTGACAAACTAAAACCAAGAACCTAAAGTAAGTAACAGCTGAAAAAAGGTCAGCTTGACTCCTCCCAGGCCTTGTCCTCTAATGTGTTTCATCCAGCCCAGAGGGCTCAATCATAGAGGTGGGAGTGCAGAGGGCTTAATCGCAGAGGTGGAATTGCAATGCAATTATTGGGTTTCATGCATCTTGAGCTGCCATTGACAAGCCAAAACCAATTACTCTAAATAAGGAACAGCTGGAAAAAAAGTCAGACTGACTCCTCTTAAGCCACTCCCACTGACACATTTTACGTTTGTTGCCTAGGGCAGCACAAAACCTAAATACACCACTGCCCGAGATGCCTGACCAGAAGCTGGTTCAGACTCCCAGTGTGCCGCTGATAGCCTGAGCCAGCTGCTTCCATCCCCTCCACAGCCACTGGAAGGCAGAGCAGAGAGCCCGTAACCGACCAGTCACCGACTCTCTGTTCACTGAAGTCCAAGAATTGAGTGATCAGCGGTCATGTGATCGATCAGTTCTCAGTCTTAGAGCCGGCCGAGGACAGCTGCAGCATTGGATCAATGTAGCATCCGCCTAGGAGAGTATGATTGTTTTTGGGGTTTTTTTTGGATCCCGGACTTCTCTTTTAGAATAAATTCCCCTCAGTTCCTGTTCCTTTGATCCTTGAGGTGAATGTAAATGAAAGATGATATTTTTCACAGAGCGAAATTTGCACATTGCACATTGCCATAAGGATTGCACATTTTGTGATGTAATAATAAGATATGAATTATTTTAGATAATTAGCTACGTTTAATATTAATTTATTTGTTTTCACTAATTTCAATCATGATACACCATTTATTCTTATATTTTATTTATTTATAAGCACATAGCACTTTTGATTTATTTGTTTTGTGGATGTTATTAGTTACTCAGTTCCCCCCCCCCCAGTGTCAGAATGCCCACTGCAGTCCCATAGTCTTGTTATAAGTCTCTGATCGCCGCCATTACTAGTATTAAAAAAAAAATCAAATTATCTACACCGCCATTTGTAGACGCTATAACGTTCACGTAAACCAATTAATTTATATGTATCGGGATTTTTTTTTTAGCAAAGACACGGAGCAGAATACATTTTGGCCTAAATTTATGACAAAATGTTATTTTTAAAATGTTTTTACTGGACATGTTTAATAGTAAAAAGTCAACACTATTGTTTGTTTTTTCAAAATTGTCTGTCTTTTTTTGCTAATAGCTCAAAAAATAAAAATGTACAGGCGATCAAATACCGTCGAAAGAAACCTCTATCTGTAGAAAAAAAAGGACATAAATTTAATTGGGGTGCAGCGTTGCATGACCGCACAATTGTCAGTTAAAGCAACACAGCGCCGTACCGCAAAAAATGGCCTGATCAGGAAGGGGGGAAATCCTCTGGAGGGCAAGCGGTTAAAAAAATTATTATCAGGCCTCAAATAATTTTTTAAACATGTGTGCAAAAACTGCGAAAACGGCAATGGCAGCGAAAGGGTTCATGTTAAAAAAAAAAAAAAAATCTGTTTTGGGTGGTTTGGCTCTTTAACATAACGTAGCACATCCTTCTTTTATAATGCAATCTGTTGTTTTTTTTTTTTTAACAAAAAGTCGAGCGATGGCCGTTTGGCTTTTAATCTCTCCGCTAGACCAGCAGCTTCCACCAACTTCAGCGCAGAAATGACTTTAATGAACCCGAGTCGGAAAACGTGATGTCTGTGTATTTCCCATAGACCTTAGAGCCATTGGCACTTGTTTAATTCATTCATATGTTTCATTTGCTCTTGGATGGTGACCGCCACTGCAAAGCCACATTTGGCATCTCGCTCTTAGCTGCGAAGCTTAGATAGTCAAAGCTATAATATGAGCTAAATGGACTGTCAATGTTGCAATATTAAACGAGGAAATGCAAAAAAAAAAAAAAACAGCCTCATTAAAATAAAATAACTCCAAGAGACAAAAGCAAAAACAACAATAAAAACACAAAACCTGAAGAGTTGCAGCAAGGCGGTCAATCGCCAAAGCAGTTTGTGCCAATGATATTGTTAAATGCAATTTAAAAGTCGGTGTGTTTTGCATTAAAGGGTAGATAAACATATTAGGATGAAGCGTTTCCTCGATAAACTGTATACAGGAGATTCGTTTCTGAGCAAATACATTTTCGCGCTATCTCTGACTTTCACAGTGCTGTGTCAGGCTTTTACTCTGGTGCTCAACCGATACCGATCAGGCTCGTTGCCCAGAAAAGCCTCGTCCCGTAAGCCGAGATGCATCTATGTGCTGCTGTTTTCATAATAACAGAATGGAACGAGGCGGCCTTTCCATTGACCTGAATCTGAATATTGCGTACAAGTGTCATAGCGGGCTTAGAAATACATACTGATGGTCAAAGGGCTGCGAGAGAGAAGAGAACATATTTAACTATGTCTTTTATTCATTAATAACTATGTGAGATAAGTCAGCATTCTACCATCTGTAGATTGGAGTGCAGCTACTTCTGTAGTGGTACTGGGGCCAACAGGGCCTCAGGAGGGAGTAGACCCCACCGCTTGTAGGCAGGTGCAGTTTACCTCCCCACTGTAGGTGGCGCTGTGTTGCTGTCTGCTGTAGAGAGGGAGTGGAGGAAGAGAAGAGCATTGTTCTTCTGCAGCCTCTATGGGGGTCACCAGTAGTCCACTGGATGGCCTCAGCAGCCTACTTCCGTAGTGGTACCAGGGCCAACAGGGCCTCAGGAGGGAGTAGACCCCACCGCTTGTTGGCAGGTGCAGTTTACCTCCCTGCTGTAGGTGGCGCTGTGTTGCTGTCTACTGTAGAGATTGAATGGAGGATGAGAGGAACACTGGTTTTCTGAAGCCTCCATGGGGGTCAACAGTAGTCCGATTGCACGCTGCAACACTGGATAAGCTGAGCAGCCTACTTCTGTAGTGGTACCGGGGCCAACAGGGCCTCAGAAGGGAGTAGACCCCACCGCTTGTAGGCAGGTGCAGTTTACCTCCCCGCTGTAGGTGGCGCTGTGTTTGTCTGCTGTAGAGAGGGAGTGGAGGAAGAGAGGAGCATTGTTCTTCTGCAGCCTCTATGGGGGTCACCAGTAGCCCACTGGATGCCTCAGCAGCCTACTTCTATAGTGATACCAGAGCTATGGGGCCTCAGGAGGGTGTAGACCCCACCGGTTGTAGGCAGGTGCAGTTTACCTCCCCGCTGTAGGTGGCGCTGTGTTGCTGTCTGCTGTAGAGATTGAATGGAGGATGAGAGGAACACTGGTTTTCTGAAGCCTCCATGGGGGTCAACAGTAGTCCGATTGCACGCTGCAACACTGGATGAGCTCAACCCAACTTCTGTAGTGGTACCGGGGCCAACAGGGCCTCAGAAGGGTGTAGACCCCACCGCTGGTAGGCAGATGCAGTTCACCTCCCTGATATTGGTGGCGCTATGTTGCTCTCTGCTGTAGAGAGTGAATGGAGTAAGAGAGGAACATTGTTCTTCTGCAGCCTCTATGGGGGTCACCAGTAGTCCACTGGATGGCCTCAGCAGCCTGCTTCTGTAGTGGTACCAGGGCCAACAGGGCCTCATGAGGGTGTAGACCCCACTGCATGTAGACAGGTGAAGTTTGCCTCCCTGCTGTAGGTTGCGCTGTGTTGCTGTCTGCTGTAGAGAGGGAGTGGAGGAAGAGAGGAGCATTGTTTTTCTGCAGCCTCTATGGGGGTCACCAGTAGTCCACTGGATGCCTCAGCAGCCTACTTCTATAGTGATACCGGAGCAACAGGGCCTCAGAAGGGTGTAGACCCCACCGCTTGTAGGCAGGTGCAGTTTACCTCCCCGCTGTAGGTGACGCTGTGTTGCTGTCTGCTGTAGAGATTGAATGGAGGATGAGAGGAACACTGGTCTTCTGAAGCCTTCATGGGGGTCACCAGTAGTCCGATTTCATGCTGGAACACTAGATGGCCTCAGCAGCCATCTTTAGAGGGGACAATGCTAATAAATAGCAGTGTCCCATTGCAGTTGAGAAGTGAAGAGATGAATAAGATGGCTTTGTCAGCATTCTACCATCTGTAGATTAGCGTGCAGCTACTTCTGTAGTGGTACCAAGGCCAACAGGGCCTCAGGAGGGTGTAGACCCCACTGCATGTAGGCAGGTGCAGTTTACCTCCCCAATATTGTTGGTGCTGTGCTGTTGTCTGCTGTAAAGAAGGAATGGAGGAAGAGAGGAACATTATTCTTCTGCAGCCACCATGAGGGTCAACAGTAGTCTGATTTCATGCTGGAACACTAGATGACCTTAGCAGCCATCTTTAGAGGGGGCAATGCTAATAAATAGCAGTGTTTCATTGTAGTTGAGAAGTGAATAGATAAATGAGACGCATATGTCCGCATTCTACCATCTGTAGATTGGCGTGCAGCTACTTCTGTAGTGGTTTACCTCTCCAATATTGTTGGCACTGTGTTACTGTTGCTGTAGAGAGGGAATGGAGGAAGAGAGGAAGATTATTCTTCTGCAGCCTCTATGGGGGTCACCAGTAGTCTGATTGCATGCTTCAACACTGGATGACCTCAGCAGCCTACTTCTGTAGTGGTACCAGGGCCAACAGGGCCTCAGGAGGGTGTAGACCCCACTGCATGTAGGCAGGTGCAGTTTTTCTCCCCGCTGTAGGTGGCGCTGTGTTGCTGTCTGCTGTAGAGATCGAATGGAGGATAAGAGGAACACTGGTCTTCTGAAGCCTCCATAGGGGTCAACAGTAGTCTGATTGCACGCTGCAACACTGGATGACCTCAGCAGCTTACTTCTGTAGTGGTACTGGGGCCAACAGGGCCTGAGGAGGGTGTAGACCCAACTGCATGTAAGCAGGTGCAGTTTATCTCCCCGCTGTAGGTGGCACAGTGTTGTTGTCTGCTGTAGAGTTTGAATGGAGGATGGGAGGAACACTGGTCTTCTGCAGCCTCCATGGGGGTCAACAGTAGTCTGATTTCATGCTGGAACACTAGATGACCTTAGCAGCAATCTTTAGAGGGAACAATGCTAATAAATAGCAGTGTCCCATTGCAGTTGTGAAGTGGATAGACAAATGGGACTCTTCTCCAGGCCAGTCCACTACCCAATTTCCCATTCGATCCTTACATATTGAATTCAAACTAAGTGAAGAGATGAATGAGATGCATAGGTCAGCATTCTACCATCTGTAGATTAGCGTGCAGCTACTTCTGTAGTGGTACCAAGGCCAACAGAGCCTCAGGAGGGTGTAGACCCCACTGCATGTAGGCAGGCGCAGTTTACCTCCCCGATATTGTTGGCGCTGTGATGTTGTCTGCTGTAAAGAAGGAATGGAGGAAGAGAGGAACATTATTCTTCTGCAGCCGCCATGGGGGTCAACAGTAGTCTGATTTCATGCTGGAACACTAGATGACCTCAGCAGCCATCTTTAGTGCGGGCAATGCTATTTAGTAGTAGTGTCCCATTGCAGTTGTGAAGTGGATAGACAAATGGGACTCTTCTCCAGGCCAGTCCACTACCCAATTTCCCATTCGATCCTTACATATTGAATTCAAAGCCCACCTCGCCAGATGAAGACCAGAAAGATAACAGAGACTTTGGATGGCTGCACTCCACTAAAATAGCAAATTTCTTGAAAGCTATGTAAAGGCTTATACAGGCACAGGGGGTGCGTGGAGGAGTCAACGCATTTTGCGCTCGTTTGCAGGGTCAGCTCCAGACAAATATTTTTGGGATGTTGTGCTGGTGCTGGATGTGTGAGTGAGGGTGCTAATGCAGTAAGACTGTGTAGCCGGATCTAGAAGAAGAGCATCGGGACTTGTGGCTCCAAGGCGCTGTATCCCTGCACAGCAATCCCTGCTCAGTCACATTGCTTTGCAAGTTTGCACTGATCCAAGGTGGTTAATGCAGATTTGCAAAGCCTTGTGTGTGATCCAGACAGGAGCATTTATGGGGGTGCTTTGAGGGCTCTGGAGGAAATTTTGGGGGTGCTTAAGCACCCACCTAGCACCTCCCCAGCTAGTTTAGCACTTACTCATGTCTTGAGTAAGCACTAAACTAGTGCGAAACATGTCAGATCCTCCATGCACCCCCTGTGCCTTCCTTTGCCTGTATATGCCTTTACATAGATTTCAATAAATTTACTATTTTGCGAAGTGTATATAGTAGGGACAGGGTCAATGCTGGATAGGGATAGCTTTTTTTTAGCCCTAGGAAAAGGTTCCCAACAAGGAGGAACATACTAGGGACACAGCCAGGGGCGGACTGACCATTTGGAAACTCGGGCATCGCCTGAGGGCCTGGGGTCAGTAGGGGGCCCCATGAGATGCCCTTGGTACTTTTTTCATAGGCTTTTTTGAGTTTGGGCAAGGACACAGGGGCCCCATGATCCCCTATTACCCGGGGGGCCCCATGAGTTGTCAGTCCACCCCTGGACACAGCTACCCCGCCCACTATCCTGAGACTCCAGTATTGTGATACAGGTTTTGGGATCAGCCCTTCCAAATGTCGCTACACTGCTAGTCTGCCTAAATGGAGATGCTGCTCCGGTGATGTAAGCCTAACAGAGTGAGAGTCTAAGCGCTGGAACTACTCCAATGTAACTCTCCAAGTCACAAACAATCCAGCGGGGGAACACCCTGCTGGGAACACTTACAGTTGTGTGTGGCAATGTAAAGCGAAGCTTGATGCTGACCGCATCTGCCTCAGAGGATGGAATGAGGCCTGGCAAGTTCGTACCCAATTGGGAGGATTCCTGTAGAGGATTGCATGTCCCTGACCCATCCCTACTTGTACAGAATCTCTCCTTACTGATATTCACTATCCCTAAAAGGCAGGTAACCTATCCCTACACTAACCACTCACAAAATGTGTTCCAAACCCGGGAGCTATAGTCTAAAATAGACTCTGTCTGATCCAAGATGGCCACCAGAGTCACATGGGACAGCATCATCCAACCGAATCGCTTCCCAGTGACCCAGGAAACCATAGAGGAGTAAGTTCTCCTTGACTCCCTCTGAAATGTCGCTGCGGTTTGAACACCACCTGCACTGTAGAAAAGAGACTGCACGCGCCTACCTGTTACCTTCATCAAATCAAATAATAATTGTGCCACTATACTTGATCTCTGTGGGGTAGATTTACTAAAACTTGTGCATGCAGAATTTGGTGCAGCTGTGCTGTGCTATGGTAGCCAATCAGCTTCTAACTTCAGCTTGTTCAATTAAGGTTTGACAATAAAACCTGGAAGCTGATTGGTTACTATGCAGAGCTGCACCAGATTTTGCACCATGCTTTTTTAGTAAATACCCCCCCCGTGTGCCTTTCTTCCACATTGGGGTCCAACCAACTGGCCCTGCCAATAAGCACCCAAATTGTTTGATTGGCACTCACTAGAAGATAAAGACCCTGCCCAGATACAGTGACAATTCGTACTAGATGTGACGGGAGTCACTTTGGGTGGGGGGCCCATGGAACACAGCCCCCTTTGGAGGGGTAGGGGGACCCCTGTCTCAGCTCCCCATATCCCTATTATGTGTAAGTCACCCTGTGCTTGTTAGGTGAAATGTTCTAATATTGGTGTGAGGGTTGTTCATTGTTTACTGCCATGTGGTCCCATTGTTCTATTGTGTCCTGCTTGGGAGCAAACTATTAAGGGATGTATGTGTTTGTGTATTGGCTTGGTGGGGGGTGTTTCCAGCAGCCCTCCTGATGGGACTGTCTGTTGGTGTGTGTCTCTTGTTGTGAAGAATAGATTGCCCCGCCCTGTGTCATTATGCAGGGAGGGGGGATTTGTCCCCTGAGTGTATAAAAAGCCAGTTCGAGTTTCAAATAAAGAGTTCCATGTTTATACAGACTGGTGTCTTGTAGTCTTGTGTGGTCAGCGGTGGTGTCCGTGGATCTGTGTTCGGATGGGGAAGCGGGAGTCTAACGGAAATACCCAAGTGCAGTCGGGGTCCGGTTCTGTTACACTAGACAGGTCATCAAATTACAAAAAGGGAGGTGCTGATCAGAGGGAAGATTCTGGCAAGACTACTAGCATCACAAATGCAATTACAAAAGGCAATAGCACACCACATAACGTACGGTACTCAAGTGTACATGACCATTTCCTCAATTGCTTCAGACGTTTAGGCCATCCATACATGGACTGAAATTTGGCCATTTCAGCAGTGACCGGAGAAATTTCATTCCATGAATGGGCTAGCTAGTTGCAAAGTGCACAGTCTATGTGCCTTTAGTAAATCAACCCCATTGTGTTAAGCCCAACATACATGGAACGAAATTTGGCGGGTTCGGGACTGGCTGAATTTGGCAGGTTCTAGGACTGGCTGAATATGGCGGGTTCGGGACTGGCTGAATTTGGCAGGTTCAGGGACTGGCTGAATTTGGCAGGTTCTGGGACTGGCTGAATTTGGCAGGTTCTGGGACTGGCTGAATTTGGCAGGTTCTGGGACTGGCTGAATTTGGCAGGTTCTGGGACTGGCTGAATTTGGCAGGTTCTGAGACTTTCTGAATTTGGCAGGTTCTGGGACTGGCTGAATTTGTCAGGTTCTGGGACTGGCTGAATTTGTCAGGTTCTGGGACTGGCTGAATTTGGCAGGTTCTGGGACTTTCTGAATTTGACAGGTTCTGGGACTTTCTGAATTTGGCAGGTTCTGGGACTGGCTGAATTTGGCAGGTTCTGGGACTGGCTGAATTTGGCAGGTTCTGGGACTGGCTGAATTTGGCAGGTTCTGGGACTGGCTGAATTTGTCAGGTTCTGGGACTGGCTGAATTTGTCAGGTTCTGGGACTTTCTGAATTTGTCAGGTTCTGGGACTTTCTGAATTTGTCAGGTTCTGGGACTTTCTGAATTTGGCAGGTTCTGGGACTTTCTGAATTTGTCAGGTTCTGGGACTTTCTGAATTTGTCAGGTTCTGGGACTGGCTGAATTTGGCAGGTTCTGAGACTTTCTGAATTTGGCAGGTTCTAGGACTGGCTGAATTTGGCAGGTTCTGGGACTGGCTGAATTTGGCAGGTTCTGGAACTGGCTGAATTTGGCAGTTCTAGAACTGGTTGAATTTGGCAGGTTCTAGGACTGGCTGAATTTGGCAGGTTCAGGGACTGGCCGAATTTCAATCCATGCATGGGCAAACCTGATTGTGCAGTAGTCGATCTATCAATTGACTTCCATACAACCATCCCGTTAGGTTTTCTTTCCAAACCATCAGTGCCACCGGCTATACCGATCATTAATGTCTGACAGAAGGGAAGGTTCCCTGCCATGAGAACACAGTAGCTCAGCGGGAGTGATTCTCCCATCCACTTTGAATGTATGGATGGAGGAATCGGCACATTAGTTTTTCATTCCCGCTGGCTGAACAACAAAAGATGTACAAGGCCTGCCCTACACTTAGCATGCACATTCATATCGTTAAAAATCGAATGCTTGCCCCACTTTAAGAAAAAAGAAGATTCTAAACAGTTTCAGAAATATTTTCCTTTGGAAGACATTTTCTGAAAGCAGCAGCAAAAAAAAAAAATAAATAAATCTCACTAGCAGTTCTAGTCCTACGTGTTTTCTTGCGTGTACGCACATTGGAGGATGCATCCAGCATCTCCATAGGAGACTTGTAGCAGCTTTGTTTGTTGCACCCAGCAGGGAACAGAGAGAGAAATCTTCAAAGTCAAACTTCTCCTTCAGGCTCCTCCACAGGAGGATTCTGCAAGGCGTCTTTCCTTGTAGCCCCACCGGCCTCATAGACAGTTCCAGAGCGAAGGCTAAGACACATGCCTTAGCTTTAAAGAAGTCACCATCCATAACCTCCAAACACGGAAAAGGAGAGATTGAGTACAATGACTGGCAAATGAGAGGAACCTTGAAGGAACTGAAACGCGGTATTGATTGGAATTTCTCAGACCTTCAATCAAAACAACATTGGATTTGACAGGTAATTCGTATGGTGTTTACACGTGTGCACCGGCTGTCTCATACTTAACTTGCTACATGTTGTCTTAGGTGCTTGCTGTTAATGGGATTCTATAGTATATTTTAACCCCTGACTGCCAGCAATCTGTTTATGAGCTTTTCCCAGCACGGTGCCATGCACAGAGGATGCAATCATAAATATTGTCCTCTTTGGAAGAGAGGAACCAACAATCCTGCTCTCAATCCTGGCAGCAATGGTCCCCAGTGTTAGCCGGGAATCAATCAGAGTGGTTCTTAATCACATGATCACTATGTCAACTCTGACCTAAAAAATAACATGCAAGCTGGAGGCTTCTTTGACAGAGAAAAGCCTTCAGCCTGCAGATAAACTAGATACATTTACAAATGAAACTGTAGATTAAGGTTGGGCCCACTTATGTTGTCCACGTAAGTGTGTATTGCCTTTTTAAGTCCTTCCAGGAAGAAAGATGAGTTTATTTCTTTTGTGGAAGGATCTCTTGAATAGCGTGGGAGGAGAGGGCTTTTTGCCCCTGGCCATGAAAAGGTGAGCTATTAAGGAGCAGAGACTTCACCCAGTTCCTTTCCCCTGGAGATGGGCACAAAGGGTATCTCAGCAGGCTTTCGGGATTAATGACTGCTCAGGACCAGATCTAGGAGGGTGCTGGAGTGAGCTATGCCTCCTCAGATTTTAGTTGTGCCCCGTAGACCACTGAGAGTGTATCCACGAATCCATGAGACTTGATTGGGACAGTTAATATGGCCATGATTGAGGTAGACCCCCACCCACCTACATTAGCATTAAGGCATTAATGAGAACCAGGAGAACTTTTCTATATGATCAATCTGATGTCCATTCTTATCAGATGCTGGTAGGCTTCACCAACACTGTCCTCTTCAGACCGAGGAATCTTGAAAATGGACAAAAAACAAAAGAGTGTGAAGACCTAATGCATTAGAAATTTTTTTAATAAAAGAAATCCAATGAATGCCTACTCACAATAGCAACAATTGAGTTCTGACTTTTTTTATTTGCACTAACACACAATTTTGAGGACAACCTTTCGGGGTATGTCCCCTTCTTCAAGGTCCAAGCAGTACTATTACAACTGCAGAGATGTGGGGGATGAGAAAAAAAAAAAAGCCCCCACATCTCTTCTACCATTCTGCTAAAACGTTGTAATCAGGGGCGGACTGACCATTTGGAAACTAGGGCACTGCTCGAGGGCCCAGAGTCAGTAGGTGGCCCCATGAGATGCCCCTTGTACCTTTTTCATAGGCTTTTTTGAGTTTGGGCAAGGACATAGGGGCCCCATGAGTTGTCAGTCCGCCCCTGGTTGTAATAGTACTGCTTGGACCTTGAAGAAGGGGACATACCCCGAAAGCCTAACATGTTTCGAGCTGAACACGCTCGTTATCGTTATCGTTACCCTTTTGATAACGAGCGTGTTCAGCTCGAAACATGTTAGGGGACTCGCCCAGCTGATGCCATTACACACCAGGGAGCCCTAGATCACCAGGGAGGTTGACACCTGACCTGGCTATTTGCTCATGTGAGTTATATACCTTCTGTTTGGAAATTTCTAATAAAGACATACTTCACCATCATATCGTTTTTGCTTTATGACTCATTTATTTGCGAGTCATGAAAGGTGGACCACCATAGGAGAAGTATATACTGGGAGGCTGGACGCCGTTGGACCTATCTAATGAGCTGGATGGGATCCCAGAGTGTGTGCTGATATCTCCTCCTAGTGACCGGATGCTGTCTGCAATGTGAACCAGGCTCTTCTGCCCACTGATGATACACCAGAGTATATGCATACAACGCCTTGTTTGTATGCCCTTGTGGTAAGCGCATAATTTTGTTGGTTTCTTCAGGATTGCATATTGATGCCTTGCTGTTATGAACATTTTTTTACTCTAACTGGTTTGGTTCTACTATCACATTTGGAATCTGAACTGGCTACCAGCATCATAACTTCATTTATACGGAACTACTGGGAACTTAGTTCTCTACATTTAATTTCTGTTTAGCGCTGCATACCCTGTCTGCATGTGATTTTGAGTTTTTAAGGTGTTGAGATTTACCTTGTATGCCAGCTGCTGCATTGTGCCTTTTTCAGTACTTTTTGCGCTCACTTACCCCACTGTTATTTATATATGGTGGGATGCAATACATGCAGGATCGGTCAAAAGGGCAGCACGTGAATCAAGAAATCGAGACGAAGGCCACGATGCCGAGTCTCAGCCCCTCAAAATTGTATGTTAGTGCAAATAAAAAAAGTATCACGGACAGGACTCAATTGTTTCTGTCGCAAATGCACTAATACGGCTACAATCACCTCACTCACAATAGCCACAGGCTAAAACAATGATATACACAAGACCCAAGTGGCAGGGTAGTCCTATTGAAGATGAGGATCACCACGATCCTGACATCACTCAGACTTGACAGCTAACATGTTGCAAAGGATGAACTCTCTTCTTCAGAGTATAGCTGACCTCTGAGGATGACGGTTCATCCCTTGAAACACTTTAGCTGGAGAGTCTAAGTGATGGTGATACTCATCTTCAATAGGACTACGCTGTCACTTGGGTCTTGTTCATATCGCTGTATTAGCCTTCGACTATTGTGAGTATGCATTCCTTGGTTTCCTTTTATTTATACATTTACATTTGGTAATGCACTAGGGCCTTTGCATCCCTTTTGTTTTTGCTTTCTGCAGATGAACTATTTTAAATATCTCCAGAGGGTTACAGACAGTGCTTTCAACTATCCTGGACTGGTTTTTGTGCCAAAAAAAGTCCCCTTTTTTATTCACATCATTTTTCATAGAAACAAAAAAAGAAGTGTAATAAATATTAAAGTAAAAAAAAAACCATGAGCACCATGGTGGAGGACCAATGGGAAGCAGCTTCAGAGTTAGTATGTCTCAGGTCTTTAACCCCCCTGGCGGTATTCCTGAGTGTAGCTCGGGGTTAACTTTCAGTACCAGAAGCAGTAACCCCCCCAGACAGGGGTGGACTGACAACTCATGGTGCCCCCGGGCAATAGGGGATCATGGGGCCCCCGTGTCCTTTCTCACACTCAAACCACACCCAAAAAAGCCTATTAAAAGGTACCAGGGGCATCTCATGGGGCCCCATACTGACCAAGGGCCCTCGAGCAGTGCCCGAGTACCCGAATGGTCAGTCCGTCCCTTGTCCCAGATGAGAAGCTAGTTGGGTCTTGCACCTGACTGCCCTCTCCCCTTATATAGCCCAAAGGGTGTAGGAGTACTCACATTGTTTTTCCTGTAAGCTTGGTGGGTTGATGGCTGCCTTCAGGCCTTACTCTGAGCTGGCTCCTTCCCTGCTACACAGGCTGTCCTCTCTGGGAGACGTTGAGGCAGTGGAGATCCTCTTTTCCAGTGACCTGCCTGTAGGTGGGCTCCCCTCCCTAAAGCCCCCTCCCAGGCTCCATCCTCCAGCCTTCCTTAATCCATCTTCCACCTGCCACTGCACATCACCCCCAGGCCAGGTTTGAAGGTTGCTCTGATTACCATGCCCAGCCTCCTGCTAGGGGATTGATTGTCCAAGGTCTGGACCTCCTCCTCTCCTCCACCCCTCTTCTAGAAAGCTCTCAGGTTTCTGGAAAGGTGTGAGGGCTCCAGAAGCCCTGACCTGTTAGAGCCTCCAAGCCTGTCCTGAGGTGACCTCACTAACCTCACTCCTAGGTTGACTCATCCCCAGGCTGCTACTCAGCCTTTGACTAAAAAAAATCCTATGTAGATGGTGTTACATGTATTTCTGAAAATCTGGTCCCAATGGATAGACATTGAGACCGCTTTTATCAACCAGACCAGAGGATGCGTATTTCTGAAAATCTGGTCCCAATGGATAGACATTGAGACCGCTTTTATCAACCAAACCAGAGGACGCGTATTTCTAAAATTCTGGTCCCAATTGGTAGACATTGGGACTGCTTTTATCAACCAGACCAGAGGACACTGCAGTGGTGATCTCCCCCTCCCCCCTTTTTGGTTGCAGGATTGAGGCTTTAGGCTAATATGGCGCCCAGGTCTCTTTTTTTCCTTCCTCTCTTTCCCTTCCCCTCCCTTTTTTTGTAGTTCCCCCTTCTTCTCTTCTCTCCCCCCCCTTTTTTTAATTTTTTTTGGTTTTTATTTTTGTTGTTGCTTTTGTTTTGTTACTTACCTGTTTTTATCCTTCATGTTTTGGTTACCCCAGAGAGTAACAGTGCAGGTAACAAGAAAAAGAGAGGAAGGCACCTCTAAGTGCAGTATTGACAATTTATTTAGTAAACAATGGATACATTGCATTTACAAGATAAATAGTTAAAAAGACTCATCGTGTGATGTATTAATCTCCCTAGAGGTCTGATTATGTTCATATTTCTGTGCTCAAATCGGTATAGTTTTTTGCATGGAAATATGTCGTTTTTTTTATTGTAGGCTGTAATTTTTAGGAATAACTCACTGAAATCTGTCCGAACAAGAGTCTAGTAAACATCCCGGGTATGTTACAATTTGAAACACGAAATCATAAATTATAATTTAATAAATAATCATAAAAAATAATAAGATAATAATAATAAATGTAATTCAATAATATAATCAAACCAAAAACACTGAAATGTGAAATAGAGCGCCAAGTTCGCACATCGCTGAGCTCAGTCGCAGAATCGTTTTCAGTGTCTGATGAGGAATTTCCCCCACGAATCATTATCACTCAATTCTGCAAGTGGTACTGATTTACTATCGCTGTTCTCTAGCCGGTCTAAAACCGCGTTGGACCTAAAGGGACGCTTTTTGGACGCCATGGACGTTTCTCAGTTTCCAGGCAGAAAGAACAGTAAAAATGCAGGCAGGGCGCCGGACAAAGCACTCGGGACAAAATGTATGTGAAATGGTTTGATACAGGAATGTTATACTATGTGATTTTAGTGTATTTAGTGAATGTCACTTTTTGTCATTTTCAAATTTCCCGCCAGTTCCATCCCCCGTACGTCCTGACACTCGCAGGGAACGGAACGCGGAAGACAGATGCCGGCATCGGCTGGAGGACATTGCCGGGGACACTGCAGGAGGGACATCGCAGGAGCGCAGGACAAGGTAACAGAAGAAGAGATCCTGGAGCAGTGCCACATAGTATTCCCGAATGTAGCTCGGGGGGGGGGGGTTACCGCTTGTGGTACTGAAACTTTACCCCGAGCTACACTCAGGAATACGGCCAGGGAGGCTACGATCCAGTTGGGACATCCAGCCGTCCAGCAGCAACTCTGTCTATAGGATCAGGAAGTAGAATCCAGGGTGTGCCTGTGCATCAAAAAATGAAGCTTGGAGTGCAGAGTCAGATGTAAGAGGTCTGAAGAAGGAGCCTATTGAGCATGCTCCGAAATGCATTACCGCCCCCTTCATCCGACTCTGCACTCCAAGCTTCATTTTTGATGTACAGGCACATCCTGGACTCTACTTCCTGATCCTATAGACAGAGTTGCTGCTGGACGGCTGGATGTCCCACCTGGATCTAATTACATCACACGATGAGTCTTTTTAACTATTTATCTCGTAAGTGCGATTTATCCTTTGTTTACTAGATAAATTGTCAATACTGCACTTAGAGGCGCCTTCCTCTCTTTTTCTTGTTACTGCATTAGAGCCTTGCTTCCACTCTAAGAAGAGCTGCCTCAGTGATACTGCTCCCATCCATCCATCCCTGATATCCACCTGGCACCTTTTTCCTACAGCTACAGAGGTTGGGCTCCAACAAGCGCACCCTATATAATATACATTAACAGTGCCAGTACCTACCCCCCTCTTTTTCTGTTATGGTGAGTCGTACCTTGATATACCCCAATGGTAAGGGTCTCTCTGTGCCCCTCCTGGCATGACACCAAACCCTGATCTTCTCCGGGTCTGGCATGTTATCCTTTCTTATATGACACTTTCCAATATGGACTCATGGACCGGACTCCTGAACCAGACTCATGGACCAGCGGTGCATGACAGGCTGACGTGTTTATGGGAATGCTTGGTTCTGGTATTGGGACAGTAGGGCCCCTCATACTGCATTCTGTGCGATTCCTTTATGTTCCTGTACTAAGTTTTTGGTATTTTTTGTAAACTTTCAATTAAAACGCATTGAACCAGAACAAAAACAATAGCGGCTGCCTTGACTCTTTGACAAACGGCAACATATGTGTCGTTTTTTTTTTCCTCCCCACTTTAAAAACAAAGTAAACAATGCAAACTCCCATTTTTCTACCCCGACAGGTTCCTTTTAATTGACTAACTAACCAAAACCGCCGGACATTTATCAGACCAACAGACTCCGCGGTTTTCTCGCAGCGCACAATAATCAAGACATATAATGCGCTTTCTGCTGCGGCTTATAGCAAACATCATAATTCATCGCCACCGAGTTCAACAGTTTATCTAAATTATGAAAATTTCAGATTCAAATCACCAGGACACAAAAGGCAGCCGTGAAACTTCGAAATGAAATAAACTCTCCGAGCCGCGGGAAAAAAAAAAATAAAAAGATGAAATTTCACTTAACAGATGATATTGTTTTCACTTAAGTTGGAAAATTACCATTAAGAGAGACGACATAAACTGGAGCTCCAGGCTGACAGCTAGACTTGGCGGAGGAAATAAATCGGGCGGTTCCATAAAAGGAGAACGGCGAGCAAAACTATCTAAATTAGTAAAGGAGATTCAAGGTAGAGAAATACTTTTTATTTTTTTTACATTATATTTGTTTTTGGATGCCCTGGATTGTAATAAAAGAAATGGTTTACCCTGTTTAACCCCATCCTGCCTCTTCATGCTCAGAATACAAAATATCCATCAGACATTATGCCGATCTGTAACTTCGCAACCAGGGGCGGACTGACAACTTATGGGGCCCCTGGACAATAGGGGATCATGGGGCCCCTGTGTCCTTGCCCAAACTCAAAAAAAACTATGAAAAAGGTACCAGGGGCATCTCATGGGGCCCCCTACTGACCCCGGGCCCTCGGGCAGTGCCCAAGTTTCCAAATGGTCAGTTCGCCCCTGTTCACAACACAAAATACCTCCTAACCTTAGTACCCGGGTGAACTGATGTGTACACTTGAAGACTCACAATTAAAAAAGAAATACCTAGAATGTAAGATCAATAATTCTCATGAGCAGGGCCTTCTTAGGTCTTGCATTTTATAGCAACTTTACTGTCTCTCTTTACTTTGTAAAGCACTGTCAAGCGGTTGACATAATAAGAATTCTGTATAATAATAATAATAGCAGTAATAATAACAGCAGTAATAATAATAATCGTATTATTAATAATAATAAATGCAATAATAATAATAATAACTTGATAGTTTGACCAACCTTCAGCTTGTAAAGCCCTGAGCAAACTGCTGGCATAATAAGAATTCTGTATAATAATAATCATAATAATAATGATAATAGCAGTAATAATAATAATACTAATAATAAAAGCAATAATAATAATAACCTGTTGAGGTGTTAACTTCCGTGGACGGCCTGGACGTCTCTGTGAGGTGGTTGCAGTTCCATTTTTGTTACATTTTTGTACCAATTTTGCTACAGTATTCTGACTGACAAGTAAAGCTTTGCTGATCTTCTTGTAGCTCTCACCTTTCTTGTGTAAAGAAATTGTTTTCTTTCTTAGGCTTTGTGACATTTTTCTTCCATGTGGTGCCATTGCTGACAGCATGAAATGGGCGGGGTTTTCTTTAAGTAGCGCCCTTTTATAATCACCTGTCTGCTAGACATCTGTTTAACGAATAATTAGCCTCCCCCGTAGTTGAAGTCTTGTTAATTAGAATTTTGTTGTCTAAAATGTAGCTTTACTGCTAAGACTTCTATTGAGGTGCATTCATTTTTGCAACATGGTCTTGAATAAATTTGTTAGGAAAAATACTTTTTTGTGTGTGCAAATGAACAAATCTTGTTTGCAATCAATAACTGGCATTTGTGGGAGTATTTTGTAGTATAGCGTCCCATAGAAAATGTTGATCTAGAAGGAAAGTAGAGGTTTTCTGACAAATCTGTTGGGGTGTACGCATGTATGCTGAGAACTGTGTGTGTGTATATATATATATATATATATATATGTGTGTGTATATGTGTATATATATATATATATACACACACAGGTGTACCTCGGCATTCTGTGGGACATTTTGTATTGCGAAAAATTCATAAACCAAAACGTGGTTTCCCATAGGAATGCATTGAAAGCCAATTAATCCGTTCCGGTCAGAAAAGGTCAGAAAAAAGTCAAAAAAGTATTTTATCTGTTCCAAACTCTTTATAAAGTGCACTTTAAAGGCATAAATACTGCACAGGAACATGATTAAAAATGAATTAGCAAATGCATTGAAAAACAATGAATCCGTTCCATAGGTCAGAAAAAAGTAAAAAAAAGTCTTATCTGTTCAAAACTCTTTATAGAGTGCACTTTAAAGGCACGGGGCCGACGCTATAAAAGCTTCGTATTGCAAAAACAATTTGTAAACTGAGGCATTATTTTCAATGGATTTTCATTTGTAAACTGAAAATTATGCCTGTATGTATATACATACAGTGTGTGTGTGTGTGTATATATATATATATATATATATATATGTATATGTGTGTATGTGTAAATGTGTGTGTGTATATATATATATTGTGACAGTGTGGCGATCTGTCACCCTGGATTCTCAACAAGGCAGCTTGAGGGGCTCCAGGGTAAAGGTTTGATATGGAGGAAAGTGGCTTTTCACTTTCCTCCTTTGTTTGTAAGGTCTGTTTTGGGATCTGGAGCCTGGAGATTTCAAAGAGATCTGGGAGGGATGAAATCTCCAATCCTGGGACCAGGTTTTGGGAATGGCCAGGAGACTGATTGCACAGGTGTGTGCAGGCCTCTTCATAGAGTCAGGACCAGGGTTCTGGGCTCCACCCCGGCAGATAGGAGTCAGGAGGGCTCCACCCCGGCAGATAGGAGTCAGGTGGGCTTCGCCTAAGAGAGGTGGAAGCCAAAAGCAGCAAGGGGCTGCTAGAGACTAGCTGTGTGCACGGGCCATAATTGTTGAAGAAGTCTGCAGGAGGCAGACATCAAGCTGAGTGTAAGCCAGGAGGCTGAATCGTTGTTTTGTTTGATGGTGGATACCCCTGCATGGGAAGCTTTATGTTTGTGGAACATTTTCTGTAAATAAAATTGGGCAAAAAGGCCCTTAAAGAAGCGAGTCGCTGTGTGCTTTAAATGAAAAGCTCTACCACTTTGAAGCGAGTTCCCACATATGGTGGAGGATGCGGGCAGAATTGGAGATCTCAGCGATTGAAGTAAGTTCATCAGTTATATGAACTGTTTGGTGCATAAGTCTGCACTATCTGTGTGTGCAGGTGAGGAGAACCTGCTAAAGAAAAGGACTTTGCCTTAAAGAGACAGTGTTCCATGGTGTTGCTGAACTGTGTAACACACTGCTGTGTGCATGACTGCAAAGATGGGGCGTTCAAAACAAAAAAAGGAAGCAATGTTTGCTGAAGTGAGAGATAGAGCCCTGTGGCTAGGGGGTTATATACCGCATGCCCCAGCCAAGCCGGGAAATTTAGATGTGGGTGAGTCTGCTGTGGACTGGTGCAAGCGGCACCTGGCAGCATTGAACCAACCTACAGAGGAAAGCAAGCCAACCTTCAGTGCAAGGACAGAGCTGCAGGATGTCCATACCTGGGAGAGGGGTGTTGTCACCCATGGCAACGCTGCTGCAGTTAAACCAGTAGCTGTTGTGAAAAATGTGAATGTGTCACTGCTTGAGAGTTGGTCCAGCAGAGAGAAGCCTATGCTATGTGCAAGGAGAGGGGCTGACCAGAGGCCAGGACCAAGACTGAAGGCCCATAGCAACACAGAGGCCAGTCGGGCTGTCTGTGTACGGGGGGCTATGTCATACAAGGATCATGGCAAGTGGCATCAAGAGGAGCCAATACAGCGTCTTGGAAAGAGCCAGCAAAGTTCTGCTTGGAGAGTGCAATCTCCCATGGCGACCAGAGAAAAAGTATTGCCTGGAAGGAGGAGCTGCATTGGAGATGTGGCTCAGTGTCCCAAAAAAGATACCAGTGGAAATGTACCATGCCTGGAATGTGGTCAGTGGGGGCATGGGATCTTTTCCTGTCCCAGACTCTGGAATACCGCTGATACTGCGCAAAAGTCTACAACTGCAAGTCCAGAGTCTTGTTTTAAAATGTCGGCAGCCACCTCTGGCAACAGGGAGGAAGTTCCTGTTGGGCCTGCAGGGGGTGCCAGAGAGTCCATGGAGCCTATGGGGGCATCTGTTACTTCACCTTGGGGCAAGGAAAAAGTTGCCAAGGAAAGTGCAGTTGAGGATGCGTTTATGAGACAATGCACTCAAATGAAGATGGCGACACCTACTACTGTGGTGGGTAAGACTGTGTGTGATAAAACCATGGCTGGGTCATTTCCCGTAGCAACTGTCATGTTGAGAAGGACTGGTCATGAGACTGTCCATTCTGATGTAGGAGTGACCCCAGCTAGTTGGGCCACTGAATGTGCTTTTGAGAGTGACTTTTCCCTGTGCAGTGCCTTGTACAGTGGGGAGTTAGGGGTTGAAGTAAAATCTGTGCATGGTTCTCAAAAAGAAAGTGATGTCAATAATGTGTGCCAGTTACAGGTTGGTAGTAGGTTAGTACAGCCCACAAGAGCTACAAATGCTGATGTTGTTGTGAAATGTACTGCTGTTGGGAAAACCCTGAGCTCTTGCAGTGCAAAAGCGGTAATTAAAGATGGGTCATTTCCCATAGCAACTGTTGGTAAGACAGCACAGGTGTCCTTGGACATCTCTAGCGGTCTCCGTGTATTGGAGCCGGAGGTTGCCCTGGACAACTGCGATGTCACTCTGGTGGAGCAGAGTGGAACTGCACCTTGTCATAGGAGTGTGTTGCTGCAGCCTAATAATACGGAAAGTGTTCAGGTGAACAGCGGGTTAATGCAGCCTGGCAAAAATGCAAATGTGTGTGTAATTCAGGAAGCACCACCAGAGCAAAGTGGTGGATGGGAGGTATTGCAACCTGCAGTGGGAAAACAGGTGTTACCCAAGTCTGACGTGATCCAGAGTGATTTGTGCAATAGATCTGCAACTAAGCCCGTCTATTCTTATGTGTCTCCTTGGGCGGATGGATCGGTGCTGAGGAGCACTGACGAATTGAGCACATATACAATGGATTGGGATAGTTGGGGTAAAAGGCTAATCTCGTTGATAGATGAGGTTTTTATGCAAAAAAATAAGGTGGACACTGTTTCTGCTGTGCCAGCAGGAGGGTCTATAGAACAACCTATAGATAAGGGTGTGCATACAGCAGAGACTTTGTCTGTGACCCACAAAAGTGATGTTGGCTTGGAGTGTCAAAATGATGTTGTCACTGGGAATGATCAGGGACAGCTTGTGGATGCTGAGTCTGAGACTTTGAGAGTGAGCCCAGCACATGGCAGCGCTCTGGTGGAGCACCAGGCTGTGGTTACCTCCAACTTGGAGGAGGTCCCTTTAAAAATTTCAGCTTCTCAAGTCTCAGCAGGTGAGTCTCTCAGCGTTCCCAGTGCCCTAAATATCGTCAGGAAGGTCTTAGGTTTAGAGTCAAGTGGTTGGGTTGTAACCAAAGTATTAAAGGAGATGCTTGAACTTTGGAATGTACAACTAATGTATACTGGGGTGTCTCCTCCACAGTCGGATGGTCTGGTACTGCGGAGTACCACTAAGTGGAGCACCGAATGGATGGCTGTACAGATCAAAGGGAAACAAGAAAGTTGTTTTTTTCTGAATTTATTGATGGTGTTAAAAGTTGTATCAGGGTATGCTGCTGGAGTACCTGTAAATGTGATATATGAGAAATGTTTTGGAGAAATGAAAAATGAGTCAAAGCTTTCACCTCCTAACAGCCAGGTGGGAAGCATTTCTGCTGCTATGGTCCAGGATGGTGCTGGTCAGTTGTCAGTGAAGGGCGTGTTGACTGCACCAGTGGACAAACCACATGCGATGGAAGGGCCGAGCATGGACCAGAGAACAGCAGAGATCCTGACCAGGGCTCAAACGGATATGCATAAAGAAATCTGGGTCATTGGGCCAAAAAGAGGTTTATGTAGCAGGTCTGATAAGACACCTGAAATACAGGGAGAAATGGTATGTGAAAACTGGCAAAATGGATCAAATGAGAGCTCATCTGTACCGGGTTTGGATACAGATCCAATTGGTGTAGGAAAAATTAAAATAGTTGGACAGCTGCCTGCAGAGTGCATGACACCAGGTGAAGTGGCATTTTGTGAGGTTCACGTGGGTGATGGCTGCCCTATGGTGTGTGTGTCCTCTACAGACACTGTCCTAACAAATGCTGGAAAAGATATTGGAAGGTGTAATATTGACTGGAATATATCTGTTCATGGTAAACTGAATGCTGTGGTGATTCATGCAGGTTTGATAGCCAAAGGTACCAGACATAAGAGGAGTGGTCCGGGTACAAATACAGTAGAAATAGTTCCCCTACACCCTTGGGACAGGAATACTGAGGGAGGTATTAGGAAACCTGATCACCTGAAGCAAAGGGGCAGAAAGGTTGGTAGAAAGGCCAGGGGGACTCTGTTAAGATCTCAGAGAAAGTGTTTATGGAAATGCACCCGGAAAAAGAATAGGGAAGGTCTGAGTAGAGCCCATAGCAGAGTGACAATGGGGCTTGGGGAGAGACACCAAAGGAATCATTGGGTAGAGTTCCCCTTTAGGAAAGGTATAGTCAGACCAGATTGGACCCCTGTAAGTGAAAGCTGGCACAGAGGTGCCAGAAGCTGTAAGTCGTGTGTTCTGCCCCCTACGGGGTCAAAACAAAGGGGGGGGGATATGTGACAGTGTGGCGATCTGTCACCCTGGATTCTCAACAAGGCAGGTTGAGGGGCTCCAGGGTAAAGGTTTGATATGGAGGAAAGTGGCTTTTCACTTTCCTCCTTTGTTTGTAAGGTCTGTTTTGGGATCTGGAGCCTGGAGATTTCAAAGAGATCTGGGAGGGATGAAATCTCCAATCCTGGGACCAGGTTTTGGGAATGGCCAGGAGACTGATTGCACAGGTGTGTGCAGGCCTCTTCATAGAGTCAGGACCAGGGTTCTGGGCTCCACCCCGGCAGATAGGAGTCAGGAGGGCTTTGCCTAAGAGAGGTGGAAGCCAAAAGCAGCAAGGGGCTGCTAGAGACTAGCTGTGTGCACGGGCCATAATTGTTGAAAAAGTTTGCAGGAGACAGACGTCAAGCTGAGTGTAAGCCAGGAGGCTGAATCGTTGTTTTGTTTGATGGTGGATACCCCTGCGTGGGAAGCTTTATGTTTGTGGAACATTTTCTGTAAATAAAATTGGGCAAAAAGGCCCTTAAAGAAGCGAGTCGCTGTGTGCTTTAAATGAAAAGCTCTACCACTTTGAAGCGAGTTCCCACAATATATATATATATATATATATTTTATATATAAAAGAATTAAATATTGTGTATATTATAGAAAATATCAGAAAAGCTATACCCTTTTTTTATATTTATCTCTAGTATCTTTCTGTAGTAGAATCTATAAATAAAAGCCTATTTAATAAAAGTATATTGCACCGCTGTCTTCAGCTTCTGGCTTACTGCCACATTCTACAACTATCTACGAAATTTTCAAATCATCCAAACTCCCCCCCCCCCCCCAAAAAAAAAACACATTAAAAATACCAAACATGAAAAAAGTGAAATCTTTCCCCTCGGAGCACATTTATTATTATGGGACGACATTTGCATTTTTAGCGGAGGTTGGTAGTTGATCCCTCAGTGAATTTCATGCCAGCTGCTTGTAAAGTTCATAATTCTGGTGTGTTATCATCTAACACGGCACTTATTATGGGTGCATGAAGTAAACAACCCCACGCCGCATTAATGGACTAGATTTCTCCTTTTTACCTTGAATGAACTTCAGCACACTGAGCAGACAGGAAGAAAATGCATTGTCTTTTGCTTGAATTGTTCAGTAAGTACAGCGGCAGTATAATCCCCGGCTAGGCTGGAAAAAAAAAAACCTGTGTCTAGCAAGTCGAAGCTTTCACTGTTCATTTTCATGGTTTTTTAAGACTATCTCCCCAAAAATTCACTCCGTCCGCCTCTAGCTAATCCAGCAATTAGATTTTTTTTTTTCTAAAAAGTAAACTAAATGGTAAATCCAGTAGAAGTTGGTCACATTCAGCTGGACTTGTTCTGTAATGTTGAAGATGTTTCATAGTTTCTCCAAGACAATTCTTCAATCCAGTCAAGAAGTTTCAGTATCTTCCTGACACTTGTTAGAACGAAAGAAGTGGCTTGGAGGAGCTAAGAAACATCTTCAACATGACCAGATGAATGTCAACAACTACTACTAGATATACCATGACCTAGATCAGTGGTGGTCAACTTATGGGCTAAAGGGGGCCTCAGATGCGGGCCCTGACATCAATGTAATGTTGAAGACGTTTCATAGTTTCTTCAAGACACTTCTTCAATCCAGTCAAGAAGTTTCAATATCTCCCTGACACTTGTTATAACGAAAGAAGTGGCTTGGAGGAGCTACGAAACATCTTCAACATGACCAGATGAATGTCAACAACTACTACTAGATATACCATGACCTAGATCAGTGGTGGTCAACTTGTGGGCTAAAGGAGGCTTCAGATGTGGCCCCTGACATCACCAAAGGGTGGCACATAATGTTCAATATAGGTAATGCTTAAGAGGACAGTCAGAAACTGCAGATCTAATAGAGGAGATGAGGGTCAGACAGTGAGGGCACGCTACATTGTTGGCTGCAGAAGACAATATGAAACTGGAAGCATGATGCAACATTACAAGCAAAGGGTTGGGGTGGTGGTGACAGCCCTAATCAAATATGGCCATGCCCATTATTGGTCAGTGGTGTCACCACATCCCCACTCCCTTGTAAATAAAGGACAACTCAAGAGATACATGCTGACAGGTGAAGAATGGAGAATAATAAACCCATCAATGAACTGCTGCTCCTTCACTATGCAATTGTAGAGGTGGGAAGGTCATAACCAACAGGATCGAGTATCTGGCTGCTCATCCCTATATGAATGCAGGTACCCAAAGAACCCCCAGTGGGACTTTAATGCAACAAAAGGATCATACATATACTGTACTGAAAAAGACATTTGGTTATCCACTTCTCGTCTGGCCCATGTATATAAACGGCCGGACGGGGGCAGTGCAGGGGCGGGTTGCCGTTCATAAATGGCGCCCGCTATTTTAGCCTGTGCGCGCTCCCTGGGAAAGCACGCTGGACACAGCGGAATACTGATCGCTGTACGTTAAAAAAAATTTAACCACTTCCTCTACGACCCATGTACATAAACAGCCTGGAGGGAAGTGCAGGAGCGAGTGGCCGTTTATAATTGCCCCCCTGCATTCACTGCCTGTGCTTGCTCCCTCGGAGTGTATGGAAGACCGATCGCTGTACAGGACCTCTGTGTGAGGTCTCGATCATGTGATCTTTGATTGGCCAATCAGTGACAACATGAATAGTAGTAAGCAATATGTAATTTCTGACATCATTGCTTAATACTAGTGATATCTGTGAATGATCACATAGATCACATGGTACAGGGCTATTCACACCAGCCTTGTACCATGTGACAAGCTGTGACCAATCACAGCTCTCACAGTATTTCTCAATGACTGCAGGAATGCAGGAATGCAGGAATGCAGCCAGAGAGAAGGAGAAATGATTGCTTTTACAGCCTTTATGAGTGTAGAAGCAGTCAGTGTACAAAAAGAAAAAAAAAATCTTCATCACCCCCACAAGTAGTACTGCTAGGGTGACAGTATGTTAAAAAAAACAAATAATAATATAAAAAATAAAATATAAATGTAATAACATTTTTTGATAAATTATAATTTTTGGTTATAAACTAATTCGGTTTTTTTTTTTTAGTAAAAAGGTAACTGAATACATTTTGGTCAATATGTATGAAGAAAGATTATTTATTTGCAAGATGTTATGAGAAAAAAACTTTTTTTCAAAAATGTTTGGAATTGTTCATTTATATAACAAAAAAATAAAAATCCCCGTGGTGAATAAATACCACCAAAATAAAGCTTTATCTGTCTCAAAAATATGCTAAAAAATTCATATGGGTACAGTGTTGCATGACCGCGCAATTGTCATTCAAAGTGTGATAGCGCTGAAAGCTGAAAATTGGCCTGGACTGGAAGGGGGTAAATGTATCTGGACTAGAAGTGGTTAAAAAATATTTTTATACATTTTATTACATACTTATTTCCACTGTGATGTTAAATACTTGATTTCTAAACAGAATATTGCTCTGACAGTATTCTCACAAGAAAACACTTAATAAAAAAATACGAAACCACACAGAAAAGAAAGAGAACGAAACTGACGCGTTTCGATCATTCCACATTCTAAATCTTGCTCAGGGGGCATGAGAGACAAAGGACTTTCTAGAAAATATATAAACAATCAGAAATGAATATACCAAAAATAAACAGATAAAATATTTAATAATAACAGAGAAAATATTTTTCACATAACCAAAGAATGTTTTACTTACAAAAGCATATGTCAGAGCAAAAGAAAGGATGACTTCAAAGATGGGCAGCTGGACACCATGTTCCGGTGGGGTGCATCATCCAAGAGGGTAAGAGTGGTCAGATGTAAGTCATCAGACAACAAGGACTGACAGAGGGGCACCAGAACACCCCGCCCCCCAATGGGACTAAAGATGGTATGAAAAACAATATATTAAATTCCAAATCAGGGATATACCTAATAAAAGAATATGCATTCAAGAATAGTCCATGAAGGATATATCAAGAGATAAAACTGACCGTGTCTTGGGCAGGCCAATGTATGGAACAAACAGAATATCACTCGATAACGGATGTAACCACTCAAGGTGGAGAGGTCAGTGGCGTATTTAGGTTTTGTGCTGCCCTCGGCAACTTGAAATTCGCAACCCCAGAACGCCCCCTCAACCGCTGGAGAGAGCTTGACCAACAACACTCTGGCCCCTCCCCACCAGAGAGAGCCTTCCACTACCATCACCCCCCATACACCGTCCACTCCCCTACCAGCTAGAGAGAGAAAGACACTCGCCTTCACAGCTCTGGACATTCCTGGGAACAAGAGTCAAGCAACCCGCAGCCTCTCTCAGATCCCACCTGGTCCCCAAGCCACATGTGTCCCCTCTTCCAGGGGGGCGGTGCTGCCCCCCTAAAAAATGCCACCCTAGGCAAATGCCTTGTTTGCTTTGTGGTAAATACCTGCCTGTACCAAAATGGCCATCGTGGCACTTCCAGTTACGTCTCACGTCACATTCTACTGATGCGTTTCATCATCAAAGTGACTTCCTCATAGACCAGTGGTTCTCAACCTTCCTAATGCCGTGACCCTTTAATACAGTTCCTCATGTTGTGGTGACCCCCAACCATAAAATTATTTACCAAGTAATTATAATTCATGAAGTGTCGTTTTACCTCCAATACTGCTGCTTTCTACACAGTAGCTGCTTTCTACACAGTAGCTGCTTTCAACACAGTAGCTGCTCTTTACACATCGGAAATATGTGTTTTCCGATGGTCTTAGGCGACCCCTGTGAAAGGGTCGTTCGACCCTCAAAGGGGTCGCGACCCACAGGTTGAGAACCACTGTCATAGACCTATAGGTCTACTGCCTATGAGGAAGTCAATTTGATGATGAAACGTGTCAGCGAGAGAAACTCACCTTTGTAGCTCTGGACATCCCTGGGAACGAGAGTCAAGCAGCCCGCAGCCTCTCTCAGATCCCACCTGGTCCCCAAGCCGCATGTGTCCCTTCTTCCAGGGGGCGGTGCTGCCCCCCTGAAAAATGCCGCCCTAGGCAAATGTCTTGTTTGCCTTCTGGTAAATACGTCCCTGGGGGAGGTGACCTAGCTGCATTGCCGTTGGCTGCTTTGCCTTGCAGAACTGTGTAAATCTCATAACCAGTTTCAAATCATTTCAACTCTGTATTTAACTGTTGAACAAGTGACGATACACATACAATTTATAACCCGAGTGTGCAGACATCTATGAGGCCCTCTTGTAGACCACGCTGCCGTCTCCATCAGAAGCAGATGACAGATAAAGGGGCTCAAGCAAGTGACATGAATGACTACTGGAACTGTCTTCCCCTGCCGCTCAGCCATGACAAAACTCTTCACCTTCTCTGTGATTTGAGGCATTTCGGCGTGAAAGGAAGACAGTTGCCTGACAAACAAGTTCATCTTGACTTCACGCTGTAATAGATTTTGTAGATAATGAATCAAATCTTTGCAGCTGGGGCTATCTGTGGCTAAACCTGAATCCTGGTGACTTTGTGTACTGGAGCAATAAAACGAAAGTCTAACATTTCCAAAAACAAAGCTTTTTTTCTTTTAGTGGGGTTAGATTTATTTAGAGTTTTACGGGAACTCAAAGTTTAAAAATGTTTTTTGGTAGAATGTTGTCTGTCTAGCTGTTAGTGAAGAAAGAGAGAGGTCATTTCAATAGTAAAGTCCTTGAAGTGGAAGGCAAGTCAAAGCCTAACTACACTTAATCTACTGTCACCCCTTTATTCTATCTACCCTGTAAAAGGAAAGATGCCTAGAATTACCGTATTTTTCGCTCCATAAGACGTACCTAGATTTTAGAGGAGGAAAACAAGAAAAAAAAATTCTGAACCAATGGACTGCGGACATAGTACAGGAGATGACCAGAGACTGCGGACATAGTACAGGAGATGACCAGAGACTGCGGACACAGTACAGGAGATGACCAGAGACTGCGGACACAGTACAGGAGATGACCAGAGACTGCAGACATAGTACAGGAGATGACCAGAGACTGCGGACATAGTACAGGAGATGACCAGAGACTGCGGACACAGTACAGGAGATGACCGGAGACTGCAGACACAGTACAGGAGATGACCAGAGACTGCGGACACAGTATAGGGGATGACCGGAGACTGCAGACACAGTACAGGAGATGGCCAGAGACTGCGGACACAGTACAGGAGATGACCAGAGACTGCAGACACAGTACAGGAGATGACCAGAGACTGCGGACATAGTACAGGAGATGGCCAGAGACTGCGGACACAGTACAAGAGATGACCAGAGACTGCGGACGTAGTACAGGAGATGACCAGAGACTGCGGACACAGTACAGGGGATGACCAGAGACTGCGGACACAGTACAGGAGATGACCAGAGACTGCGGACACAGTACAGGAGATGACCAGAGACTGCGGACACAGTACAGGAGATGACCAGAGACTGCGGTCATACTACAGGATAAATTATTTTTGTAAATATAAACTGCTAAATACCTTTTCCCATCAGCAGTATATAGCAGTCTTCTGTCAGTGTCCAGCTGAACACGGGTTAAACTTGAAGGAGTTTTTTCTTTCTGCTTTGACTGTCCTATGAGGCTGCATGACCCCTTACCCTCTGTCTGGACAGCACTGATTGGCCCTGTGCTGATCACATGCACCCTCCCAAAGAAAAAAAAAGTTCTCTAGCCATACACACTAAACTGAGCATGTGCAGCTTGACTCCTAGAGGTCTGTACTATCAGCAGATGGATTGGGGACAGTATAAGAAGGGGAGGATCAGAGAAAACAGGATGAAACAGCCTTTTTACACAATGCAGAGGATTAACCCCTTAGGTTACACAGTGAGTATAACAAGCATGCTTTACTGCATCTACAGACTGATTGGACTGTTGTAGGTTTGTGAGATGGGGAAACAGTTCTCATTGTTTGAACACTGTTTGTGTGGAAGTAAATTAATGTTTTGACTGACATTCTGCGGTTTAGCCACAAGATGTCACTGTTTTTCTAACACAGCCTCAGACTGCATAGATATTTGTATATTCATGAAGAGGTGGGGTTTTGCACACAGAGTTGGAGAGAACAGGAAGGAGAGAGAGAAGCCATGTTTTGGAGCATGGTGTATAAGGGGCCGTGTGAGCTGAGAATCTAATGACATCCAGGTGTGAAAGCGTCCCTCAGTAACCAGAGCTGCAGCTGAGTGAAGCTGATGAGATTGCTGCCAGGAAACTGATGAGATTGCTGCCAGGAATGCTGATGAGATTGCTGCCAGGAATGCTGATGAGATTGCTGCCAGGAAGCTGATGAGATTGCTGCCAGGAATGCTGATGAGATTGCTGCCAGAAAGGCTGATGAGAGCAGAGGAACTAAGCAACATATATGGCGAGACCGCATGCTTGTTGGAGAGACATTTGTTCTGTTCAGAGTCACCAGCGTATACAAGGCAGACCCGGGTAGGTAAGATCGTGCACGCACCTCATTTCAGTGTTGGCGCCTAGAGACTGAGACAGGCCTATAGTTAGTTAGTTAGGGTCTCTGTTTGGGTCAGGCCACAAGTGTTGTTACTGATCATTGGAAGGACTCCACAACTTAAAGTGACATTTCACATTGGAGAGCTGATAAAATCCTACAAACTCAAGCCAGACTGGCGTTTTGCTCAGAAGGAATACTCAGGCACGTGCTACAGGACCAGTTATGGGAGGGGGAATACTGTAGATTTGTGTAAGATTGTAAGCTGTTGTGCTGCACCGCAGGCTAGCCCATACCGTACACCCATACACTGATTCCTGCTCTGTAGGGTAATAACAGGTAAGGTGTGGCAGCTTAGTTGTGCCCCCCAGTAGGTAAATTAATTCACTTTCTACCTTCATCCATCAGGAGGCGCCGTGCTGTGCAGCACAAGGGTCTCAGCCTTTGGGCTGGGTGGATGTAAATTTATTGTATGTTCCCAGCATTTGTGGTTGTGTTTATTTGCCACATCTAAGTAACATTCTGTTGTGGCAAAAGCTGGTGTTGGGGTTGCTTTCCTCGTTCGTGACTTCACTGTATCTGGGGAGCCCCCCCCGGTACACAGCTTACAGATTTAGTAACAATTTAAATTTTAAATTAGATTAGCTTGGATCAAAATAGGTACAGTGTGTATTGTATATACCATACCTGTGGCCAGGGCCGTGGATAAGGGGGTACCACTGGTCCTCCTGTACAGGGCCCTGGACAGCAAGGGGGCCCAGGAATCTGGGTCATTCGGATATGGGCAGGGAGGGCGATTGGGATGGGGGGGGGAGGCAACTACTGGAACTGATCCCATGTATGGCTCTCTCTGAAGCTGCTGCAGAGAGAGGAATACAGGGGATGGGTTCCAGTAGTTGCCCTGTGCATCCATCACATTCTGTGTGCAACAAATGTTCCCCCCTTTTGTCCAGGCTCCTGTGTGCCCCCACCCTTGCAGTGCTTCCGGCTTCCCTCCTCTCTTTCCCATCGGCAGAATATGTTGCATTTACCAGCCCCTTCCTTCCCTGAATGAACGCGATGAGTGATCAGTACCGATGACTCACTGTGTTCATTCAAACTGAAGCATAGTAAACTGTGTTTTTTTTGGGGGGAGGGACCCTATCAAGTTGGCTTCATGGGGCCCCGTGGTTTCTAACAGCAGCCCTGGATGGGTTCCTGTAACTGCCCCATGCACCCATCGCATTCACTGTGCAACAAATGTTCCTTCCTTTTGTCCAGGCCCCCATGTGCCCCCACCCTTGCAGTGCTTCCGGCTTCCCTCCTCTCCTTCCCATCAGCAGAATATGTCGCATTTAACAGCCCCTTGAACGCAATGAGTGATCAGTACCGATGACTCACTGTGTCCATTCAAACTGAAGCATAGTAAACTGTGTTTTTTTTGGGGGGGGGAGGGACCCTATCAAGTTGGCTTTATGGGGCCATTTGGAAACTCGGGCACTGCCCGAGGGCCCAGGGTCAGTAGGGGGCCCCATGAGATGCCCCTGGTACCTTTTCATAGGCTTTTTTGAGTTTGGGCAAGGACACAGGGTCCCCATGATCCCCTATTGCCCGGGGGCCCCATGAGTTGTCAGTCCGCCCCTGGGCCCCCTGGTTTCTAACAGCAGCCCTGCCTGTGACATCCCCGTGGAAGATGGAAATCCCTATAGTAGACACTGTTACTACACCACTGCTACAGTGATCTCCATCAGCTTCCAATGGACCAATGGAACTAACTTCCCATTGTCATACCTGGACTCCGTCCTCAACTCCCTAACCTATTCTTTTGCTACTGGAGGAGGACTGAAGGGGGACACAATAGAGTGCCAATTGAGTGACAACTCTGAGCCTGCTGGGGCTGCTTGCTGACATCACATCCAAGATGGTGGCACCCAATAGCAGTCACAGGGCTCCAGGAGGTTTTTACAGGTAAATAGCATGCATACAATCAGGGGCTGACTGACAACTCATGGGGCCCCCGGGCAATAGGGGATCATGGGGCCCCTGTGTCCTTGTCCATACTCAAAAATGCCTATGAAAAAGGTACCAGGGGCATCTCATGGGGCCCCCTACTGACCCCGGGCCCTCGGGCAGTGCCTGAGTTTCCAAATGGTCAGTCCGCCCTGCATACAATACATGCAACTGAAACAAAGAAGAAGGAGAAAAAGACCAAGTCCTATCGAGTCCTATTTTATTTTTTTTTCACAATCATCATTCAAAAATATAATCTCACGGTAAGATCATTACATTGAATGGACTGGTGATAGGACCTCCTTCGTATTGATTTCCTTGGCTTTGCAAAAAAGCCACAACACACATATTAATTAATCGTTTTGCCAGACTGCACCTTTAACACGGAGTCATTTTAACAAAGTAAATTTGTCTGGTTACAATGGGACTATGAAACTGAGAAATACTCCGGGGCCTCAAGAGTGGAAAAAAAAGCTCTCGGTGAAAGCTCAGTGCTGTGGAGACAGGCTGGCTGGACACGCTGATTTAGCAGAGAATGCCTTACTATGCTTTTCATGGTGCAGTTAAGTGCCAGACTGAAAGCATTTTTTTCCCCCTCTTAGCTGTTATCTCATCATATTTGCATTTGTTCATAATACATTTTCAAGCTAGATTCCTAAACCATATTCCTACATCTGTATGTTGTATTTCTCTTTACATGGCAGACAATGGCCTGCAGTCCAACACCATTAAGCATCTGACCTTTCACCCCTGGAAATTTGGGTTGAGCACAATTCTTCAAATCTATTCAATTAACAATTAATAGTCAATTTGCCAGATTTGTCATCACAATGGGATCTGTTGTATGAATTCTAGCCGCCATGATGGCTTCACATTGATGGACATTTATCCGCATGGTAATATATAGTATCTGTAAAGGTCTCATTTATCCAGTTCTTGGTTGGAATAGGTAGTGGTAGTTGTAGCAAACCTGCTCATCAGAGTTGGACGCGGAGTTCCCGTTTTTTATTAGAAGTATTCCTCAATCCTTTATTTCCTACCCCCTCCCTTCCTGAGAGGCACAGGGACAGATGTGTAAGTGTTAAAAGTTGCTGGCAGGCTGGAGCAGCAGGGGGCCCAGCGCTACAAACCCCCCCCCCACAGAGACAGCAGCCTCTCTGTCCAAGTGTCAGGGACCATCGCGACGCATGGGTCTACACATGCGTAGGTGTCTGTCAAGACATGCAGGCAGGAGGGCACTAGGACCCAGGCGCACCCGTCGTCTATGACAGTACTGGGCAGGCACTAGGACCTAGGCTGCGCCTGTCAGGTGCAGGGCGGGCTACTTAAACCAGCCCTGCACAGACACTTGTTGCCGAATGGTCTTTGCGTATCCTGTTGCCTGTGTTGTGAGTACTCTGATCTGGATTGTCTGACTTTGTTGCCTTCTCCTGTCCTGACCCCTTGGCTTGCCTGACTCTGCTCCTGGATCCACCCTTATAGATCTGATCTTCTGGTATTGACCCTGCGTGTGACCCGACTATCCCTTGCCTACTGTCTTGTACCGCACCGATCCGCTAGTTACCAACACGGCCTGTTTAACTCTGATCTTGCTCATCCATCCATCCCTCAGGGATCCCCGGGCTCCCTCACATCAGACTCTTAACCCACAGGAGCCTCTGGCAGACTCCTCTACCTCTGGTAGAGATACCTGGTAGCTGCGACCTGGTCCCGGAGCGCTCCAAGTCCATCCCCACCATCAGGGGCCCTGGTGAACAAGTGCTCCGGTACTTAGACTCCGCACTCTGGGGAGGCTCTATCAGGGGACTGATAGAGGTGCTGTCAGGTGGTCCGTTACACCAAGGGACCTGTGTGATTTCACACCTTGGGGAAGGATGGCAGAAACTTCTCAAGAGTTCAAGGCATTCCCCAGAAGCACAAACAAGATAACATTTTTAACAGATCTGGTTTTCCCCTATGTTTCATATCATGGATTATGACAGATGTTGGTTTTAATTCAGAGTTCACCCGACATCCCTCCCTAAACAGGTATTGGCCAGTTATTCAGAGCCATTCCCCCTGCTGGGGGACTTTAAAAAAAGCACAGGCTGTAGGCCTGAGGATAAGCAAAAGACATCTCCTAATTTTAACATCGTAACAGCAGGAGATCAAAGACCCTTCGCTCTGCAACTTGGATCTGCTACCTCAAGGCTTAACATGGCAAGTAACTTAACCTTTTAACTTCTCACTGTTATCTCTTTGCTGTGCTGTGCTGTTTTTATATATAAATATATATCTAGTTACAATTTCTTTGTAAATATTTTATTGCACCTGTTTGACTCTTTTAGTAATAAATCTTTCTTTCTGAAAGCGTTAAACTGTTTCTAAGCGCTTACTTGCAATTCACGAATTCCTGCTTTTTGAAGAGACGCTACTGTGTTTGTTTAATCCTCTGCCCAATCGGCCTGCGGTGACCGTATTGGACAGACGACTTTTCAACCATTACAGTGTATATTGGATAAAGAGTTTCCCCTTTCTCTGTACAAAAAGGGGTGGTGGCAGTGAAGGGTTAGTTGCGTAATTAACCCGACCCAGTAACAAGCGCATTCAGGCTGCCGGTGCGTCGATTGCGTTCCATTAGCTGGACAATCGTTGTGCAGGGCGTAGCTGAGTGTGGCATTGTTACGCGCGTCACACTGCGGTTTTAGATCGGCCGGTCCTTCGGTCACGAGTTTGGTGAGAAGGTCTGGGGTCTGACGTCGTGTGCGTGACGTATTATTGTTGGTCGCGGTCGTGCGATTGTCGCATGTTGGTGGCGGCGATCGGGCAACCGTGACAGTAGTTATTCGCATTCGACTGGTCTTCTTCTATAATGTTGGAGAAAGTAGTAGTTGGTCACATTTATCTGGCGTCAGGACTAGTGATGGGCAAAACACCCCCCTGTTCGGTTCGTGGTCGAACATTCGAACCTAACGAAAGTTCAACCGAGGGGACAATTCACTAACCGGTATCTTGCCGCATCTGAGAATGCATTAAGATACCCCACAGCTACTAAAAACATTCTTTAATTTTTCAGCTGTCAGTTGAATGTAAAAAAAAAATATTTTTTTTTTAAAACGTTGTAGGGTCCCCACATCCATACTAAGCCCTTTGGGTCTGGTATGGATTTTGAGGGGAACCCCCCACACCAAAATTTTTTTTAAAAATGGCATGGGGTCCCCACCCAAAATCCATACCAGACCCTTATCAGAGCATACAGCCCTGCAGGAAAGGGGGGGATGAGTGAGCGCCGGCTGACAGCTGCCCCGGGATGACAGTTCTTAAATATTGTAATGATGTCACAAGGGTGCGGGGTCACCCCACCCTCTTGTGATGTCATCATGTGCTGTGATTGGCCATAGAATTGGACCTGAGCTGTGGTCAGGTGCTTTGCTTTGGGCAATCATAATGCACTGTCAGAGTGCAATGCATTGTGGGCAAACAGCTCACCGATTGCCATTACCATTCATGTGTTCAGTGAACACACGAACGGCTGATGTTCGAGTCGAGGTCGTGTTTGACTCAAACATCTAACCCAACACTGGTCAGGACTCGGGTCTGAACCTGCAACCTTTGCTGTGTTTGGCAATGTATCTTTTTGCAGAGCCATCTGGGATACTGGACTGCTGTCAGGGATCACGGCGGCGAGTGACTCCGCGCATGCGCGGAGCGCCGATCAGCGCAATCCGGCGGACACTGAGACCTGTACGGCTGCGGCCGCGCACTCGCGATCGCTCGCCTGGCACCAATAGCAGGGCAGGGTGCACTATTTAAACCTGCCCTGCACTGACATCCAGCGCTGTATGGTCCTTTGCTCCTGTGTTCCTGCTATTCGTGATTTGTTGCTGACCTTGCCTGAACCTGACCTCCACTGACTTCTCCTGCCCTGACCCCTTGGCAAGTCTGACCTCTCATACCCCCATACCTGATCTGAACTTCTGTTGCCGACCCCAGCGAGTGACCTAACTATTCTTCTGCCTGCCACCTTGTACTACGCTGATCCCACTGTTACTAACCCGGCCCGTTGACCACGCTTACTACTCTGCCATCCAACCATCCATCCATCCCGCTCGGATTCAGTCTTCCACCTCTTCACGTCAGGCTCTCTACCTGCATCTACCTCTGGTGAATCCCTCTACCACAGGCGGGGGTACTCAGGGGCCGCGACCTGGTCCCTGTCTGCTCCAAGCCCATCCCCACCATCAGGGGCCCTGGTGAACAAGCAGACTGGGGCTTAGACTCCGCGCCCTGGGGAATCCTGTCCTGTGGACTGCTAGAGGCCCCGCTAGGTGGTTACTAACAACAGCTCCTTGGACAATTCCTTGAAAGATCCTGCCTTGACGCTTGTTTCTCTTCAACTTTAACCCCTTTGCCCCTCCCAAGAACTTTCTATTTTTGCCAAACCAATGCACTTTCTGTTTGCAAGATTATTATGCTCTCTCCAGCCAATATCTTGCTTTTAGTCACTCTTGCTGCCATCCATATCTCCACTACCACTGATCCTGATTTGAGTCAAAATGCAACTACTTGTTACCAACCTTTGGCTTGTTTACTGGCTACCTTTTTGCTTGATCCCTACCCTCAATATCTGCTACTGGACTCCAGCTTGCTCACCTCCTGGTGAGGCGATCCTGAGGACCACAATCTAGGGTTGCCACCTCATCCCTTTAAAATTGAACATATATTAATCACATAGGTTCTGAGGCTAGTTTAATACAGATAAGACACTAAGTGAGTTTAATTACCACCTTAATCAGCCAGAGAACCTGTGTAATTAATGTGTTCGGTTTTAAAGGGATGAGGTGGCAACCTTACCGCAACCTGGTACTAACACACAGCAAAACCCATCTCCACCATCAGGAGTTTTGGTGAGTACCAGCTAGTTCTTAGACTCCGCACCTTGGGTGAGTCCGAACTGCTTCTGTACTTATCCAGCAGGTTGGTGGGAGCCTCTCTATTGCTATAGCCACTGGTCTCCAAGCCTGACCCTTGACAACTGGTGTCAGGGCTCCCGGTAAGACCAGAGATGCGTGAACTGACACAGGGAAAACGCAGGCTCAAGTATGGTGTAACAATATAATTTATTAAGGGTTATACACAAATATAACGCACAATATAACAAAACCAAACCTCCAACTGGTAACGGAATGTACACAGATAAGAGCAGTCCGGGCTGGTGAGGTGGAGTGGTCAGGCGGGCCAGGTCAGGAATCATCGGGCAGACAAGACACAAAGGAATAGGCAGAGTGTAGTCAGACGGGCCGGGTCATGAACAATCAGGCAGACAAGGTACCAAAGGAGCAGGCTGGAGAGTGGTGAGGAATAGCCGAGGTCAAGACAGGCGGAGTTCATTCAGGGTCAGGATCAAGCAGAATCAGGAATCAGGCAGGAAGCAGACAGGATGCAGGTACAGGGGCTCATGGGAAACATACACCAAGGCACTGACTGCAGGTCTGGCCATTCCTTAAATACACCTCCTGCAATCAGCCTCAGGTGATGGTTGACTGCAGGAGTGAGCTTCTGGTTGCTGAGAGCACCCGCTGGCCAGCCCTGGTACTGCAGCCCACAAGGCAGGTGAGTCCCACCACCATTGGCAAGTACATTCCTGACAACTGGTTTTGTTCTATAATGCTGAAGAGAGTAATATTTAGTCACATTCATCTGGTTTTGTTCTATATAGTTGAAGATGTTTTGTAGTTTCTCCAAAACACTTCTTCATTTCCATTGAGTGTCAGGTAGTCAGGAAGAGTGCCTAAATTTATATCCACATTGGAACCCATGACAGTGTGATCCAATAACAATGTAATGTGTCAAGACAGATTTTGATTGTCCAAGAACAGAATGAGAGGTGTGAAAGTTGTGTTTAAAATGAGGAGACATCTGCTAAATGGGGATTGAGAAAGCAATAAAAATCTGACCAATTGTGGGGGTTTGGATCTGAACCAGGGGCGGACTGACCATTTGGAAACTCGGGCACTGCCCGAGGGCCGGGGGGTCAGTAGGGGGCCCCATGAGATGCCCCTGGTACCTTTTTCATAGGCTTATTTGAGTTTGGGCAAGGACACAGGGGCCCCATGAGTTGTCAGTCCACCCCTGATCTGAACCTGCAACCTCTATGGTATGCGGCTGTGGCTTTTCTTGCTGTGCTACCTGAGATTCTGGACAGCTCCCTCTCTTCTCTATTAGGACAATCTTGCCTCACTCTTGTTTCTGGTGAACCTTGAACTTTGTTCCTCTCATGAACATCCTGATTTAAGCCATGTCTCTGTACTTTGTCCGTACCTGGCCAGTGGCCGAGATGAGGACTCCCTGAAGGAGGTAACAGAAAGTGCAGTGCCCAAAGAACCCTGGGTTGCCAATGTTGTGTTTGCCTGGTGGTTCCAGATGAGACGAAACCCGTGGGCAGAGAGGATACAGCAGATGAGTCTCTGGAAGACTGGCGGATCTTGACTGATGGGCAGAGCAGGAAGCGTAGTCAGAAGCCAGAGCTGGAGGTCAAACACATGGTATCAATCAGAAACAGACAGAGGTGAAGTAAGGCGCAAACCAGGGTCATACACAGGACATCAATCACAAATAGAGAGGATATCTGAGTAGCAAGCTGGGGTCAGAGCCAGGAGAGGAGCTAGAGCTGGTCGGGGTCAAGTCGGGTCGGTAACGGGTAGTCAATCAAACTAACTAGCACAGGACTACAGGAACAGAAGGCTGAGGATAATACAGCAATTACTGAGAGGAGCTGCAGTGCTTATAAAGGCCACAGGGTGCCAGCAACTATCGCGCTTTGCATGTTCTGATGCGCTATTGTGCACGCAAATGCGACACTACGTGCTATGTGCCTATGCTCATGCACACATTTCTGCGCAAATTAGCGCGACCATATTGTGCATTGCCGCATTTGCCAAGATTTCTCTGATTTCTTCCCTGACACACTTCCTGTTTGCCAAATTATTATTCTCTCTCCAGCCAATATCTTTCTCCTTTCACTCCAGCTGCTGTCTGTATCTTCTCTACCACTTGTTACTGGCCTTGGCTTGTTCCTCGACTATGCTTCTGCTTGATCCCAACCTGCAACCACTTTTTACTGACCTTGTGCTTGATGCCTTCCTGCTATATCTGCTACTGGACCCGGCTTACTGACCTCCTGGTAAGGCGATCCTGAGGACTGTGAACTGGTACTAACATGCAGCAAAATCCATCCCCACCATCAGGAGCTCTAGTGAATACCGGTTAGTGCTTAGACCCCACACCTCAGGTGAGCCCGCCTCTTCCACCAGGGTGACCTGCTTGTGTACTTATCCAGCTGGTAGGCAGGAGCCTCTTTACTGCTATAGATACTGGTCTCCGAGCCTGACCCCTGACTGTGACACCTATGTTTTAACCCTTCATCGCCCCCGGGCAATAGGGGATCATGGGGCCCCTGTGTCCTCGCCCACACTCAAACCACACCCAAAAAAGCCTATGAAAAGGTACCAAGGGGCATCTCATGGGGCCCCCTACTTACCCCGGGCCCTCGGGCAGTGCCCGAGTTCCCAAATGGTCAGTCCGCCACTGCTAAAGTCCCATTTTCTTTGGAGAATCAACACTGGCCCAGGAGGCCGTTGCTTACCCCTCTTCCAGGTTTATCTGTATTTGTAATCTGGGCCATCTTAGTAGCATCATGGGCCCCTGGGCAACGTAATGCACTGGGGCCTTTACCAGCCTGACCCCATTTACACACTGTCTCTCAAGAATTAAAATATAAATAGATGATCGAATGAAATGGAATGATTTATTAGTACTTTCAATAAAATTGATTTTAAACATTAAGAATACATGCAATAAATCAAAGAGAGAGCACAATACTGGGATCAGGAGGGCACAGTACAGGGAGAGTCAGGAGGGCACAATACTGGGATCAGGAGGGCACAGTACAGGGAGAGTCAGGAGGGCACAATACTGGGATCAGGAGGGCACAATACTGGGATCAGGAGAGCACAGTACAGGGGGAGTCAGGAAGGCACAACACTGGGATCAGGAGGGCACAATACTGGGATCAGGAGGGCACAATACTGGGATCAGGAGGGCACAATACTGGGATCAGGAGGGCACAATACTGGGATCAGGAGGGCACAATACTGGGATCAGGAGGGCACAGTACAGGGGGAGTCAGGAGGGCAGAATACTGGAATCAGGAGGGTACAATACTGGGATCAGGAGGGTACAATGCTGGGATCAGGAGGGCACAGTACAGGGGGGTCAGGAGGGCACAATACTGGGATCAGGAGGGCACAATACTGGGATCAGGAGGGCACAGAACAAGGGGAGTCAGGAGGGCACAATACTGGGATCAGGAGAGCACAGGATGGGGGGGGGGATCAGGAGGGCGCAGTACTGGGATCAAGAGGGCACAATACAAGGGGAACCGGGAGGGCACAATACCGGGATTAGTACGGCACAGTACGGGGGGGGGGGTGTCAGGAGGGCACAAAACTGGGATCAGAAAAACACAATACAAGGGGAGCCAGGAGGGCACAATACTGGGATCAGGAGGTCACAGTATAGGGGGAGTCAGGAGGGTACAATACTGGGATCAGGAGGGCACAGTACAGGGGGAGTTAGGGGGGCAGAATACTGGGATCAGGAGGGCACAGTACAGGGGGGGGGGGTCAGGAGTGCACAATATTGGGATCAGGAGGGCACAATACTGGGATCAGGAGGGCACAATACTGGGATCAAGAGGGCACAGTACAGGGGGTGTCAGGAAGGCACAATGCTGGGATCAGGAGGGCACAATACTGGGGGAGTCAGGAGGGCACAATGCTGGGATCAGGAGGACACAATACTGGGGGAGTCAGGAGGGCACAATACTGGGATCAGGAGGACACAATACTGGGATCAGGAGGGCACAGTACAGGGGGAGTCAGGAGGGCACAATACTGGGATCAGGAGGACACAATACTGGGATCAGAAGGGCACAGTACAAGGGGAGTCAGGAGGGCACAATGCTGGGATCAGGAGGGCACAGTACAGGGGAGTCAGGAGGGCACAATACTGGGATCAGGAGGGCACAATACTGGGATCAGGAGGGCACAGTACAGGGGGGTCAGGTGGGCACAGTACAGGGGGAGTCAAGAGGGCACAATGCTGGGATCAGGAGGGTACAGTACAGGTCATCCCGGGACAGTTTAGTAAAAAGGGCAACTGTCCTGGGAAATCCGGGACAACTGTCATGTATGATGTAATGCAAGATTATCATGGGGCCCCAGGTTCATAGGGCAGCGCATTAGGACAACGCTGTTTATAATTGCTCTATAAATGGGTAATGGATTTCCATCATGGATACTTTTAGATCAGCATGTACATTGCTGAACAGCGGGGAAGCTGAGACGCACCTGGTTGCCATAGTGCCACCAATGCCCCACTTGTAGCCTACTTAGAGTTTCCATAAATATTTTGTGGCAAATTACATTTTCTAACTTCACTAAAAAAAAAAAATCCTTAGCAACAACTGCACAGCCAGGCATTCCCTATGTACTTAGACGCAGGCTCAGCTAATTGCTATGATGGTGAAGTAATTACGGCTCACTACCTGTGCTGAAATTGCATAATGAGCAGAATTAATGAAATTGAGCAAATGTATAATTTTTTGTGTAATTTATTAATGTTTCCTGCAGGGAAAAAAAATGCAAAAGAGCATTGTACAACTTTATGGTGCCTTAGTGAACAGAAAAATTGTTTGTCAAAAAAAATTAAAAAAACATCACTTTGGTACATTTTTTAAAGCGGAATTCCAGCCATAATCTAACTCTACACCTGCTCCCACCTCTCATCCAATCTGCAAGGGAAGATTGCCATGCTTACCTATCCTGAGTCCTCTCCGGTCTCCAATGGTGGCTTCTGTGTAGAGAGAGAAAGTCGTCAACGGCTGGGAAATGCCTGGGAGGTGACATAAGACATAGACCAGGGGTGTCAAACTGGCGGCCCTCCAGCTGTTGCCAAACTACAAGTCCCATCATGCCTCTGCCTCTGGGAGTCATGCTTGTAACTGTCAATCTTGCAATGCCTCATGGGACTTGTAGTTTGGCAACAGTTGGAGGGCCGCCAGTTTGACACCCGTGCCATGGACTTTCTATGGGACATCCATTGTTGGCTGCCTCTGCTCTACACAGATGCCACCAACGACAGCTCAGCCTTGTAACGGCAGCTTCAGAATCGGTCAGTATAGCGATCTCTACTTTACAGGATTAGATCGAATAGACTTCCAATGGGGCTGGGGGTAGCTAGGGTGTGGCTGGGATTCCACTGTAAGTTTTAGCCAGGGGTGGACTGACCATTTGGAAACTCGTGCGCTGCCCGAGGGCATGGGGTCAGTAGGGGGCCCCATGAGATGCCCCTGGTACCTTTTTCATAGGCTTTTTTGAGTTCGGGCAAGGACACATG